>NW_026947484.1:201652256-202177256 GCF_034190915.1 Cavia porcellus
GTTACTGTGCTGCCTGTCCTGGGTATCAGGGGCTGTCACTGGTCCCTAGGTGCTAACTTCTCTCCTGTGCCCCAGAGTCTTAAAAGTCGCTCTGGGAAAAGGAAAAGATGCCGCTGTTCTTCCGGAAGCGGAAACCCAGTGAGGAGGCTCGGAAACGCCTGGAGTACCAGATGTGTCTGGTGAGGGGAAGTGGGTTTCCCCAACTCCTTCCCAGCTCCCCCTCTGCCCCATGCAGTAGGGTTCCACACTGCCATGCTCCCTGCCACCTGCCTCCCCTGCCCTCTGCCAAGTGCCCGTCCCCTTCTAGCTGAGTGCACTCATCGTTACTGGCTGGGTTGTCTCTCGTGCAGGACCTCAGACTCCAGGAAAGCAGAGGTCATTGGGTCATCACAGGATAGACTAGGGAACCAGCCATGCCTATGGTCCCTTGCTGCTCCTTACTTGTGCATTTCTTTGCTTTGTTTGTCCACGCGGATGTTTCGTTTGAACACTTAAAAAAATAAGTGCTCAGGGATGGGGGTGTAGCTCAGTGAGAGATTTCTTGCCTACCGTGCTCAAGGCCCCGGTTCCACCCCCAGAACCATGCAATAAATAAACCAATATTCTTTTGCTCCTCAGGCAAAAGAAGCGGGAGCAGATGACATTCTCGACATCTCTAAATGCGAGCTCACAGAGGTAAACCGAGGGCTGGGGGGGGTGCTGTGAAATTGATTTTTCCTGTCTTCTTAGATCCAATGGCTCCAGGATTGATGGCTGTGGACTGGGGCTTTAAAAGAAATCCAGAAGAGGGGTGGAAGGGGGATGGGGATAAAAAAGAATCAAGTTATATCATGTACAGATACAAATTCCCCATGATGAATGTGATCACTATAGATACTAAAGCATACCAAGAAATCATTTTAAAAAGTTGAAAAAAAAAAAAGCCAGATGTACTAGTCACGAGATGTTTCCTTAGGTTATATTTTGTCTAAAGGACCTGGGATGAGCTTCTGTCCTCAACATAATCTCTGAGAGTCAAGGAGCCTTGTTAGAAAATGCACCCAGAAATTTCTGGGGTGCTGGAAGAGGGAGGGTTCTGCAGGCCCTGGCAGGGTCATGGTGGGGCGGGCAGAGCGCCCTCTTGGCAGCAGCTATTGAGGGCTGAGCCCGCGCCCTGCACCACTCCCCAGGCCTCCTGAATGGAGTGCGTTCCTGTGGGCCCTGGGCCCTCACTCAGCCCCTGCCCGTCTCTCACATCCGTGCACCGCAGAGAACAAACTTCAGACCAGCAGGAGACGAGGCTCTGATTCTTCTCTGTCTTCTCCTAGATTCCATTCGGGGCTTTTGCAACCTGCAAAGTTCTACAGAAGAAGGTGAGCTGGGCTCCATGTTCAGAGAGTTGCGTATCTAAAGCATGCAGGGGAGGCTGGGACTCTCTTTCTTTGGCTCTCACCCTGTCAGCCCACACCTGGTCTGCAGGACAGTGAGGACGGCAGGGGTGGGGACAGTCCTGTGTCCCTCTTGGCTCTGCCCTTCACTGGCTTTGTCGCCTTGGGCAACTTCCCTAACCAACATCTCAGTTTCTTTCTCTGGGAGATGAGGACATTCAGAGTTTATGCTCTCTGAGGTACTGGGACATTTCAGGAGCGACGGAGACGGAGGCATAGGATGTGGATCTGGCAGCAAATAGTTATGAACCGCAGTGTGGTGGTAACAGTGCTCTCGGGGAGGAGGGGGATGAGGGCTATTTCAGAAGGGTAGTGTGGCTCCTGCACCTCTGGGTGCCCTGGGTTCATGTACCCTAAGCAAAGCCTCCAGATGCAGATGGGTGAAAAGGATTCCATAGCAACAGTGTAGCGAGCTCCTCACCTGGGGACGTATTAAAGCAGCAGCCCACACCTACCAGGGTAATGATGGACCATGTGGGCGGAGTATCACACCATGTGCCAGCCTAGGCTGAGGCTGTGTCCACTGGCTTGTTTAATCTCAACAGAGGCAGACACCTTACCATTCTGTTTTTCAAGATCACACTGAAGAAGCTGGGGAAAGTTACACTCAGGACACCTGGGGAGGCATAACTGTGCACACCTGTCATCCCAACAGCTGGGAGGCTGTGGCAGGAGCTCCACTGCAAGTCTGAGGCCAGCCTGGGCTACATAGTGAGTTCAAGGCCAGCCTAAATGACATAGGGAGACCCTATCTTGGAAAAAAGTAGAAAGGCTGAACATTTCTCAGGATAAAAGATAGAATTAGACATCCAAAATCCTTTTCATCCTTGAAATTCTAGATATTAAAATCCTCAGATCATACATTCAGAAGTTGCATGATTTTCACAGCAGCCCCGTTGCATGTCTGGCCAGCAGAGATGAGAGATGCCCCGGGGGCACTGTGGGGCGCTGCCTCACCTCCAGCCTTCCTGTCTGCCTTCTTCTGCAGCCTAACCCTGTCTCTGTCCTTGCTGTGCAGGTGTTGATTGTGCATACAAACCAGCTCACCTTCCTGCTGCCCAAATCTTGCAGCCTCCTGAGCCTGGTGACCATCAAGGTACTGGGCCCCTCCGGTGGCAGGGATTCTGTGTGGCCTCTGGAGTGGCCACCAGGCCCCCACTGTCTTCTGGTATCCTCAGCCTGTGCTAGATGGGCCCAGATGGAAGCGTCCGTCTGGGATTGGATCAGCACCGTGTGCTAAGCACCTCTGCGTGCTGGGCATTGCTTGTAGGGTGACAAACATGAGCACACGGTGGCTTATGTGACAGGTGGAAAGGAAATCTGGAACTCATAACTGCCAAGATGTGCACAGCATGGGAATAGTGGTCCCAAGCAAGGACAGGAAGGTGCCCACGCAGCATGTGGCTAACAGGTAAACCCAGAGACATAGGAGGACTCTAACTTGACTGTTGGTCCCCTCAGGACAGGAGCCGGGCGTAGTCACTGTATGTGTAAGATGTCACCAGTGGAACTTTGTGAGAGTGGGGACAAGAGTACAGTTCCCAGCTCTCTGTGAGGAGCTCTGGCTGGTGGACGGCTTGGTTTTTAGAGTTTGGGGCGTTGTGGTGCTAGGGATGGAGAACGCAGGGCCTCACCCATGGCAGGCATGCACTTTACCCCTGAGGGACATTCCTAGCCCGTGTAGCACTTTTGCACTGAAAGAAAAGAGGACACTTAAAATATGTTTTTTTAGCCAGGTGTGGTGACAGCACTGTAATCCCAGCACACAGGAAGCTGAGACAGGAGGCCTACCTGGGCTACATGGTGAGTTCCCAGGCCAGCCTGAAATACATTATAAGACCCTGTCTGTTTTGTTTTGTGAAAAGGTTTTTCTATGTACTACAGGCTGGCCTTGAACTCATTTATATAGCCCAGGTTGGCCTCAAACTCATGGTGATCCTCTTGCCTCAGCCTTCCAAGTGATGGGTTTATAGGCATGCACCACCACTCCCAGTAAGACTGTCTTTAAAAAAAAGGAGGTACACACATATACATACATACATACATACATACATACATATATTTGTATGTATGTTCTGTGTATATATGTGCATGAATATATATGTATACATCTCCTATGTCTTTTGTATTTCTTTTCATTGTTTAAAAAGTACTAGAAAATGGCTAGATCTGTAATCACACTCTCAGAAGGCTGAGGCAGGAGACTCACAAGTTCAAACCCAGTCTGGACAATTTTGTGACTTAGGGAGAGGCTATCTAAACATCAAAAGAGCTGGGGATGTAGCTCATTACAGAGATGCTGGGTTCAATCCTAGTACTGAAAAAAGCAATTTTTTTCTGGCTTTTTGAATCAGGGTCTTGCCACACAGTTTAGGCTGGCCTTGAACTAACTACATAACCTAGGCTGTCTTCAGATTCACAGAGTCCTTCCTGCCTCAGCCTCTTGAGTGCTGGGATTATAGCTGTGCATCACCAGACTCAGCTCATTTTTCTTTTGAGCACATGGATACTGTATTTTGTTTAACAGTGAAAAATAAATATTTGATAACTAAAAGAAGGAAATGGTGTAACAGCCTGGGAAAGAAAGTGAGGTGGGAATGCTGGACATTTAGAGGGAGAGGAAGGGCAGGTGTGGGGGTGGGTCTTGGACGCTGGTGTGAATTGGCCCCTGTCACCTCCTGCTGCTGGTTGCCTGGAGCCCCAGGGGCTCCTCAGTGGGTGGCTCACAGGTGTCTTCCTGCTGCAGGTGCTGGATCTGCATAGCAATCAGCTGACGGCCCTTCCCGATGACATGGGGCAGCTGACAGCCCTGCAGGTGAGGTGTGGGACAGGGGACCCCACTCCTGGCAGGTGTTCCGGGGTGCTGTGTCCCGCCAGCAGACTCAGGCTGCACAGGGCCAGCCCCACCCTCCCGCTGCAGTCGGGGCCCTGCCACATTGCTGGCTTGTGCTTTTGGGGACTCATCACGAGCTCCTGCAGCTTCACAGTGAAAGGCACCCGTGACTCTGCATCTTAAGGCTGTCAGGCCCTGCACTGGCTCATGACTCTCTGCTTCCTGTTGGCAGCGGTCACTGCGCTGATGAAATGCCCACTCTGTGCCAGCTCTGAGCTAAGTCCGACAAGTGCCTTACAGTCACCCTGAGAAGCTGGTGTTAGAGTTGCCCACATTCTACAGCAAAGGACAGGCTCCTGTAGCATTTAGATTGAAAAGCCACCTCCTGCTCTAGGACTCAGGGAAGCCAGGTGTGATGGTGCACACTTGGGAAGCTGAGGCAGGAGGATCAGCATAAATCCAAGGCCAGCCTGGGCTACATAGAAAGCTCAAGGCCAGCCAACTACAGAGCAAGACTCTGTCTCAAAAAGACAAAAACAGAAAAAGCCACTAGGACACAGAAGACCCCTGTACACTGGCTGTGGCGGGGACACCAGCTTTGCAGGTACCAGGCCCTGTATTCCATCCTGACACCAAAAAGGAAAAAAAAACAAGATCCCATGTGGTAGCTCTGTGATCACCTCCCAAAGCCTTCTGTGCTCAGTCCCTGCCTGGCGAGGCCTCTCCTTACAGCTCTCTCTTCTGCTAGGGTGACTTCCTGGGGCTGTGGAGGGGGGCTCCTTCACCCCTAGCCCAGCTGTCCCTGGGAATCCTCCGTCTTCCCTAAGCGGACCCCCTTACGCGCCTCTCTCTCCACCTTGCTTATTTCCCAGGAGGTCTAACTGTGGTTCACAGTTGTTCCTTGGGCAGGGGGAAGAAGCAGGCTTTCGCTGTGTAACAGAGCAGGCCTTGAACTCACTTAGTAGCCCAGGCTGGCCTTGAATGTGCAGCAGTTCTCCTGCCTCAGCCTCCTGACTGCTGAATACAGGCATGCGCCATCACACCAGAGAGATGCTATCACATTTTACAAAAAACAGAGGGCCAGAAAGATACCACTGTCGCCTGCCCAAGGTCACATGGAGACCAGAGCAATAGTGACTGTCCCCATTTTGAGCCACATACATAACTTGGTATGGAATCTCGGGGGACGTTGTAAACATAGGCCTGTGTTTCTAGAGTTGCTGCCTTTGCGGATATCTGTCAGTAAGTTGTAACATCCTTTGGTTCATCAAATATTTATCTGCATCAAATATTTATCCGAATATTTAAATGTTCAGTGGCCACTTAGCTTCCCTTTGTATCAATTTTTAATGGCTGCTCAGTGTGGTTTCCTGCCCTCCCCAGTCCCTCAGTCCTCAGTCCCCAAGGTCATGACCTTGGGGCTCCTTTCTGCCCGAGCCAGAGCCTGAGTGCACTGCCTGCCCAGCCCCTGGCCCTGCTGGCCCCTTCTTCCTCTTCATCTTTCAAATGGGATCATAACAAGCTGGACCTTCTTCTATCGGGGGTGCTGGGGCATCCCTGTAATTCCAGCACTCTGGGAGGCTGAGGCAAGAGGATCACAAGTTTGGCCCAGCCTAGGCAACTTAGTGAGCTATGAAGACCCTGTCTCATGATAAAACACAAAAAGGGCTGGGAATGTAGCCCAGTGCAAAGGCCCTGTGTTTGATGATCCCCAATCTGTCCCTCCCTTGCAGGGCTCACAGGAAGAAGAAAGGCTGCTGCGTGCAGTGCCCAGGGGGCACTGGCCCTGGAGCAGCAGGGAGGGAGCTTCGGAGTCACTGCTGTCTGTGTGTGGCCTCTCGTGTCATCTCTTGTTCTTTCCTAGGTGTTGAATGTGGAAAGAAACCAACTGACATATCTGCCTCGTTCCATTGGGAACCTGGCCCAGCTCCAGACCCTCAACGTGAAAGGTAGGCAGCCAGGGTGCCCTGTCCTCATGACCCTGGCGAGCTCTGGACTGTCCCAGTCCTTCCCTTAGGGTGCCCTGCCTGGGAGCCATCAGTGTGTCTCCATGGTAACCAGGATTCCTGGTAGCCCTTGGCAGGGCGGGGGGCATTGGCAGTCACAGCCAGGCTGAGACTTGGTCACTCAGGTCCATGACCTCAAATGGACTGGCAGGGCAAGAACCATGGCGGGGCTCAGCAGTCACCCTGAGTGTCACATGCAGCGACAGGCACCTGCATGTCGGTGAGCAGCCAGCGGCCAGGCATAGCAGGGTTGTCCCCAGCTTACAGATGCAGAAACCAGGGCCCAGGGAGCCAAGTTGGTTGTCCAGAGTCATCCAGCAGCAGCTGCCTGTTCCTAGTCCCCAAGTCCTGGAGATATTGGACAGGAAATGGGGCCAGGTTTGGGGGCACTGAGCTCTCCATTGGGGTCTCTCCAGACAATAAGCTGAAGGAGCTGCCCGACACCCTGGGGGAGCTCCAAAGCCTGCGCACCCTGGACATCAGTGAAAATGGGATTAAGAGGCTGCCGCAGATGCTGGCTCACGTCCGGACGCTGGAGGTCAGTGGGGCTCTCTGAACACCCCCATTTCTCATGGGGTGCTCACTCCCCAGGCCTCCGAGGTATAGTGCTTAGGAGCGTGCAGAGAGACCAGGGCGTGACCACATGCAGCCATGTCACTGTGACTGCCACACATCTAGAAGGAGGAGAATGGTGCCAAGATGGTGCTTAATGAAAGTTGTGGCCCATGGTCTGCGCACTGTAATCCCAGCACCCAGGAGGCTGAGGCAGGAGGACTGCTGAGTTCAAGGCCAGGCTGAACTACATTACAGCCCTGTCTCAAAACACATGGCGGGGGGGAGGAAGAAAAATGAGAGAGAGAAAGAACAGGATAACAGCTATTCTAGACTAGGGCCTCACCTGTCTCCAAACACAGGTACGTCCCAAGATATGAAGCTTAGGACTTCAGCATCTGAAATTAGGGAACAGCTCATGTCAGATTCTGGCATGGGCCGGCCCCGGGGACAGTGGACTGTCAGAGTCACGGCCGAGGGGGCTTCACATTTAGCTGGCACTCCACGGCCAGCCACTGAGTCTTCCCCCAAGTCCTGTGAGGGAAACACTGTCATGCCACTTTACAGATGAAGAAACTGAGGCACAGGCAGTTCATGGAGCTTGCATAAGGCCACAAGCTAGTCAGCGAGAGTGAGGCCGCAGACGAGCCCACCTGGACCCCATGTCCATGCTGTTCATTCTGCACACGTCCGTCTCCCTGGCAGTGAGGACAGGCTGGCCTGGGGCTCCAGAGCTCAATCCCGTCAGTGGTTTCCTGTCACAACCTGACTGCTGAGTGTGACGTCAGAGCTGGCAATGAGCAGAGGCTGGCCCAGGCACGTGGCCAGCCTTGTCTTCCAGCCGAGCACCAGTGCTGGGGGTCCCCCAGGCCCAAGCAGGTTCGTCTTCCTGGGCTGTCCACAGGAAGTCCTGTGGTGATGGGGATGTTCCATGACTGTGCTGTCCCAGTTGGTGGCCACAATGGTAGCCTGAAATTGCCTAATGTGACCAAGGAACTAAGTGATTTTCTTGAATTTTAGTGAATCTATAGTGGAACAGCCATATGTGCTAAGCAGCTGCCATGTTAGACAACGTGGTCCTAATCCTTTTGATTTTTTTTTTTTTTTCCGGTACCAGGGATCGAACTCACGACTGCCTGCTTGCAGGGCATGTGCTTATGCCGCTGAGCTAAATCCCCAGCCCAGTCCTTTTGATTTTTGAGATACGGTGCTTCACACTCACAGAGATCCTCCTGCCTCAGCCTCCTGAGTGCTGGGATTACAGGTGTGAGCCACACCACATCCAGCCACACACTTTCCTGATGCTGAAGCTACCCTCAGATGTTTAGTAGGTGCTCTGAGAGGGGGGTGCAGCTCAGTGGTAGAGCACAGTCCTGGCATGTTCCACCCCAGCTCTACAAGAAGGCCAGTAAGCTGTTCATTTCATAACCAGGAACTCATGGCCATCCTCCTGCCTCAGCCTCCTGGAGAGCTGGGATTACAGGTACATGGCACCATGCCCAGCAGCACTACTTACACGAGGGCCTGCCCGAGGAAGGCTGCCCACACCAAGGCAGCCAGGAAGGAGAGAAGAGTGGAGGATCGGGGAGGGCAATTCACCCTCCCGGGTCATCCTTAGTGACCGCCCTACGCTTCCCCACCCCCAACCACACCCTCGGCTTGGATTAATCCTCTGCACCCCATAATCCAGTCCCCTAGAAACACAGTCTGAAAGCAGGCATATGGTGCACGCCTGTAATGCTGGCGTTATGGAGGCTGTGGCAGGCAGATTTCTGTGAGGCCCAGGCTACATAGTGAGGCCCTATCTTGACTTCTTTTTTTTTTTTTTTTTTTTTGTATCAGGGATTAAACTTAGGACCTTGTATTTGCCAGGCAGGTGCTATATCCCTGGTCCAGTTGAAAGCCTTATCTTGAAAAAAACCCAAACGTAAAACTTAATAATACCCCACCTCTGAATATGTGAGGCCTTGAGCGACACCCCAGGTCTCAGCTGGAACACTGTGACACTGTGTGTGACACTGACCTGCCCAAGGACACACAGCGGGCCATGCTGGGCTGGGATTGGGATGACGTTAGAGCAGCAGTATCCAACGCCACTTCCATGGAAACAGTTGGTCCTCTGTTAGGAACCATGGGCCACCTGGGCCACCACGCACTTGAGGTGTGTCGGTGTGACCAAATCCACCTTGGCCTCGGCTTCCTGAGCTGGGTGTCTGCCCTCAGGTCCCCCCCCCCCCAGCAGGTGCACTTCACCTCCAGATTTTTCTGTGTCTAATTACACACCTGCAGTCAGGCTCGTGCTGCGCTCCCTGAGTTTCTTTCACACATCACAATTTGCCCAAATACCCTGGCTGGGCGCTTGCCACCTGCCTGCTGTGTGCCCCAGAGCTAGGGCTGGGGAGCAGGCCATAGTACCCACACGAGTCAGGTGGGGCCATTCTGATCATGTCACCCCCCACTGTGACCCTCGAGGTAAAGGGCCCCTGTGTCTGCAGACGCTGAGCCTTGACGCCCTGGCCATGGTTTTCCCGCCGCCGGAGGTGTGCAGCAATGGCACTGCAGCCATCCAGCAGTTCCTCTGCAAAGGTAATGGCAGACCGCCACCTCTGAAGGCCACCCTGGGCCAGCCTGGCTGCTCAGGGAACGGGCACCGTGGGCTATCAAATGGGGAAACAGTCACAGGTGGGGCCCAGGGTGTGGCTCACCTCCACAGGTCAGACATTGGCATGCAGGGGTCCTGACCCCATGGGGCTTTCGGCACACACGCAAGAGTCACATGTGTCCTCAGATTCACGGCAAAAGTGCCCCACAGCAGAGGAGCAGAAGTGGACAGTTGCTTTTTTTTTTTTCATATGAGGATCGAACTCATGACCTCAAGCTTGCCAGACAGGCGCTTGTGCTACTGACCTAAATCCCCAGCCCGACAGTTACTTTAATACAGAAACAATTCTGTAGTGGGTGGATCTCCTAAAGATGCCATTTAAGGACATGAAGGACATTTGCAGGACACATATATGCTGTCAAGAGACGTGCCTAGGAATCTTACATGAGAGAATGTCCTGATGGCCTGTAGTATTTGAAAATAGAGCTGCGTATCATTTTAATCAACAGGAAAAGACTAAAACTGAAAAGCCAGGCATGGTGGCACATGCCTATAATCCCAGCATTCAGGAGGCTGAGCAGGAGGATCATTGGGATTTCCAGCCCACCCCAGGCTACATAGTGAGCGCTAAACCACCCTATCTAAGTAGTAAAATCCTGTCCCATCACTCCCCTCAAAAAAAAAAAAAAAAAATCCTGCGAAGAAATACTTTGCACACCCACCAAAATGACCCAAATTGAACTATAATACCAAGAATTAGCAAAGAAGAGGAAGCAACAGGAACTTGAAAAGCTTAGCTTCCAATAGGTGTGCAGCCCATGGCTGTGATACCAGCCCTTAGGAGGCTGAGGCAGGAAACTCACTCAAGTCCTGGAGTTCAGGACCAGTGTGGGCAACCTCGAGAGACTCATCTCAGAAAATAATACTGGGGGCTGGGGATTTAGCTCAGTGGCTAATACTGGTCAGAACTCTGCCTGAGGTGAACCTGTGCTGAGCTACGTACCCAGCAGGAAGGTGTGGGGTCACAAGCCCTCTGTTCCCGTTCCCCTGAGGAATATCATCAAGGACAGCCTGGCTAACTTGGGAGGCTGAGGCAGGAGGGTTGCCACAAGTTCGAGACCAGACTGGGCCACCAAGTGAAACTTTGTCTCAAAAACCCACACACATACACCCCGAGCCTGCTGGTCTGGGCCTTGGGCGTGGCTCCTTGGTAAGCGCTCCTACTGCATCTCCAGCCCTGCACACACACACAAAGGGTCTGAGGATCAAATCCACTATGCTGATGAACAGCAGAGCCTATTATAGTAATGTCATTTACCTGGGTATTTTAACAGCGTCTCACTTTAGGATTTCTTACGAACGGCTTGTTTGCAACCTTCCAAGGGGCAGGGCAGGTGACTTCCATCAACATGGAAGGAGGCAGTTACAATACACACTGCAGAGCCCAGGTCCTGGTGCTTTCACACTGACAGTAAACACAGTGCAACCAGAAACATCAGGGGTGGGACACAGTTGGCACCTCCGGCCTGGCTTCATGCCCAGAGGAAGCTGTGGGGACGACCGGACCCCACAACCACACCTCTGGGCTGACCTGGCCTTTTCTGTTCCCGTCCTCGTCTGGATGCTCAAGGCTGAGCCTGACATTGCCTGTCCCCACGCCTGGGAGAGAACAGTGACTTGACAGAGGGCCTGGTGTAGGGAGGAGGAGAGCAGCAGGCTAGGCAGCTCTGGGTCCCTGCTGCCACCGTGTGTCCCATTCCTGCAGAGTCTGGGCTGGAGTACTACCCCCCCTCTCAGTACCTGCTGCCAGTGCTGGAGCAAGATGGAGCGGACAGTGTGCGGGACAGCCCCGACAGACCCCCAGACAGGTTCTCGAGGGAGGAGGCCGAGTGGCAGGTAAGGCGAGCCTGCCTGGTGGCACACACGTGTCCATCTGTCTGTCTGTCTGTGCATGTGTCAGAGATTCCTCCACACTCCGGATCCCACCCCGCTCAGGCCCACAGGCTCAGCCTGGTTTCCAAGGCCTCCCCTGGCTCGCTCCCTCACCAGCCTTCCCCTCTGGGGCTCCATGGAAACCCCGAGTCCTCTGAGAGGCTCCAGGCCCCTTGGGCCCTCAGTGACCCCTCCTGGGCGTGCACTGCTTGTCTTCCGTAGCACTGAACACAGTGCCGATGCAAAGGTAGGCGGAAACTCCAGAGCCACACCCAGAGGTTGGCAGCAGATTTATTTTATGTGCATGGGTGCTGATTGGGATCAGTCCCAAAATACCGGGCCCTGATCTCGGGTGGTCTTGGGCTTATGTGGGGTAAGCAAGCAGGAAGCACAGAGGCAGAATGGCTTGTTAGTGGGGGACTGGTTTTTACAGCGTGCATCTCAGTGATCAGCTGTTTCTAAGGGACAAAAGCAACTGGAACAGGAGCTGTTACCTGGGCAACCTGGCTGGGGCCTCTCCTGCCCATGATGGGTTACAGGTGGATCGGTCCATGATGGTCAGCGGGAGCAGCACAGCTGCCTGTGCTGCCTTCCTCTGTGTCCTGGCCAAGGCTCACAATCCAGGGGCCTCCGACAGCCAGGGGAAGAGACAGGGTAACAGTCACAGGGAGCACCAGCCACCTGTGTGTTTGACCTTTTGTCTTTCAGTGAGTTCTTTTTTTGTTTTTGAGACAGGGTCTCTCTATTTTTTAAAATATTTGTTTATTTATTTAGGTACTGGGGATTGAACCCATGACCTTGCACTTGCCAGGCAGGCGCTTATGCCACAAACCTAAATCCCTAGCCGGAGATAGGGGAAAGGCCTCTAGCTCAGGCTGGCCTCTCAACTCTGAAGTCCTCCTACCTCAGCTTCCTGGTGCTGGGATTACACTTATATTTGCCCTTCCACACCTGGCTTCTTGGTTTTCTTTTCGGAGCCCCAGGGCTGCCCTGTGCTAGCTCTCAGTACAGTCTGGGCCCCCAGTGCCCAGCCGTGTGTTCTTATCCTGGGATCCCCCGGAACCCCCTCCTTTCCAGGCCACTGACCCACGTCCTGCTGTGATGCAGCAGTTGGGGTGGGCAGGGAGCCAGGGTACTGGGGACTCTGGAGCATGTGCCAGTGAGAGCCATGCTGCCCAGTACCCTGACTGGTGTCTGTCTCTCCTTCCCCAGAATAAGTTCTCCGACTACGAGAAGCGGAAGGTAAGAAAGCGCCTCCCCCTCCCTGGCTCCTACCTGCTGGTGTCCGCGGCCCAGCCTCGGCTCATCAAGCTCTGCCTCTCCGCAGGAGCAGAAGATGCTAGAGAAACTGGAGTTTGAGCGGCGCCTGGAGCTGGGGCAGCGGCAACACGCGCAGCTGCTGCGCCAGAGCCACATCCAGAAGGATGAGGTCCTGCAGACGCTCCGGGAGGTGCGTCTGCCTGTGGCCAAGGGGAAGGGAGAGCCGGATCCGGCCACCTGCAGACCTGCACCGTGTGGCCTGGGCCTGGGCAGGCAAGGATCCGTGAGCCCCAGCATCCTGTCCCGCCGCTCTGACCCCGCCTTCTGCCACAGGAGCAATCCCGGCTGGAGCAGGGCCTGAGCGAGCACCAGCGCTACCTGGACGGCGAGCGGCAGCGGCTGCTGCAGCAGCTGAAAGAGGCCGAGCAGAGCGTCACCGGCCGGATCCAGAAGCTGCTGCAGGAGAATCGGAGGTCAGTGCCCAGCAAGGCCCGGCCCGCGGGAGGCTCTTCCCGGGCCCACATGGAGGCCGCCACCTCTGTCTCCCCGGCCACCTCTGGACTACTGGAGATCACTGACCCAATATCCCCTTGCCTGTAGTCAGCCCTTCACCCTAGAATGATATTGAGCTTAACAAATTCTGTCCTAAGCGGGTCCTGATGAGACGGGGGAGGAAGGGGTCACAAGAAGGAAGAGATCTCAAGAAGCCTGAGGTCTCTGAGGGAGGGTCTCTCAGCTCTCTCATTGGGAGATTTCAGAAACAGGCAATTGTTCCATCCCCTGCTGCTTCACGCTGCCTTCTTTCTGTCCCTGGGTCACCAGATCCTCTGTCACCTGTCAGTTACAGAGCGCCTGACTGAGTTTAGGACAAGGACCATCTCTTAGGTGCTGTTTTTGTTTTTGAGACAGGGCCTTGCTATGTAACCCAGGCTGACCTTGAACACGCAGCAATCTTCCCGCCTCAGCCTCCCGAGTGCTGGGATTACAGGGCTGCACTACCATAGCCCAGCTGAGTGCTATTGTGCCAAACCCCTTGTGTAGATTTTCTTGGTCACTCTTTACATATGACCCACACGGTTTGTTCACTTGTTTACTTTTATCTCCGTATTATGGGTGTTTTGTTTTGTTCTTTTTGAGACAGGGTCTTGCTGTGCAGTTCAGGTTAGCCTTGGCTCACTTTGTAGCCCAGGCTGGTCTCGAACTTGCAGTGATCCTCTTGCCTCAGCCTTCTGAGTGCTGGGATTACTAACATGTACCACCATGCCCAGGTTCGTGGTTTTTTGTTTTTGGTACAAAAAATCAAATTCATGACTATGTGCTTGCAAAGCAGGCACTTATGCCATTGAGCTAAATCCACAGCCCTTCATGGGTTACTTTTATACCCATTCATGGTTGAAGAAACCTGGGTCTTGGAGTGGCGTAGTGGCCAGAGGAGATGGACTCCCAGGCCATCCCCAGTGTCCCCGCCCGGCCACGGTCAGCGCAGTGAGGTGAGTGGCTGTGCTGCTCCCAGGTGACCCAGGGACCTTCTCTGGTTTTCTCCTCAGGCAAAAACAAAGTTCTGAGATTCTGAAGTCGTTGGAAAATGAACGGTAAGAATCCTTCAGAGGGAGCGGTTTGGGGAGCCTGGCTGCCACTCTTCTGAGGGGTGCACCAGGAGGTTGCCCAGAAGTCCCCTTAGAGAGCATTGAGGCGGAAAGAACCAGGCTTCCAGGCTGCAATGCAGTGCACTCCAGAAAGAAATCAGTGTGAGTGAGGCTCGATGGACCATGTAGATTATTGCTTGTATAAAAAGTTGGAAAAAATGGTCGCGCATGGCAGCGTACTGTGATTTCAGCACTTGTGAGGCTGAGACGGGAGGGTTGCCACAAGCTAGAGGTCAGCCTGGGCTACATAGTGAGACTCTGTTAAAGAAAAAGATAGGAAAACCTCACATTTATGGAAAGAAAAATAATGTAATACATTTATGCCTTGGAATCTGAAGGGGATTCCTGAGGTTATTAAACCCAGATGTTCAAGTCCTTTAAGTAAAAAACAGGAAAGTGTTTGTACATAACCTACATATATCCTCCTGTAGATGCAAAACCACCTCCAGGTTTCCTGTTTTGTTTTTGAGACAGGGTCTCACTATGTAGCCCAGGCTGGCCTCAAACTCAAAGTGATTGTCCTGTCTCAGCCTCTTGAGTACTGGGGTTATAGGGATAAATTTCTGGTTATAATCACAGATATATTTACATGGCAGAACAAACTCATTATTTGTAATAGCCAGAAAGCAGTGCACGGTGTAATTTTCTCGTAACATTTTTTAAGTAGGCCTGTATCAGTAAAGTCTTTTGTAATTATAAAGATGTCAGTGTGTGGCCCCTGAATGTACCCTGATGGTTATGTGATTTTTTTTTTTTTAATACTAGGGAATTGAAGCCAAGGCCTTTGCATTGAGCTGCATCTGCAACCCATTAAAAGAAATTTTTTTTTTTTTGACAGAGTCTTTCTAAATCACTAAATTGCCCAGGTTATGCTCAAGACTTCAGATCCTCCTGCCTCAGCCTCCCAGATTGCTGTGATTATAGATGTATATCACTACACTAAACTTATATGATTTTTTTTTTCATTTTGTTTTTTGTTTTTTGAGATAGGGTCTTGCTCTGCAGTTCAGGCTGGCCTTGAACTTACTTTGTAGCCGAGGCTGACCTCAAACTTAGCCATCCTCCTGCCTCAGCCTTCTGAGTGCTAGGATTACAGGCATGGGACACCATGTCCTGCTTCTGTGACTCTTTTTGAGGGAAGTTTGCAAAGGACATGAAGGAGAGGAACTAACACATCTTCCAAAACACATGGTCATCGCCAACAGGCAGGGGACGAGAGAGCTGACTTCCTTCGGTTGCCAGTGCTGTGGCACCTTCCCATTTGCCTGTGGGGACCCTGTCGGTGCTTGGCTCTTGGTGTCCTTGGGCAATTCCTAAGGGACCTTCATCCTTTCAGGAATGGTGGCGTCCCACACCAAGGTTTACGGGGTCCCCAGGGTGGCTCTCCGGAGGCCTTGTGGGGAGAGGCGGCGGCCAGCCGGTGGGCACAGTGTGTGCTGATGAACCGGGGGAATTTTCTCCTAGAATAAGAATGGAGCAGCTGATGGCCATCACCCAGGAGGAGACAGAGAACCTGCGGCGGCGGGAGATCGCCTGTGAGTCTCAGGATGGGGAGGACGCAAGCCCTGTAAGAACAGGCGGGGGGCGGGTAACAGCCTCTCTGATGGGCACACGTGGAGGGCACTGTATTAGCCCTGGAGGGGGTGACCATGTCCTGTGGAGGAGCCCGGGCTTCCAGTCAGGTAAAGCTTGGCCTCAGAGTCCCAGTGAGGACTGCAGCCCGAGGTCCCTGGGACATCACAATCTCTCCCTTTCCTGAGCCTCAGTGTTCTTACCTATATAATCAGGAAGCTGGGCATGGTGGCGCACATCTGTAATCCCTGCACTTGGGGAGGCTGAGGCAGGAGGATCCCTGTGAGTTCAAGGCCAGCCTGGGCTGCATAATGAGTTCAAGGCCAGCCTGAACCGCATAGGGAGACCCTGTGTGAAAACAGACAAACCAGCAGATGTTCACACAGGTGTTTGAGCAAGAACATTCATTGAAGTGTCATGTAGTAAGTTTTCAAAAAGTCCAAATCCTCAGCATAGATTATCTATGCAGGTGTTGGTTATTTGGTACCATTGTTGTCACATCATCCTGCCGACAAGGGCAATGTTCATAAAAAGGGACGGGAACAGTGTTTAGTTTGATACATGTTAATTTCTCTTAATGCCCATTGATTGTTTTTCATTTTCAAGACAGGGCCCTGCTGTCTTATCACATAGCCAGCAGGCCTCAAACTCGAGACCTTCCCACCTCTGCCTTCCCAGTACTGAGATTCATAGGCTTACACCTCCCCATATGGCCACCCCCAGCCTTTATATTTATTTTGAGCACACCCAGTGAATTTCTGCTTTCGGTTCTCTCATTTTAATCTTTGAAAACCCATAAATGTGTATAAAAGTGGACTGGAAGAATACTTACCGAAACGTGGAATTTCTGGGTGACGCCGCTGTAGAAGACCTTGTGTCTGCTGTTCGATGCTTAGGGTTGTCAGCCTTCCAAGCTCAGGTCGATTTTGTCTTTAGAAGTCATGATTTTTAGCTGGGTTTAGTGGTTCATTCCTATAATCCCAACGTTCGAGAGGCTGAGGCAGGAGAATCGCTGTGAGTCCGAGGCCAGCTGCCATTTCTTTAAGGGTGACTGTCAGGCAGATGAGGGCGGAGCTTGGGGCCTGTCCTGGGTCCAGGGAGCTGCTGCCCCATTCTCAGCACCCTCACCCCGCACCCCGCACCCCGCACCCCTGTCCTCAGCCGCCATGCAGCAGATGCTGACTGAGAGCTGCAAAAGCCGGCTGGTCCAGATGGCCTACGAGTCCCAGAGGCAGAGCCTGGTCCGGCAGGCCTGTTCCAGGTAAGGTAAGGAAGACTAGTCCCAGGCGAGGGCTTGAGGGTGCTGGTGTGGGCTGTGGACGGATGAGAGCCAGGAGCCAGAATCTCCTTCTTGAGCCACCTCAGCCTTGGCCACATTGTAGGGACAAGAGGTGCCCAGCCTTCCTCATGGAGGCGGATATGGGGATCGAACCCTGGGCCTTCCCACTGAGCTACGTCCCCAGCCACTTTTTACTTTGAGACAGGATCTCACTAAGTCACTGATACCTGCCCAGTCTGGGCTCAAACTTGTGATCCTCCTGCCTCAGCTTTCCAAGGTGCTGCAGTTACTGATAGTGAAACCCTGACAGCTTCCTTGAGACTTAAATTTTTCTTATCAGAAAATTCTGCTAGCTACCTAGACAAGTGTTAGTGCATCTGATGAGCATAACCCTACCACTTCAGGCCCAACAAACAACTACTAGCTGGAAACAAAAGCAAGACTATACCAGGATCACAGGTTTGTTCCAGAATCCACAGCTTTCTCCTGGACAGCTGAGCACAGTCACAGCCAGGGTGACGGTGCCCCTGTCCCAGCCAGCTGAGGGGCTCACAGTTCAAGAGCATTTCCTCCGTGCAGTCACTGTGTAACTCAGGTTGCCTTGAGCTCCTCCTGCCTCAGCCTCCTTTGAGAGCTGGGATCACAGGCTCGTGCCACCAGCCTGGCTCCCGTCATCACTGTTGAATGAATACACGGTCATGTGCTCTTCTCCAAGGCAGCCGCATACAGTGGGGCTCATGGTGTATGCAGCATATGTGAACTTACTATCTCCCTGCAGCATGGCTGAGATGGACGAGCGGTTCCAGCAGATCCTGTCATGGCAGCAGATGGACCAGAACAAAGCCATCACTCAGATCCTACAGGAGGTGAGCCCTACCCTTGGCAGCACAGTGGCCCAGGTGGCTTCCCGATGTTAGGCCACTGGGGCCAGAGGGCAGAGAGAGCATGAAGGGCCCTGGTCACAGAATCTACCCTGCTTGGGGCTCCTGCCCTCTGCCCTCTGCCAGCTTCCTCCCGAGCCTATACCGTGCAGATACCCAAGAGAGCCTGGAGTAGCTATATCCGGGACCTTGGTGATCCCTTCGATTCTTTGGGTTTCACTGCCTGGTTCAGGCTGGACTTGAACTCACTCTGTAGCCCAGGCTGCTCTTAACTCACAGGTCTCTCACTTAAGGCATTTTTCAGGGAGATCTTGTTTCCCCAGCTGGCCTGAGGGAAAAGCCACAGAGGGGACATGCACTGAGTGACCAGATGTGATCTCTATTTCAGAGCTCGATGCAGAAGGCGGCCTTCGAGGCCCTGCAGGTGAAGAAGGACCGAATGCATCGGCAGATCAGAAACCAGGTGAGTGACGGGGAGGCCCTGGACCTGGCGAGGCAGCAGCCGGTGAGGCTGGAATCCTCGCGCCATACTCTGCTTGCCGGGTTGCTGGTGGCTCCTGCCTGCCCAGCCAGAGTCCCACCCAGCAAGTGTGGCCCGTGCTCACTGTTTCCTCAACACCAGGGTTGGGGACCGGGCAGTGCTGCTGTGTGGTGACTGTCCAGCAGGACTCCCTCCCTGGCCAACTCAGCCCTGAGTCCACAGCAGCTCAGGCTGGACAGCAGCTTCTCGGGCAGATTGGATCCCACCGGGGTGGGCAGGGACCACCCAGCACCTCTGTGGGTCCTGACATCTGCCACAGGGCAACGTCGGCCTGGGAGGAGGGGCCATGCTCCTGTCCAGACCCTGCTGTGGCCTCGGGGCCAGGGCAGGCCAAATGCTGGGCCTCAGGAGCTGCCTGTGTCACTTGGGGCCAGTGGTTGGAGGCAGCACGGGCTTTCAGGCTCATGGCATTGTATCCTGCACACTGTGAATTCCACATTGTTGCATGGTTTTTTGGTTTCTTTATTCTTTTCTTGTTTGACCAATTTGCCTTTTTATTTCCCTCTTTAATTTCAATCCTACCTTGCCAGACATGAAGCTCATTCCTCTGACCAGGGGTTGATAGGGTCAGAGGGACTCAGGGACAGAAGAAGGTCGTGGGAAGCGGGTGGACACCCTGAGAGTGAGCGCCGACCCCCTAGATCAGCTCTTACCTTTTGCATCTGGAGCTGGGGTTTCCATGGAGACTCTCTCCCTTCCCTCCTCTGCATCCTCCCTCAAGTCCCTTCACCTCTGTGAGCCTCAGTTTCCCTGTCTGTACGGTGGAGGCAGTGATGCCTCCTAAACCCAGTGAGAGAACTGCTGAAAGGATGCAGGTAGAGCTGAGTGTGGTGGTACTCACCATAACCCCAGCATATAGGGGGCTGAGGCAGGAGGATTGCCTTGAGAGCTCAAGGCCAGTCTGAGCTATGTAGTGAGATCATCACAGGTCCAGCACTCTGTAGGTGCTCAATAAAACCCACTGCTGCCAGTAATACTCAGTTCTTTTCATCACCCTCTGCTGCCTGAGACAGCTCCCTAGAGCTAGCATGGGAATCTGGCAGGCAGCAGCTCCGTGGTAACCCTGGGACTGTCCCTCACTGCCCCAGGCCCTCGACAGGGACCTCTCTTTATTCCATGCATTTTCCCCAGAAAGCTTTCTTAGGCCCCACCTAGCTGTCAGAAGGCAGCAGCACAGAATGGAACCACGGTCAATGTGAATAAATCCCCCGTCTCCTCTTCTGTTTAGATTAGGTTAATAGAAACTGAGTTATTGCAGCTGACACAGCTGGAGTTAAAGAGGAAGTCCCTGGACACTGAGACGCTGCAGGTACGTAGGGCTCCCTGGCTCCACCCACCCTTCCCACCCCAGGCCCACCACAACCGCTCAGGGCCCACCAGGGCCAGGCTCCCAGGTCATACAGACAGGGCCACCAGGCGCCAGTCCCCAAGAGGCCGGTGCTAGGGAGAGGGTCAGAGGAAGGAGGGCTTCACTGCCGAGGCCCCTTCTTCCTACCTGGTCACCCCTCCATCTCTCATCTCCTTTGTGGGGAGCACTGGCTGCCGAGCTCCGCCTCCTTCAGCCGTGCTTCTGGGCTGCTGGTTGGACCACAGGGCTGTCTGGAGGGGAAGGGCCGCAGCATCTCTGAGCAGGGTCCTGGTTACAGACACATGGGGATGGCAGTGTGGGCCTTGCTGTGTGGCCTTGGCAAGTGGACAGGGTGGTCCTCTTCCTTCCCTGGACCTCAGTCCCTGGATGCGTGCCAATGATGGGATGGCACTGCCGGGTGTGAGGATGGGTGTCTGCCAGGCTTGGAGCGGAGTTGCTGTCGTTGTCCCTGGATCTGTGTCCAGGGGACGGTGCTACGGCCTGGGCCATGCTGTCACACGTGCTGTGTGACCTCGGGTGTCACTTCCCTTCATGGGGGTACATGAAATCACAGAGCTGGTGTCATCAGACTGTCGGAAAAGGAGAGGTGACAGAGCCCATCAGTGAGCTGCAAACCAGTCTTCAGAGATGAAGGGTGGGGTCACCCAGAGGCTGCCGCCACCAGCCTGCTGTCAGGGTCTGGTGGGGTGAGAGAGCAGCAAGTGGCCCTGGTGGACTCCACCTGCATGGTGGCACCATCACCTGCCTGGGGCTCCCTCCCTACTGTGTGCTTCTGCCCATGTGCCCTGTGGTCACTGAGAGGCCCGCTTGTCATTTCTTTTGTTTGATGTTTCTCACCGCTCCATTGTCATCAGCCTACAGGGTCCCATGCCTGGCCTTTGGGGCCCACAGAGGGGAAGGGGGCAGGATGCTGAGGCAAAAGGGCCTCTGGGCCTTGTTCCCCAACTCAGCTTACAAGCAGGCACAGGCAGAGCTGAGTGAGAACCGAGCGAGCAAGCACCACCCTGGGCTCAGTCCTGCCAGTGCGCATGCGGACTCCGGTGCTGAAGCTCATGGCGGCCCCGGCCGGGTCTTGTGTTGCAGGAGGTGGTCGCGGAGCAGCGCTGGGCACTCAGCTCCCTGCTCCAGCAGCTGCTCAAAGAGAAGAAGCAGCGAGAAGAAGAACTCAGGGATCTCCTGGTACGTGCTCGGACCCTGGGCATGCGCGGGGTCCTCACAGGAATTTCACTTCTGAGTTTGCTGTTGTTAATGTTTTGGCGTGTGGTTTAAACACTGTCATGTCTATTTTTGAGTATTTGTATATCTCCTTTTTAACCCCCATAGTGAAGATCAAACCCAGGGCTGCTCTGCTGCTGAATTATATCCCGAGCCCTTCCTTTTTTTTTTTTTTTGGTGCTGGGAATTAACTTAGAACTTTTCACTTGCCAGGCAAGTACTTATCTGCTAAGCTATATCCCCAGTCCTACCTAGGTGCAGTCTGAACTTGTGATTTTCCTGCCTCAGCTTTCCTCAGTGCTGGGATTATAGGCGTATACCATCATGGTTGGCATACCCATGCCTTTTCTCTTTTCTGAATTAGTTAATTGTTTTTGTTTTTGGTACTAGGGATCGAACTCAGGACCTGATTCTTACCAAGCAAGCACTTGAGCCACTGAGCTAAATCCTTGGCCCTAATTGGTTTTTTTTAAGACATGGTCTCCCTTTATAGTTCAAGGCTGGCCTTGAACTCCTCATGTAGCTCAGGCTAGGCTAAAACTTGCAGAAATTCTCCTGCCTCAGCCTCCCTCAGTGCTGAGATTACAAATAGACACCACCATAGTTCGAATGTATGTGACTTTTCAATATAAAATGGTGTATACCTATCTGGGTGTGATGATGCCTGTCTCTAGTGCCAGCAGCTCTGGAAGCTGAGACAAGATGTTTTCTCGAGCTCTCAAAGTCAGGACCAGCCTGGGCAGCACAATGAGACCACATCTCAAAAAAAAAAGAAAATTTCCAGACATGGTGTCACAGGTTTATAATCCCAGCTACTCAGGCAGAAGGATCCAGAATAGCGAGTTTGAGGCCAGCTTGAGAACTGAGCAAGACCGTATCTCAACAGAAAACTTTATGGTGGGACATGCCTATAATCCCAGTACTTAGGAGGCTGAGGCAGGAGGATCACTGTGAGTTCAAGGCTAGCCTGGGCTACAAAGTGAGTTCATGGCCAGCCTGAACTGCACAGTGAAACCCTGTCTCAAAAAGACAAAAAAAAAGACAAAACAAAACAAAACAAAACACACTTTAAAAGGGCTGGGGATTTAGCTCAATCCTCCCAGCATTCAATCTGCATTACTACCACCCCCCAAAAAAAGAAGGAAAAAAGATTGGGACCATGGCTCACTGGTGGCACACTTGCCCAGTACACACCAGGCCCTTAGCAAGCCACCCTTTTCACCTCTGTGCAGTGTTTTTTCCATGGCCAGGCCTTGGTGCTGGACATGTACACTGCTGCAGGTGTGTCAGCCTTTGTAAGCAAGGCCCACTCAAGTGTCTCTGCTGAGGCTTTGGGAACAGCTGGAGAGGCTCCCTTAGGAGCCAGGTCTGTGTCCAGGGAAGGCCACCCACTCCACTTTTGGCAGGAGCAGCCCCACGCTCCCCTGTACCCAGCTGGTTTTGAACCTGGCACATCAGGGTGGCTGGGCCCCGCCCCCTCCGTGGGCATCTGCAGATGCAGGGACACCTGAGCCTCGAGTGTAGGGCCCAGGTCCACCTGCCAGGGAAAAGCCCGGGTCTCTCCTGTGACCTGGTGAATGCCCAAAACATCCCTAGTTCCATCTGGGGCCGGGATATGCAAGGTAAAAAGGGCAAGACCAGCCTCTTGCGAAGCCCCACACAGATGGCATGGCCTCGAGCTCCAGCCTGGGGGGAAGCAGCTCTTCAATGGAGGACAGGGTCATGGGCACAGGAAGGAGATGCATCTGCGGCAGAGGAGCAGGCAGATGCTCAACATGGTCCAGGAGGGACTGCCAAGGGCAGCTGAGTCTAGAGAGGCTGGGGTGATGGCAGCCCAGGTCCTGCCCCCGTGACCTACCCACTGCATCCTGCCCTGACCCTCCCATCCCAGCCAGGATCTCAGGGTCAGGAAGAGGAAATAAAGTGGCCCAGTTTGGAGCCCTGCGGTCTGAGGACCAATGGCAGCTGCCAGGATCACTGCTACCAGGGCTGGTGGTGTCCTTTGCTCCCTGCATCCCAGCCCTCCATCAGTATTTACTGATGGCCAAAGGCCGGGCTCATGGCCCCTGGCACAGTCACCATCCTTTAGCCTCATTCCAGAGCAAAGCCTGCTCAGAACGAGGGTGATCTGAGTGAGAACCTTGTTCTCCGCTGCCTGAGCTCTGGAGGACGAAGGTGGCTGCAGGCAGCTCTGCTGTCCCACAAGCAGTCAACCGCAGTCCTGCCCAGGCCTGGGGCATTCCCTGCCCAGGGGTATGGCTTGGGCAGCTCTGGGTTCTACCCTGAGGTCATGCTTGGCAGCATGGGCACCAGCCCGGTGTCTCAGTGAGGACCCTGAATGATGACCTCCTTGGTGACGCTGCGGAGCCAGGCATCCCTCAGAGGCACTGGCCACTGCCACCAGTTGCGATTTCCCAATATGTGACTGACATTGCCTGGTTCTGTCCCTGGCAGGCAGAGTTAGAAGCCAAAAGCGAGACCAAGCAGGAGAACTACTGGCTCATTCAGTACCAGCGACTCTTAAACCAGAAGCCATTGTCCTTGAGGCTGCAGGTGAGGACCTGGTACCCATCACTCTGGGTCATCTGCTTCATCTTCCCAAAGACCTGCATGCCAGGTCTGTGCAGGGACAGAAAGAATAGTGAGTGATGGGTGTGGCATGTGTGCTTGCACACGCTCTCCCTCCCTCCCCACACACCCACACACTCTTCAAATATATAATAAAAATTGAAGTTGGGGGAAGGATGGTGCACATCTGTAATTCCAGCACTCAGGAGGCTGAGGCAGGAAGATCACCATCAAAAGAAAACAAAAACCTCTCCCATGCCCTGTGTTGCGCATTTTGCTTCCACACCTTTAGTTTCCTCTGGGAAGCAGTCACTGAGGTCTGCTTTGCTTCCCCCGGAGTAGCCGTGACCTTCTCTGGGGTCCTTCTTGCAGGAGGAGGGCATGGAGCGCCAGCTGGTGGCCATCCTGGTGGAGCTGTCAGCCGAGCACTACCTACCTATCTTTGCCCACCACCGCATCTCCCTGGACATGCTGAGCCGGATGAGCCCTGGGGACCTGGCCAAGGTGGACCACGGCAGCCCCTGTGGGAAGCGAGGGTGCTAGCCTGGCCTTGGGGCAACTTGCTTTGCTTGAGGTTGTGGTGAGGCCTGGCATGACCCAGTGGCCCAAGGCCTCCTTGTGTCCAGTGGTCAGAAAACCTGCCCATCTGCTCCAGCCACCTCTGGTGTACCCTCCATTCCTAAGGATCCCAGGGATATGGGTCATGCTGAACCCACATATCCCCATTTGCTCAGATTGGGCCTTCAAACTGTAAGATCAGCTGGGCATGCTGGTGCATGCTGTAGCACTCAGGAGGCTGAGACAGGAGGATCTCCAAGAGTTTAAGGTCAGCCAGGGCTACACAGTAAGACCTTGTCCCCAAAAGATGAAAAACAAATTGCAGTATCAACACAGGTCCTGGGAATCATCTAGGCCAGCCCTTCTCCTGCCCCCCTCCCCATTTTTCGGTCACAGCCACAGTACTGACGCAGCCCTGGCTGTGCTTTGGGTCAGAATGAGCTCCCACTGAATTATGTCATTGACCCTTCAACACAGGATAGTGACAACACCCAGTGCCTGGCTCCATGCTGAGCTGCTTTTGCTCCCTGCTTCACTGAATGGTCCCAGCAGCTCCTGGAGGAAGGACCCACCTTCCCATCAGGCACTGTCCCGAGAGAACCAGGTCTCCGAGGGCCTAGGGGTCTCATGACCCTAAGCGTCTGGGCCTTGGCTGATGCCAGGGGTTGGGAGGAAGGCTGCGGGATGGGCCTGCCTTGCCTCTGCCTCAGTCTGCTCTCCTCTCCCCGGCACAGGTGGGCGTGTCGGAGGCCGGGCTGCAGCATGAGATCCTCCAGAAGGCCTGGGAGCTGCGGGACGTGGCCAGGACCCAGCCAGGTACCGACCCCGGGGCTGACCCTCAATGAGGGCCCAGCTGAATGTGGCGTTGCTCGCTGCTGGCTTCAGGGCAGAGCAACTCCTGGGAGCTGAGGGCTCCTCGTTGTGCCTCAGCCCATGAGTCACTGGATGGGCAGCCCCCTGGGCCGTGTGGCTCTGCCCTATGCACAGCCAGAGGCAGAAGCTCCGCCCCCAGTCGAGGGCTCCCATTCTGCGGCTCCACCGCTAGATGGCAGTGCGGCCCCAGGAGAGTGACCTCCCTCTCAAGAGCCTGGGATCCCTGGCAATGAAGTCAGGGATGAGCGGTCCCAGTCAGCAAGGACAGGCACCATCCCCGTCCTGAGATGGATTAGGACAGTGAGGCTGGGCAGAGGCAGGAAACCGAGTTCCTGGCTCCGTCTCTACAGCAGGCAGTGCCAGGGAATCTCCCAAGGGTTAAGAAAGTCGGGGATGCGCCTTGCATCAGCTCCTCTGGTCCCCACAGAGCTGAAACCCCCCAAAGGGGAGGTCGTGGAGACCCCGGAACCACCCACAGCGCCCCTGGAGCCTGCAGAGCTGGTGAGGCCATCCGCGCCCCCAGCGGAGCCAAAGGTGCAGATGTCGGAGTGCGTTGTGTGCCTGGAGCAAGAGGTAAGTGGGGTGACATGGGGCCTGGTGGGGGGCAGGGCCTGGCTACAGCCCGCACTTGCAGGCACATGGGTGATTTCGACTTTGCTCTAGTTACATAAATATATTCACCAGCTATTTTGGAAAATACAACAAAATAAAAATACAGGAAGCCGAGGGGACCCATGGTCCTATGATGCAAACATGATCACCACTAACATCACCTTCTGCACCTTTTTCTTTTCTTATAAGGATTTTTTTCTCCAGTTTAATAAATACATTGGGGAAATTTCTCATTTCATCAAATATCAACAACATGCTTTCCCTTTATTTAGACTCAGTTTTAAACCGGGCATGCTGGCACACACCTATCATCCCAGCAGGAGGATTGCTGTTAGTTCGAGGCCAGCCTGGGCTTCATAGTGAGTTCAAGACTGGCCTGAGCTGCATAGCGAGACCCTTCCTCAAAAAGATAAGAAGGGGAGGGGCTAGGCATGTGGCTCAGTGTGAAGCCTCTGTTCAGTCGCCAGTACTACTGAAAAAAAAAAAGGGAAAGGAAAGGATGGGAGGGAAATTAGAAAGTTGGAGGGAGGGTATTATATTATTTTTTAAAATTTTATATTTTTTATTATTTATTTTTAATTATGCGTTATTTACAAGGCACAGAGAAATCAGCACAAAAGTAGCATATAGTCTTGTGATGTTTGGCCCCTGGTCATAGCTCCACCAGAATTTTTTTTATACCGAGAACTGAATTCAGGACCTTGCCCTTGCCAGGCCGGCACCATGCCACTGAGCTGTACCTCAGGCTCCACCAGGTTTTTAAAACAAACTGCGAAGGGCCTGGCTCAGCTGCATCTCTGAGAGCCAGGCCAGTGACCCACATGCTGCACTGTCCCCTCCCTGCAGGCCCAGACTGTCTTCCTCCCCTGTGGCCACGTCTGCTGCTGCCAGCAGTGCTGCCAGCCCCTGCGCACCTGCCCCCTGTGCCGCCGGGACATTGCCCAGAGCCTCCGCATCTACCACAGCAGCTGAGCGCCGCACCTGCTGCCCACAGCCGGCTCACCTCGCAGCTCCCTGCCACACAATCCGGGCCAGGCAGGGACGCTCCTGACCCCGACACGGCTGCTCAGAACACAGGCAGAAAGGAAGGCGGCTGTCCCTTGCCTGGGCTAGAGGGACACCTCCGGAAGGGGCGAGTTGCGCAGGCCCGGCCCCCAGCCTCCCCTCTGCTGCTGTTGCACGTGCCCTGCCTCCTGTACACATCTGTGCTGCCCCCACACAGTGGAACCCAGAGCGGGACATCAATAAAACCTAAAGCGCGCTCCTTCCCTGGCTCCTCTGGGGGCGGGCGGGCACTGGCCAACTCCTTTGTGGGCGGGGACGCGACCTGGGCAGCCAGAGCCAGGGGTGGCAGTGGCCCGTGGCCCACAAACTGGTGGTGCCCTGTGGATCAACACTGCATCCCTACTGCCGTTACCCTGGATGGGCAAGCCGAAGCAGGTAGATGCCCAGACCTCGGAACCGGGATGTTGCAGTACGGGTTCGGAGCCCGCGTTTCCCGTACGGGACCTGCATGTGGCGTCCGTGGGACGCCCAGCAGCTGCGCGTGCCAGTGCTCGAAGGAGTGGTGCGTGTTTCTCACAGGCAGCATCGCTCAAGGCACCTGGGCTCAGCGCAGGCCTCCAGGACTTTCCCCTGTCCTGCGAGTGTGGTTCACGACGGCGCCCTTATGCTAGCCGCCACCGGGGGGCGCTCGGTGCTCAGCTGAGGCGCAGGGTGGATAGGGGTGCGCCAAATGACAGGCCCTGGGAGGCAAGATCCCCCCCCTGACCCTGCTTCCCCACTCACTGGAGCCATGACTCCTGCAGCGCTAAGGGGGGGGGGTGATATATATATGCCCCTCACAGTGTGGGTCCTGCTATTCGGTGCCTTAGCTGGGTGCCCCCCCCTACATTTTCCTGGGCTCTGCCTGGCCAAGAGGGGAGACTGAGGCCAACCAGGCCACATTATGGAGCACAATGGCTTATGGGTCTTCCCTCCTTACTAGGGCGCTAGGACCTCTGCCACTCCCTCCTATAACTGAGGAGCTCCAGGTTCAGATTTGCCCAGGACAACAGCAGAACAGCGGGGTCCCCAAACTCAGACCCAGGCCCTCCATTTTCTGCACCTTCTCAGTGCTGCTGAGGAAGAGGGGCCGGCTGCCTGCCAGGGACACCAGTAGAGACATGTGTTACCCACTGATGGCACATGAGTGACAGTGGCTGCAGGGCCCTCAGCGTAGCCTCAGCCAAGCTGCCCCAGATCCCTGACCCCCCACATGAACACATAAGTGCATTTTCCAAATGCCAGTGTGGGACCCAGTCTGGGAAGAACTGGCATGGCTGTCTGCCATGGGTGAGCACCCAGGGCCTTGACTGCCTTTAAGGCCCTGCTGTTCTGGTCACTCCCTGCTAAGCAGCAGCCTGCCCAAGCTGGGCAGAGGACACCACCCGAGAGGCCATCAGAAGCAGAGCCACCCACAGCTCCATGACCTTGGACAAGTCCTTTCTGAGTCTCAGTCTCTTCACTCAGACTGTGGAGCTGGGCATGGTAGCACACACCTGTATTCCCAGCTCTGGGAAGGCTGAGGCAGCAGGATCACTGAGTTCAAGGCCAGCCTGGACTACAGAGTGAAACCCTGTCTAAAGCAAAACTGACACTGAACCAGCAGATCTTGGGCAGGAAAATTGTCCTGTACGGTCCCTGGCTCAGGCACTGTCCCCCTCCTCACTCCCAGCCCGCCCCCCTCCCCAGCACACAAGAACAACTTTAAATAAAGCATTTATTGATTAGCAGAAGCTTAAACAGTTTGCATAGTATTTGCAATACCATATCCGGAAAGGCTGATTGAAACCCCCAAGGCACTAGAGGGGAACATCCGAAGAAGTTAGTGATGCAGCCAACATTGGGCCTGGGGGGCTAGGGGTCCCTGAGCACCCGCTGCCATCCTGTGGGTCTAAGGTCCCTGCCCTGAGGAGCAGGTCTGGAGCACAGAGTTGCCAAGTGGGACCCTGGGTGGGGGCTGCCACCCCAGGGCTTCCTCAGCCTGACCTTCGCACTCAGACCAAGCAGTGGAGGCCACACCAAGCCCCAGGTGATTCATGAGGGCATTTTTAGAGCAGGACCCAGAATTTCGAAGGTCAGGTGACTTGGGGCTCAGAGGCAGCAGAGGCCGTGCCCCACTTGCCCTTGGAAGCCCTGTCCAGGTCCCTTGGAGGTGGCAGGGAGGTAACACTAGGCCTCCAAGCAATCTGCCAGGTCAAAAGGTGAACCAAGGCCAACAGGGCAGGGGGCAGGGAACTCCAAGACCACCCTGGATCCCAGGCAGCAGGCTGGAGACCGGTGGGGACTGGGAGAAACAGGTGTGTGCAGAGGCCCCCCCAGATCCCCCACTTCCCAAGACACACTCTGCCCCCTCAGCCTGGAGCCTCCTACACAGCTCACGCACCCCAACCTCAACTCATCTCTCCGACACTTCTCACCACACATATCAGCACGTCCCAGGTCTTTCTCGCATCCATGGCCCCTCACCACTCCCCTCAGGAACAGGGCCACATACAGCACTCTCCTATCCCCACTTGGTGACCCCCTCTTCCAGCACCCTCAGCCAGGCAGGGTAGCCTGGGGTGGCAGGACGGAAATGGGGCCCCAGCACGCCCCCTGGTGGGATGAGGTCAATTCGCCAGCTTCCCAGACTTAGGGGCAGCGCCCCGCACCCATCCTTCTCCCTCCGGGATGGCAAGACCCACAGGGAAATGGAGGTGCCAGAAACAGGGTAGGATGGAGGAGCACCCCGGTCCCCTCCAGCTGCACTGAACCCCCAGCACAAAGAGAAAGCCTGGAAACCAGACCCTGCATCCAAGATCAGCCCACAGAAGGGAAGATGGGGAGCAGCCGAGGCTGGGCCGCACCCAGTAAAGTGACTCAGTGGGCACAGAGCACTGCCCCTGCCCAGGGCCCCCTGAGCCCGCTGGTGCCTCCAAGGAAGCAGCCGCTCAGCCGAGCCTAAAACTCCGTCTGCACCCCCGAGCTGTCCTCAGAGGTGGTGTGGATCAGGGTGCAGCCACCGGGGCTGGACACCTGCTCCCCGGTCTCCTGGTTGGTGGGGTTGGAGGGCTCAAGGTCCACAGCCTTCTCAGGGGGGAGATGCGGGGGCATCTCGGGGACTGCCTCGGGCTGGGGGGTCTCCTGGACCGGGGCCCCATTGAGCAGGGGGCTCTCAGCCTGCAGATCCTGGGACAGAAGGCTTCGGATCGTGTTGACACTGTCCGGGGATGCTGGGCACGCTGGGGATGGCTCAGAGCCCACCTCGAGAGGCAGCCCTGCCTCCTCATCCTGGACCACAGACACCACCTGCTTGGCGCGCCGGCGCTTCTCCGAAAGGGTGGCCCCTTCGGGGGCCACAGGACCCGGGCTGCCCCCACCACCATCACCACGGTCACCGTATTCTTCACCCCAGTCGATGGGCGCACCCTCGGCCAGCAGGTGCAGGTTGGGGTCACTGTTGTGCAGGACCACGCTGTCCCGGTACAGGTTGTGCTTCCGCTGCACTGCGGCCTCCTTCACAGCTGCAGGCCAACAGGGGGTTAGGACGCTTGGCCAAGCTACAGGCCCCCCTCCTCCCCTTGGGGTGGCCTGGATTGTGGCTCCAGCCACCCAGAGCCCAGGCTGTGAGCCACCAATGAGCCCTCAGCAAAGCCAAAGCCCTGAGCAAACAGGCACAGAGAGGAAGCCACTGCTCTCAGCTCAGCCTCGGTTGGGGCGTTGTTTGGTTTTTGCTTTTGAGACAGCGTCTCTGTTAGGCAGCTTAGGCTGGCCTCAGACTCAGTGCTCCTCCTGCCTCAGCCTCCCAAGGTATGCACTATCACGCCTGGTCTCTTGGGTTTCCCTTCATCCCTTTGCTGATGCCCCCCCAGCCCCGCATGGCCACACACCCTGCAGTATGTCCTTCATGACGGTCTGCAGCACCACCTCCTCGTATGTGTTCTCGACCAGGAGGAACCTGGCAAAGTCCTCGAAGATCAGCTCCTGGAAGCGGGGCAGCTCCTGTGGGGAACAGCAGTAGGCAGTAGACACGGGTCAGGGTAGGGCACGGCAGGGGAGAGGGCCAGGAGGCTGGGGTGGGCGCTCACCGACTTGCAGGTGGGCGCCAGCTTCTTGAGCAGGAAGGGGATGGTGACCTGCAGCAGCGCCTCCCGGAAGAACCGCTTGCGCACCGTGCTGCTGTCGTAGTCATATTTCTGTACAGCAGGGATCACCGGAGGGTACTCTGGATCAGCACTCGAGGCCACGTCGCTGGCAACCCCCCTCTGTCCCCCTGCCTGCAGGCCGCAGCTGGGGCTGGGCTCACCTTGAGTACCCGCTCCAGGATGCGCTGGATGGACTTGCACAGCTCCTCCCGCGTGGGCCCCTTTCCCAGCTCCTGGTGCAGCAACGTCTCGAAGGTGTACACTGCATTGTCCATTTGCTACAGGGACACCGAGGGGCACACCGTGGGGCTGCTGGGGTAACCGCAGCCCCTGCCTGACCACTGTTAAAGGGATCCCCAGCCTGCTCCCACCCAGGTCCTGGCCAGGAAGAGCAGGAGGCAGTCTGCGTGCCCCTTGTTCACACTGGTCACCATCTACTATGGGCATAGGAAGGGGTAGGCAGGAAGCGTGGACAGCTTCCAGGAAGAAGGGGTGGAGGCCCAGGCGTGGGCGGGAGGACGGGGAGCACAGGAGGTGGGTGGGGACCCAGCGGGCAGGTGCAGGCGCAGGATGGACAGGGCCACCCATGAGTGGTGGGGAGCGGGGCCCACCTCGCGCATGAGGATCTGGGCGCGCTGCTTGAACACGGAGGTGCTGGACACATCAAAGCGCTGCTGCAGCCCATCGAGCCGCAGCGGCTCCATCTTGTCGTAGCATCCCTGCATCTTCAGCGGGTGGTAGGCTAGCTGGGACAGCTTCTCCATGTACTGCAGGCCGTGGGGACACAGGGACCTCTCAGCTGGGGCCACCCAGAGGTAGGGCAGCCCGCAGACCCACACCTGCCTCAGCCTGGCACTGGCTGCCAGCCATGGGATCCTGCACCAGTGCCCACAGATAAACCTGGAGGCCCAGGCCAGGAAGGCAGAGCTGAAAAGAGACCTTCTCATCCCTGCCAGGGTGCTGGGAGACCTCAGGCAAGTCACTCTCCTCCTCTGGGCCCCGTGTCTTCAGCTCCAAAATCAGCTGATGGCTTTTCATGACATCTAAGGAACTTTCTATTCCTCCAATGATTCTTACTGTCTGTGGACTCCCAGTTGTGAAACGGAAAGGAGACAGCAGGGACATGGGACAGATTCTATCCCCACCTGACAGCTAGGGGGCAACTGGGCAGCCAGCTGTGGTAGGAACACTCATTCCAAGAACCCGGTAGCTGAGGACATTTGGAGGGCATCTGACTCACGTTTTCTTGTTTGTTTTTGTTTTCTGAGACAGGGTCTCACTATATATTCCAGGCTGGCCTTAAACGCACATTTAGCCCAGGCTGTGAGCTCAAACTCACAGCAATCATCTGCCTCAGCCTCCTGAGTCCTGGGATTACAAGTGTGTGCCACCACATCCAGCTTAAAGCCTTTTATATGTTAGCTTCCCAGGGAGTTAATAGTCCTCCTTTTGCCTAACTGCTGGCTCCCACCAGGACTTGGGACCACTCTGTTCCGGTCTATCTCCATGTGACCTTTGCTTATAGCCTCCCCCATCCCCAGTCCTGGCATCTGAACCCAAGACCTTGCTACTGAGCTACGGCTCCAGGCCCTTTCATCGTTTCTGTTTTGAGCCTCTCTCTAAGTTGCCCAGGCTCACACTGAGATCCTCCTTCCTCAGCCTCTCAGAGTGCTGCCATCCCAGCTTACTCACAGGTCCTGTCTGGGTGCCCCCTCCCCGCCAGTGCCCCAAAGGAACCAAAGCCAGGCCCAGCGCACCTCGCCCAGCTTGTCGATGCCACCCTCGTTGATCACGTTCAGGTTCATGTCGGTGACCTCCTTGAAGAAGACATCCCGCACCTCGGTGAAGCCCTGGCTGGTGGGTACCATGAGGGCCTCCAGGATGGACGAGATATAGGGCTGGACGTGGTTCCGCACACACACTTCCGCCTTGGGCAGGATAAACGCTGTGCCAGGAGGAGCCGGGTCAGTGGGGGAGGAGGGCTCTTGCCCAGCAGGTGGCACCCAGGGGCTGCTCAGGGCCCAGGCTGCCCAGAGTCCAATGCCACAGACGCATGGACTGTGCTGTTTTTACAGAAAGTCCCTGGTGGTGGCTCCATTCCCAGGCTCAGTGACTGCAGAGGAAGAGGCAGGAAAGATAACCACTTGCTCTACATAGTGAGACCCTGCGTCAATACAACTGAAGAGTAACAGGGGACTTGGAGATTGGACCAGAGGTATTTCTGACATTGATGAAACAACAAGAAACTAAGAAAACTGCTGTCTGAAAGGGGATGTGTGCACCTTCCTAGCATGCACAGGGTTGTGGATTTGTTTTGTTTGTTTTGTTTTGTTTTGTTTTGTTTTGTTTTGTTTTGGGACAGGGTCTCACTGCATAGCTCGGGCTGGCCTCGAACTTACAGTGATCCTCCTGCCTCAGCCTCTTGACTGTTGAGATGGCAGGCATGGGCCACCACACCAGGCCTTGATTCTATTTTCAAAAATGATCCACAAGCATGGACCATGCACTACACAGAAAGGAAGCTTGCCGGGCCCCCTCAGGGGCCAGTGACCGCAGGCGTGGCTGGCCTACCTCGAATCTTGCTGGCCAGGTGCTCCTTGGAGGTGATGATCTGGTCCATGTCCGTGCGGATGGTCGCCTCCATGGCGGGCCGGGCCCGCTGCAGCTTGGACAGCGTCTCCTCGAAAAGCACCTTGACCCGCTCATACACCATACGGTATGCGGAGTCTGAGATCTGCGGCAGCAGCGGTGTCACATGGGGCTGAAGGCCCGGACCCTGTCCCTGCCCCACCTGGGTCCCAGCTCACCTGGATCCACTGTCGTTGCCGCTCCTGCAGTTTCCCCTTCAGCCTCGGTGCAAGCTCTGCCTTCAGCTCGGGGCCCAGCTCCTCCATTACCAGGTTGCTCAGGATCTAGGACCAAGAGGCCCACACCAGGTTTGCAGGGGGGCCAGTGACCTCCATTTTTCTCTCTGTATTTTGGTCCAGGCCCTCCAGCCCCTCTCCTCTGCTTTGGCCCTTTGGCTCCACATGCCCCAGAGGGTCAGGCTTACCTGCCTGGGTGCCCTGCAGGCTTCTCAGACTCTGAGGCCCGGCCCCAGGCCCTTTGCACATGGCAGCCTCCCATGTCCAACACTCCAAGCCCTCCCATTCTGGCTGAGTGCATGCATGCATATGTGTGTGTGCGTAATATGTTTCTTTTTTAAATTTGTGCGACACAAGGTCTCACTATATAAATCAGGTTGGCCTCATGGTGATCCTAAAGGTGATCCTCCTGCCTCAGCCTCCCGAGTACTGAGATTACAGCCACCACATTCAGTTTGAATGTCAGTCCTCCTTGGAGTCAGAGCTCCTGAGGGGCCAGGGCTGCATCCGCACATGGTGCCTGGTCCCCCAAGGTGCTCAGTAATTGAGTGATGAGGAACCCCATGGACCTTGCACTGACCCCTTCTGTCCAGATCTGAACCCTTGTCTCCCCTTATCCCCCAGAGCCTGTCTGCAGCCCCCGCCAGACCTCACCTGCACCTCGTTCCCGCACAGCATCTCCCAGGTGCCGTACAGCTCCTTGGCCTGGCGGTACATGCGGATGGCATCTGTGAAAGCCGGGCCCTCCACCTTGGAGTCCTCGGGGATGCCTAGCCCACAGGAGGGAGAAGGGCTCAGCTGACCGAGCAGACACGGGCCACACCAGCAGCACCACTGCCCAGCTTGCTCCTCCAGACCCCAGCCCCTGCACCTGCACCCCTGACAACCAACCAGCCTCGAGGTCGGGCCTCGGGCCAAATGGCACAGGCATGGCCAAAGGGGACTCAGTTTCCCTGGCAAGAGCAACAGTCACCCCGGCCTGGCTTCACCCTGGTACTTGGGGGTGCCCTGCGTCCCAGTGGGGCCAGGTGGGGAGCCGTGAAGTCTGGGGCATGGGAAGCTCAGGGTGCCCATGGAGCCTTCTTTTTTCTTTTTTTTTCCTTCTTCTGTATTTTGATTGTCGTTTTGGTACCTGGGCTTGAATCCAGCCCTGTCCACAGAGCTACATTCTCATGCCTTTCTTTGTTTTTTCATTTTTTTAAAAATGTGTTTTCTATTTTGAGACAGGGTCTCGCCAAGCTGCCCGAGCAAGGATTAAACTTATACTTCTCCTGCCTCAGCCTCCCAGAGGCAGGCAGGCTCCCAGTGTTAACACTTTCTGTCAGGAACTAATAGAAACCAGATGGCCCTGCCAGCCCTGGGTCTGTCTTGTCCCAGGGACTGCATCAGCTGCTGATAAAAAGAACTTGGGCTGGGGATGTAGCTCAGTGGCATAAGCGCCTGCCTGGCAAGTGCCAGGTCGTGAGTTCCATCCCTGGTACCAAAAAAAACAAAAAACAAAAAAAACCCAAATGCTAGAACTTTACTGAAGAATAAACGCAGCCACGCATGGAGCGCACGCCTAGAATCCCGGCACCCAGGAGGCTGAGGTGGGAGGACTGACTGCCTTGAGTTCAGGGCCAACCTGAACTACACAGTGATGCCCTGTCTCAAAAAACACACACAGAAAAAAACCCTAAATGGCCCTGGGAGCACAGCTCTCCAGGAGAGCTCGGGCCTAGCATCAAGCCCTGGCTTCCATCCCCAGCACAATCATTCGGGGGGGGAAAAAAACTGACAATGACTAGAAAAATGTCGGTCACTGGTGGTGTTGGTGGCCTATATTGGAGAAGGCATGGATGAGACAAAGACCCCAGACCCAGAGCCAAGGAGGCTGGCAGGAAGTTGCAAAACCTGCTGGGGTTGGGGGGTGGCTCCCCAGCAGAGGGCCTGACCACAGGGTCCCCAGAGCCCAGGGGAGGGGAAGCAGCAGCTGCACCCCACAACTCCCAGTGCCTGCTGCCATGACTGCAGGCTGAGTCACTGCATTGGCGGGGGAGGGGGGAATCTCAGAAGGGGAGGGCCACAGGACTCACCACCTGCGCCAGACTGGAGCTACGGGACAGGGAAACTGAGGCCCAGCGCCCCTCCCAGCGCTGAAGCACAAGGGATGCCTGCCCCTGCATGTTGAGGACCACAGTCAGACAGGCAGGGGGCAGTATCAGAGCAGGCAGCACAATGGGGAGAACCCACACGGAGGTGGAGTGGTCCCAACCAGGGCGACCTTCTCTGGTCCACACATCTGCTGAGTTTGACAGGCTTGAGTTACCACCCCTGCCTGGCACTCTCCTACCAGCCGGGCTGCTACCCACTCAATGGCGCCCCCTCCACACACTCTGAAGTCCTATCTTTATTTACTTGTGTTTTTGGTTTTTTAAGACAGGACTTTGATATGTAGTTCAGACTCCCAGTGATCCTCCTGCCTCAGCCTGCTGGGATGACGGTATGCACCACCACACCCCGACATCCCTCATCTTTAGTTCAGCGCCATGGAAAAGCAGCCAGACACCAAGACCAGGGCTAAGCCCGTTCCACTGAGATCCTTCTCAGAAGGAGAAATCAACAAGTCCCTGTCTCTCTTCCGCTGTTCTGGGGACTGAACCCAGGATTCTCTACACTACTACCACTGCCACTGCCACTGAGCTCCATGCCTAGCCCTTCTTCAAGCTTTATCTGAGACAATGTCTTGCCGTGTTGCCCAGACTGAGCTTAAACTTGTGATCCTGCTTCCTCAGTCTCCTGAGCCTCCTGGATAGGGTTGCAGGTGCGCTCACGCTGTGCACAGCTGCCAGGGGAAATTTCATGAAAAACACGAAGTTATGGAAGGTGAGGAGCTGAGGCAGGAGGATTGGGGGAGCCCCGAACCCTGGAGTCAGCTGAAGGCGAGAGCCAATTTCGATACATAAATAAATAAAAAAACAAACAAACCAAACCCCAGGTGCTCACAGCGAGATGGCCCTGCCAATAACCCGCCCTGGACTTCTGGCCTCCGGACCTGGGAGAAAGTCCCATCTGCGCCCGTAAGCTAAGCGACCCGCAGCTCTGAGACAGGAGCCCTGGACTGAGGCTCCACTCCTGCGCCGAGCCAGGAGGAGAAACCAGAAACCTCGGCTCAGAGAGTGCAGGCCCGGGCTCCCGGCACCCCCCGCTGCGGAATGGGAAGGGCACGGCCAGGGCCCGAGCCCAAGCCCCGGACACCTCGTGAGAAAGGAAGCTCGGTCTCAGCCCGGGTGGGAGCAGGAAGGCAGCGCTCCGGCGGCCAGACAGGCTCCGACCCCTCCACCGCAGCTCACCCCGGGCCCGGCCCAGCCGGTGCCCCAGCCGCCTCCCGCCACCCCCTGCGGCCCGAGGAATGCAGGATGCAGGAGCCGGGGCGGGGCTGGCGGCCACCCAGCGCGGCGCCCTCCCCGCCCACCCCCACTTCCTGGCAGCCCCAGGAGTGAGCGCTTCCAGCTCCACACATTCCAGGGCCAGGTTCTCACAGTCCCGGCAGGGCGGAGGGAAGGCCAGGCCGAGTCAGAAACCAGCTCTTCAGCCCCCGCCCGCAGACTCCGGTCCCAGCCAGGACGCCCCGCCCCGCCCCGCCCCGCAGCAACTTCCAGACTCCTCTCCTACCAGCAGCAACCCCTCTCGGAACCAGCACTCGCCACCATCAGATAGGCGAGTGGAGACGTAGCTCCTTCCCTACAGGGCATGGGGTCCCCCAACCCACCAGGCCAGGTCAGCACCCAGGGTCCGGGTCGGGGAGGGAGAAGGGCACCCGGCCGGCAGCAGAGCCAGAGCCAGAGCCCCGGCCCCAGGGACCTGGGAACAGGAGGCCCTTTGTGGGCGGCAGAGCATGACCCAGCCCAGGTAGCAGGGGTTGGCCCCACGAAGATTGGCAGAGATTCCAGATGGGCAGAGGCGTCTCCAGAGAGGTGGGGTGAGCTGGCTTCCCCGCAGTGCCCACGCCACCACCCCTCACAGTGGGGTGGGGCTGTGCTGGAGGCAGAGGTAAGAGCAGGTGCAAGGATCTCTCTCTGCCTTCCTGAGGCCCAGCCCAGGCAGAAGAACCCCGCCCCACCCAGCAGCCGCACTAGGCCATCCCCACCCCAACTCAGGGCCTAGACAGGTCCTCTGAGTTATGATGGGAAAATACAGTGCGTGTAAATTTTTTAAAATTTATTACAGTAAAGGATACATTGCCACAAACCTCCTCAAAACACTCCTCTCATTCGGAACATTCTTATCCCATTTTCTTCCCACTCCTGAAGCAGTTCTGGAAGGCCTCTTTTGTGTCTTCAGTTGTGCTGCGCTGTCTTGATGTCCTTTTCTCCCTCCCTCCTTCCTTCCTTCCTTCCTTTTTCTTTTGAGACAAGGTCTCACTAGCACAGGCTGTCCTCAAAAACTCAAGAGGCCTCAGCCTCCCAAGTACTGGGGTTACAGGCAGGCACTACCATACCCAGCTTGATATCCTGCACTGATTCAAAACATTTACCTTTCATGGTCTTTCTGACCTTGGGGAAGAACCAGAGGTCACACAGTACCAGACCTGGGACTTAGGTGGCTGAGGGAACACCATAATGCTCTTTCAAACCTGCCTTTCCGTTTGGGGAGCACCCGGCAGCAACATTCACCTATTTTAATCACACCTCATAAAGACACTGATGAACAAGGACTTCCAGGAGTGCTTTAGAAAGTGGCCAGAACAGTGGGAAGAGTGCGTTCAAAGCACGGGGAGGGTTCTGAGGGAGGTCCATGGCAATGATGTCTTCTCCTGTAATAAAATTCTAAACATTTAAACTTCGCCATCTTTCCTGTGACCTAGGACTGTCCACCCTGCAGGTCTAGGGCACCTGCCCCTCCCCGCCACCCGGAGGAACCCCTCATAGCCCCTCGGGGATCTCCCCCCACGCAGGCTCAGGGATCCCAGGGAGGCGTCCACTTTGCACCCAGCCCGGCTATGAGCTGTGACTCATCACCCGTGGCTCATCTGTCTCGACTTGTCCCCCCAGACTTGTTCCCCCTGCCTGAGGGCAGAAGACGCACCTGGCTCCCCTGCTGCACCCTCAGATAGGACCTAACAGTGGCTGCTGGCTGCACGACTGAGCTAGGCCATGCATTGCACGAGTTCACAGATGTTCCCAGGTCACATTGGTGGTAAAGACAGGAAGGACACAGTAAGAAAACTTTGCCCAGGGGCTGGGGATTTAGCTCAGCGGCATAAGCGCCTGCCTTGCAAGCAGGCAGTCGTGAGTTCGATCCCCGGTACCGATAAAAAGGAAAAAACTTTGCTCAGCAGAGTGCAGACTCTCCTTGTGGGGTTCCCAAACCCCTAAGACATAGAAAGACTGTCCCCAATTTACAGTGGGCTCCAAGAGGGAAGTCAACTTAAAAGTCATATTTTGAGAAAACAGTAGAATCGGCATTGTGCTTTCCTATGCCGGGGCCCAAGGATTCAACAACCACACCCCTCTGGGAACAACTTCCTAATTTCTCCTGGGCAACACCAGTGTCTTCATCAGGGAATAATATTTGAGGCTGATCATCAGCCCAGTTTCCTACCACCCGGAAGGGAGCCTATAAAATAGCCCACAGAGCAGGGTAGCGCCACCCCACTCAGCCACTAGGTGTCGCTGTATAACCCTGCAAGTCCCCCTCCAAGCAGCTCACCGTTATTGCAGTGCCGGACGCAGTCCTGCACCACCGCCTGCCACTTGTCCTGCTCGGCTTCTGTCATCATGCAAAAGTAGTAGTGTCGTGCATAAGGATGCCAGAGGATCAGTGGGAACTGGGTGGGGCACTTGAAGATGGGGGTGCTACCCGGTTTTGATGTGGTCCCTGTGGAGACAGTGCCTTGAGCAGTTAATGACTGCAGTGTCCCTGGTCAGAGGACAACGGGGAAGGCTGACCTGTCAAGGGTGGCTAGGGTCACTAGGGACATGGTGGCCTTTATTTTTCATCTCTCTCTTTTTTTTCCAGTACTGGGGATTGAACTCACAACCTTGCACTTGCCAGGCAGGAATTTATGCCACTGAACTGAATCCCTGGCTCTCTGTCTCTCTTTTGAGACAAGGCCTCACTTATAGCCCAAACTGGCCTTGAACCATGATCCTCCTGCCTCAGCCTCCCGAATGCTGAGGTCAGAAGCATGTACCACCACACCTTGCATGCAGCAGCATTCTTTCTGTCCTCCAGAGCCTGGCTACAGGAACCTCAGAATCCGGCACCCATGCTGACCCCTTCCCTAGCACTGCAGGAGGCCACACCTCCCTAGTGGGTAATCTAAACTTGTGTGTTTAGATGATTAGCGAGAGTCCTTGGGTTCAAAGGCAAAGCACTGTCTGCTTGAGTTTCCCTTCAAATTTCTGCTTTAGAGGCCAGAGTGTGGTTTAAATGTCCAAGTAGGGAGGGAGGCAGATGGGGCAGGGAAACAAAACAAATAAAAAGGAATTTATTTCTATTTGATCCTCATGGATATTCAAGATCCAGCAAAATACCTGGTCCTGAGCTGTGCCCCATCCCCCAGGTTAATGATGGGACAATAGTAGCTCTCTGTGCCCTGGCCTGGGTCAGCCCGGGCTGGGCCTGGGACACCCAGCACTTCTTGGGTCTGTGCCACACCCCAAGGTTGCTCTTCTCAAGCCTGCACAGCCCCACAGAGATGGACCCAGAGTCAGGACTGGGGTAGGGACAGTCAGAACTGTCCCCCCAGGCTGGCTTGACCGCAGGCACCTTGGTAGAGTGTGGAGAAACAGGACACCAGGAGCAGTAACTCCTAGCAAACCTGGCATGGACATGCAGTTTACGGGTCATCTCGGCAGGGTTACTGACTCAATTTCTTTTCTAGGGCAGCTCTCAAGAACTCAGGGAGCCAAGCACGGTGGTGCAGGCCTGTAATCCCAACATTCGGAGGCTGAGTCAGGAGAACTGCTGTCCTCACTCCACACCTAGCTAGACTGGGCTACTAAGTGAGCTGAAGGCCAGCCTGAACTGCATAGCGAGATCCTGTCTCAAAAAAACCAGAACCAAGACAGGGAGATAGGGAGACTCCCATTCCACAGTGGTGAGGCACAGGGCCCGGGTACCCGGATGAGGGCGCACACAGGTCCAGGCCCAATCCAGTGTGGCCTTGGGCAAAGCACACCTCTCAGGCCTAGCCACCTCTCCCCTTTGGAGGTTCAGGCTGTGTTAGTGCGGGACCTGAAGCAATGAGCTTGGGGCCACCCCCGCCTCTGGTCCCCTCCTGAAGCCTGTTGCAGGATGCCAGGCTGGGGTCGAGTGGCCTTTTACCTGGTAAGGAGTTGCCAACCAGCTCCAGGTATTGGTCCAGCGAGGTGAGGACTTTGTAGCCGGCACTGTTGATGATGGCGCGGGGTGGGACCTGCCGCTCATAGGCCTAAGGAGGGCAGGAGAGAAGGCCCCGAAAGTCACAGAGGGGGCTGAGCCCAAATCCCAGCTCCAGTTCTGGCTGCAGGGCCCAAGGGTGGGGCGGAGAAGGAGAAGGAAGGAGCCAAGAAGGGTGCGGAGACTGTAGGGCGACCTCAGCACAGTGCCTGGCCCAGAACAGGGCTCAGGGTGTGTCTGTCACTGTCACTACCACCCCACTGCCTTCCATTCCACAGCTCCTCTAGTTAAGTGTACACTGGGCGCTGTACTGGGGCACAACACATGGCCACGACAAGAAGGCTGCTATTTGTCCCCAGAGCTGGGGTCTTTAATTATTACTTTGAACTCCTACCCCAACATACCTAGGTTCTAAGCACCCTCAGTCTCCTCCCAAGGAGAACTGGGTCAGGATACAGCGCCCCTGCAGGAGCCAGGGAAGAGTACTTGGGATGTAATGACTCCTACAGCAGGGGTGCCGTGCTGCTCCTGACCACTAGGTGTCACTATTGTCTAGGGATAGGCCGTGAAGCTGTGCGGTCTCTTCCCAATCAGATCCTGGGAACCGAACCCAGAGCCTTCACACTGAGCTACATCTGCAGTTCTCTAGAGATGAGGCCTTGCTAAATTGCTCAGGCTGGGCTTGAATTTATGATCATGCTGCCTCAGCCCCCTGGAGCACAGAAATTAGAGGCTTGTGTGCCACCACACCCATTAGAAATCCAAATTCCTTTTTTTTCGGTGGTGGAGGGGGTTGACTCAGGGTCTCACCATGTAGTTCAGGCTCACCTAAGGATGCTTAGAACCAGTTCCAGGCTGAACTGGAATTTGCAGTGATGCTCCTGCCTCAGCCTCCTGAATACTGACATTACAGGTATGTATACTTGGCTAGAAATGGAAATTCTTGGCCCTGCCTCAGATCCAAATCAAACTCTAGTTGGTCAGGCTCAGCAACCTCTTTTCTCCAAGCCCTCCAGCAAACCCTGAGGTTTCAACCTATCAGTTGAAAACCACTGTCCTGAGGGCCCAAAGGTGAGCAGACTCCCTGAGAATTCACCTGTTCAGAACAAGGAAAACAGGCCGATGCCTTGGGCTGCTCAGGAGAAAGGTCTGGCAGATGAAATCGGGGCTGTGGGTTTTCGAAAGAGCCCCAAGCAAAAACAAGGCACAGTCCACGCAGAGGGCAGGGCGGGCAAGCCTGGGGCAGGGACTGGCCAGTGGCCAGTGTGTCCTGCCTGCAGAACTAGACCAGGGGAAGGCAGCTGCCCAGGGTGTACGCAGGAGGGTGTAGGGAAAGGGAGTCACGGGCAGGGAGGAGCCAGAGCTCAGAACACTGGGGCGCCAGGGATGAGGGTGGGGGCTCACCACTTTGTTCTCATGCAGCACCAGCCCGTAGTTGTGGGGCACCAGGCTGAAGCGGTTCCTCCACTTCTTGCTGTCCTCCTGGTACTGGAAGAGGTTCCCCGAGAAGATGATGCGCTCGTCCAGCGGCACCTGTGGCAGTAACGGGGTCCCCTCAGGCCACAGCGGCTGCTTCCCAGGTCTCACCAGGCCTTACCCCAGCGGCCTCCGACTCAGCCGGGCCCAGGGCCTCCCATTCTGTCCTGGCCTAGGGCAGGCACAGCCACCCAACTCTGCCACCCTGAAGCAAGGCAGTCACCATAGCCAGAGGGGACACACCCCCGGCCAGCCCTGAGCCTCAGTTTCCCATCACAACAATGAAAACTTGAACAGGTATAGGGATGATTTGGGTTAGGGGCAAGCTGACTTTAAGGGGAGCTACAGAAGCCAGGACGGGACACGGTATACACACTCCAGGCAAGCTACTGCCCTTTTCTTGCCAAGCTAAGCTGTCTGCCCTAAGATAAATTTATAAAATAGTAAAAAAAAAATTTTTTTTTTTGTTTAAATGCAGTGATTAAACCGGGCTTTCACACTGAGCTACAACCCAGTCCTTTATTTCTTAAATTTAAGGTGGAGTTTGACTAAGCTGCCAGATTTCCTAGGCTGACCTTGAACTTGCTATCCTCTGGCCTCAGCATCCCAGAACACTGGAATGTTATGGCTTTTGTCTGGATGTCCCCAAAAGCCTCACACAGGCACGGGGGGGCCTTTTCAGCCATGCAAGGATCCAGAGGGTGCCATGCTGGGGTTAAGGGTGGGCGATTACTAAATCAGCCCGCTGACTGGTTTGGCGAAGTTCTGGGTGGGATGAAAGGTCCCCCGCCAGTGGGGGTGCTGCCTGCCTGGATGCAGCGTTAGAGGACAGAAAGCATCTGACCCTTATCCCTGCTGCTGCTGCCGGCTGGACGCAGCTTGCTGCCTTCTCCCTTCTGTCTGCCACGCTATCCTGCTTTGCAGCCAGCCAATTTCAGGCTGAAACCTCTACAATGGTGAGCTAAATAAATCTTTCCTGGTTTAACTTTTGAGTGTGGAGTATTTTATCACAGCAATAAGAAAAGTAATAAGTCACTGAAATTATAAGCATGTGCCCACCCTGTCCATCACACAGAAAAATAAGAAATGGAGCGGGCAGTGTTGAGACAGAGTCTTGATGTGTAATTCAGGCTGTCCTTGAAGTCACTATGTTGTGCAGGCTGCCCTTGGATTCGAGGCTATTCTCCTGCCTCAGCCTCCTAAATGCTGGCATTGCAGGTATATACCACCCACACCTGGCAAAAGAAACTTTTATAGTGCTCAATAAAGGGAAAAATTATTATTTTAATTATGCCCACATCTTTCTGGGCCCTTGCTCCCTCCTGGACAGGCCGCAGGAGTCCCAAGTCCCTCTGTAGCACCTTGGTGGCCTTCAGGCTCCCCTCTCCCCAGCTCCCCGCTATTACTGCTCAGGGAAACTGGAAACACTCCTGGAATAATGTCCTCAAACAATAGACCCGGGCTTCCTAGCCGGATGAAAATATTTACAGGATCACAAAAGCTGCCCCCCCCCCACAGCGGCCACAGGGAGCTTTGCCCACGCCACAAAGCCTTGGCTCTGTGTTCTATATTTATACCACCGACAGCCAGCCCTCCAATCCCTGTTTTTTTTAAGAAAGCAGGACCAGTCAGGTGTGGTGGTGCAGGCCTCTAATACCAGCATTTGAGAGGCTGAGACGGGCTGCTATGAGTTCAAGGCCAGCCCAGACTACAAAGCACCCCTGTCTCAAGAAAACAAAACAATTTAATTTAATCTTTCAAAGGGCCAACTCTTCAATTCATTGACTCTTTGTATTGTTTTCTTAGTCTCAATTACATTAATTTCTGCTCTAATCTTTATAATGTTCCCTCTCAAAGGAGTTCTGGGCTTGACTTACTCTTTTTCTAGAAATCAGGGGTTCAACCTCAGGTTATTTGGGTTCATGGATATGGCTCAGCAGCACAGCGCCTGCCTGGCAAGCTCGAGGTTCTGAGTTCAATTCCCAGTGCCAAAAACAAACAAACAAAAAAACAGTCTGTTGTTTACCTGAACTCACTCTGTTTTCCTGATACAGGTATTCACCACCACAAATTTCTCTGTCAGGACTGCTTTCACTGTGTCCCACAAGTTCCAGTGTGTTACATTTTGGCACAGCTGTTTAATTGTAGAAACTAATTCTCTTTTTTTGGCATCAGAAATTAAACTCAGGACCTTGCACCTGCCATGCAGATACTTTGTGCCCCTGAGCTACATCCCCGGTCCCTAATTTCTTCTTTAATTCCATTTGTGATCCACTGGTTGTCCAGGAGGGTGCTATTTAATTTCCATGTATTTATGGAGTTCTCATGGTTTCTTCTGCTGTTGATTTCCAGTTTCATTGCACTGTAGTCTGATGGTATGCATGGGATAATTTCAATTCCTTTGCATTTTCTTAAGCATGTTCTACGGGCTAGTATGTGGTCTGTTTTGGAGCACGCCTCATGTGCATTTGTGATGAATGTGTATTCGGATGCGGGGTGGATCACTGCAGACATCTACCAAGTCCACCGATTCACAGGTTCGGTTCAGTTTTGCTGTTTCCTTATTTTTTGTCTAGTTGATCTATTTGTGACAGTGGGGTACATGGCAGCTGTGTTGGTGCTTACTTGATTTTTCATGTCCATTACTATCTGTCCTATATAGTTCGGTATGTCGGTATTTGCTACCTATATATTTCTGATCCTTGTCTCTTCCTCTTAGGAGTTTTCCCTTAACAAGCATGTAGTGACCTTATCTGTCTCATCTGATCAGTCTTGGCTTGAAGTTTCTTCCTGAAAGAATTCAAAGCATCACCCAAGCATGGTGGAGCATGCCTGTATCCAAACAACTTGGGAGGCTGAGGCAGGAGAATCACACTGCCAGCCTGGGCTCCATCATGAACTCAAGGCCAACCTATGCTACACAGCAAGGCCCTGTCTTAAAAAGAATAAAATATATCAATAAAACTTAATGTGTTAAAAAAAAAAAAAGTCAGGACAAGGGGTTGGGGATTTAGCTCGGCGGCATAAGCGCCTGCCTTGCAAGAGTGCAGTCATGAGTTCAATCCCTGATACCGATTTTTAAAAAAGGCAGAAAAAGAAAAGAAAGCCAACCGGATACCTCCTCATAAAGCCCCCGCCCCGCCCCAGTCCGGCCTCCTCGGCTCCGAGCTCCTGGACCCAGGGCAGGGGCGGCCCACGGGCAGCCCAGCAGCAGCAGCAGCAGCAGCTCCAGGCCGGCTCTCCCGCCGCCTGGCTGCCCGTGTGGGTGTATTTTTAGGCCTGTCAATGACAGCATCGTGTCTGCAGCTGCAGCCCCGCGGGGGCGGGACGGAAGCAAGTGGAACCGGCGGTCCAGACTGTAGACATGCGGGGCTCCCCTGCCGACCCTGCCACCCACCCCGGGACCTAGGGCAGCGACTCCCCGCTGGCCTCAGTGAGCCCCGGGCGGCTCAGGCAGCAGGAACAACTTCGGCCAAGCCAGGGCCGCTCTCTGCCTTCCTCTTCCTGGTGCTGTTACCGCTGCCACCGTACCTGGTTCTATTTCCACTACTGTTTCTAATACCAATGTTTCTTCTCCCATGATTCCTATTGTATTGCTATGGTGACTTCACACCGTGCTGGGCAGTTCCTTCTCCTTCTTTCACTTATCATTCTTTCCAGGACTGTGGATTGAACCCAGGCCTTCACACATCCCCTATCCCTTTTGGGGTCAGGGTCTTGCTGAATTGGCCAGACTGGGCTTGAACTTGAATCCTCCTGCCTTAGCCTCCCAAGTGCAACATAGCACCTGGCACGATCAGTTTCACATGTGGCAAAATGGGACCAACATCTCGCTTTTCAAGGACCGTAGGTGTTGACATCTGACTTCTGTAACCCACAGGGGACCCCAGGATGGTCAAAGGTAAGTCTCACACAGAGGAAATGCTTAGCTGGTCCCCACTTGGCTCAGCTGGCTGTGACTGGGCTTCTCCCACAGGAGCACCTCTGCTCTCTGTTGTCCCAGGGCTAGGAGGTTGCCATGACAACAGGGAAGATGCTTTTACCAGATCCAAAAATCAAAGGATGTTGTGGAAGACCTGGACACACGGCCCTGACCGTGGCCCTCTGGGCAGGTCCGGGGAGGTGGGGTGGCCACTGCACAGAAGGTGCCAGGCTAGAAACTGGAACCCAGTACAGACTGCCTCCCCGTGTGTTGTCAGCCTGGGATCAGTACTGGGCCTCTGCACGTGCCATCCCCAGTCTGCCACTCTCTTCTACCCTTTCTCCCAGGAATCCCTCTTGTGCCACCCCATGAGGTGTCACCCTGAGTATCTGCAGAGCCACCAAAAGGCCCTGTGACCCGAGCACCTGACCCAACACAGTCAACAGAGTCATCCCCAAAGCTTCCCTGCAGAGACTCTGGGTGTCACTCCTAACCCTGCTGGGTAAGGACCTCCTACCCACCCTTGACCATGTTCGTGACACCCAGCCCAAAGGGCCCTGCTTTGATTCCTGCCCGATATGGCCACTCACAGGTCAATAAGTCCAATGGATGTGTGCATGTGAACAAAGCCAAGCCTGTGAAGCTCTGTGAAACCTCCACCTCCTCAAGGCTGCTAATCTTTCTGCAGCCTGTGACCCTGCTTCCCTCTACAAGCCGTTTCACAGACAGAGAAACTTGAGGCTCGGCAAGGTGACCCCACTTGTCTGAGGTTATTCACTAAGTGAGGATTGGTCCCCCTCCTTTTTATCTTTTGGTTTTTTAAAGATAGGGTCTTGCTATATAGCCCAAATTGGCCTCAAACTCACAGCAATCCTCCTGCCTCAGCCTCCTGAGTGCTGGGATTATAGGCATGTACTATCCTACTCAGCAATTTAAACCTCCTCCATCCTCCCTGCTTCCCCCGGCCACATGCCATTTGTCTACTCTGATTTCCACCTGGCCCCAGGAGGAAGACCCATGAGTCTGTGAGAAGACTGAGGCGTGGGGTCCAGTTCAGTGCCCAAGCCACCAGCTGATGACAGCATCTGAACCCAGGGCCCCAAGTGTTTTTCCAGGGAGACCACAAGGTCTGAGAAGGTAGCTCTGGAGCCTGGCTGAGGAAGAGGCTCTGATCCACCTCTGTGGTACCATCTCAATCAGGTACCGAGCACAGGGTTCCCCGGGAGACCCAGACAGCTGCTGGGGACCAGCAAGGACCGTGGGGAGGGGAGGGACGGTAAGCAAGGGCCCCACAAATCCCAGAAGTTCAGCCACAGCCCAGCAAGGTGGCGCACACCTGTGACCCCAGCATTCAGGAGGCTGAGGCAGAAGGATTGCTGTGAGTTTGAGGCCGACCTGAACTACATAGTGAGCCGCTAACGAACTAGCACCACCAATAGCAGTGGCCCGGCCAACCTACTTCGCAGGGAGAGGATCAAGTCAACCAGATCCCCCAGAGGGAAGTGGAGAGTTTTCAGACAGCATGCACCAGCCAGGAGTACACAGCTACGGTGCCATGGCTCAAACAGAACTTCCGGGGCTGCCAGCAGCCCTGCACTGTGCCCTGGGGAGCGAAGGATAGCACCTCCCCTGAGTGCTCAGACAGGACCTCGCAGCCTTACCCACACCCTGGTTTCCACTCCGCCTCTGCACCCCCACCCCACCTTCAGGCCAACTGAAGCCTTCCCAGAAGGCTTTGTGCGCCCACCCTGAGGCTAGCCTGGCGCAGGCACTTCCCACCCTTTACTCAGTATTTCTTGGGCAAACAATCCTACCCGCTAATGATGGGATCATGACAAGCCTGAGGATGGTGGCAGGGTCACCCAACACCCACCAGCATCTACCCTGCTCTCCAGGCAGTTTCACTCTGGGAAGGAGCTGTTCTCAGCCCATTCAACAGATGAGTAAACTGAGGCTCCTCCAGGAAGAGCTCGTCTCAAATCCAGGGCAGTCAGGACTCCACAGCCCTGGATCATACATCAACTCTTAGAGACTGTCAGGACCACAGAGGGAAACTGAGGCCCAGAGAAGTAAAGTGCAAGGCCAGGCAGCAACAGAGCCCAGCCGAAAACATCCCCCATTCCCACACGAGCACCCCTCACCTTGCGCCAAAGCAGCTGTGCCTGCGGCATCCCGGTGCCCTCAATCTCGTGGCGCATGCTGTTAAAAAGTGCGACGCCATACTGGTCCTCGTAGAACTGGACGAACTCCCGCAGGATCTTCTCAGTTTTCTCTGCAGAGGAAACATGGGTAGGAGGTCAGGTTGTCATGGATACCTAGGGCCAAGCATCCAGAGCACCTGCACCTGCCTGGCTCACATCTTTGCTGCGGGGCTTGCACCACACTGCCGATGTAGCCCACGGTGGGCTGGAGCCCAGGGTGCAGGAGGCTGATGCCCAAGCCCCATCCCGCCCAGTGACACACAAAGTCTGTCCAGTCCACCACCCATAGAGAGGGGACCCTGGGGCTGGGGATTTAGCTCAGCGGCATAAGCGCCTGCCTTGCAAGCAGGCAGTCCTGAGTTTGATCCCTGGTACCGATATAAAGGAAAAAGACAAAAAATAAAATAAAAAAAGAGGTGACCCTGCAGACAGGAGGCGGGCAGTGGCCTCACTCAGAGGACTCTCAAACCCAGCAGCACCATGAGAGACCCTCTGCTTTGACAGTAACCAAAACCACAGCCACCAAGCAAGACTACATGTCCACAGGTCAGTGACAAGGATAAGGATCCGGAAGGCTGAAGCAGGAGAACTGGGTGAGTTCAAGGCCAGCTTGGGATACACAGTGAGTTCAAGACCAGCCTGAGCTACATAGCAAGATTTTATCTCAAAATAAAAACACAAATACAAAATCTCTACAGAGACACCAAACAAAGGGAAGGGGGCAGCGGCCAGTTACAGAACCCGGTGTTATGTAGCCTCTCATTTACAAAGCCCAGGCCTGTCTGTGCACACATGTGAAACCACTTCTGGTCGCATACTTAGAAGGAAATACGGAGCAGGCAAGGTGGGACATGCCTGTAACTTCAGCACTCGGGAGGCTGAGGCAGGAGGGTTACTGTGAGCTTGAGACAAGCTGCTGTCTCAGAAACAAAACAAGAAGGCAGCAGGCCTGGCTGTGAAGGTCAGGGCCTTGGGTGAGGGCCTGGAGAGTGGAGAATAAACTGCACGTCCTGCTTACTTCACTTTTATAGCAGAGTTACTTTATAAGCACAGTTTCTTTCATAATAAAAAAATAAACATCCAGCCCTGCATTTGATTCCCAGCAATGAAAAAAAGTAAAGAAGAAAATATTCAAATATCCATTCCCAGCTGGGTATGGTGGCACACACCTGGTAACCCCAGCACTGTGGGAAGCTGAGGCAGGAGAGCTACAAGTTTAAGTCCAGCATGGGCCACACTACAGTTATCAAGACCCTGTCTCAAAACAAGACAAGAACGGCTGGGAACGTGGCTCAGTGCAAAAGTCCTAGGTTCAATCCCTAGGACTGGGGGTAAAAATTATCAAGTTAACCACCCCTTGCTTTCACCGGCTGTTTTCTTCTGTCTTTTGCTAATGGGGTCTTGGAACAGAGGGACAAAGACCCCCAGGACACATGGCAGAAGAGGCCCCATACACAGATGGAGAAACTGAGGCCCAGGGAGGCTACACCACTAGGCCAAGGCCACACAGCCAGCAGGTACAGAGCTGGGCACCAGCCTGGGGGACTGGGGGTTTGAGCACACGCCACACTCAGGGTCCTGGGCTGTGACCGTGCTTTGGGGGGGGCCTTTCCTGGAATGAGATCACGTTGTCCAGATTCCGATTTGGGGAGAGGAGGGGAGAACAAATGGGGAACGTGCTTTGAAGCCCTGTTTTTAAAAACCATAAACAGCCTGAGACCTTGGGAATTGTTTCGAAAGATGCTGAGGCCAGGGAGAGGGCAGGGGAAGCAGAGAGGGAAATGGGGGCGATGGAGAAAGGAGGGGCCTGGCCGACAGAGAGGGCACAGTCAGTCCACCCTCCTCCCCCTCCTCCTCTTCCTCCTCCTCCTCTTCTCTTGTTTTTTCCTATGGTGCCAGGGATTCACCCCCAAGGCCTTCACACTGAGTTACTCTTTTTAATTTTTCACTTTGCATCTGGCTAAACTACTCAGAATACACTGAAACTTCCAACCCTCCTGCCTCAGCCTCCTGAGAAGCTAGGACTATAGGCATGTGCTCTCACACCTGGCTTTGCGGTTGGGCGAGTTTTATGCCCTCACCCCAAAGGATCTCCCTGAGGCCCTGGGGACTCAGAGCCATGTTGTCCTTTGTCAGAGAGGAGGAGGCTGTGCACCTAGTGTTCTCACTGCCCGGCTGGGTCCTGACTGGCAGCAGCCAGCAGAGGCCACACCTCCAACACAGCCAGCAGGGTGGATGGGCTCAGGGTTGGGGATCTGGAGACCGCAGTCCAGGCCTGAGGAGGACACTGTTCCAGGAAAGCCTGGAAGCTGCCACCCCAGCAAAGTCTTGAACCCCAGTCTGCTCAACGTAGCAGCTCTCAGCCACCCGCTGACTCAGGCATTCACGAGGGTCCCAGGCTGCACTGGGAAGGGGACAGTAACCCCATGAAACCCAGAACAAGCTACAGCAGCTACAATCCCAACTTTACACCACAGCAATACAGGCTGCCTTGCTCTGGGGAGTCAGAAACTACACAGGGCAGGCTTGATGTCTTCTGTTTTTGAGACTGGGTCTCACTATATACTTTAGGCTGCCTTTGAGTTCACTATGTAGCTCAGGCTCACCCTAAACTTGTGGCGATCCTCCTGCCTCAGCCTCCTGAGTGCTGGGATTCGTATCTCTGGGGATGGCAATGTGAACCTCCCTGTCCAGCCTTGCTCTCTGAACTGCTTCTGTTCACCACTGGACTCCCCAAATAGTTCCTGAGCAAGGGTGAGGCATGGCCAAGGGTGGCATAGGACATTGGAGGGGTGCTGGGGGACAGCCAGCAGTGCCCAGGAACTAGGTTCACCCCACAAGTTCTTCAGCCCAGGCAGAACTGGAAGGGAACACAGTGGGGGCCCAGGTCACAAATGGCTTCTTAACAGAGGAAGCTCCAGGCATGTTCTTGAGAGATAAACTAGCTGGATGAGGTACCTATAAGCTCAGCGCTCTGGGAAGCTGAGGCAGGAGGATCCCAAGTTAGATCCATGTTGCCTGGAAGGGGATAGCCACCCAAGCCAGAGAAACACGGGGGATGAGGACTTGGGGGGTGGTGCCATGAGGGGCAGTGGGGATCCAGCCTGGGGCTGCAGTTCAGCCAAGGAGGACATGTGGACCTGCATGCTGAGGCACGGCCCCCTCATCTTGGGGTTTCCCACAGCCCCCAGCTGTACAGTGCTCAGCACCCAAATCCTTCCCTTCTGGCCACCCCGTAGCAGCTGGCGGCGGATCTCAGGTGTCTGTGGGTGGCCCTGGTGCCTGGGGCGCCCGTCTACCCTCCACTCCCGCCCACGCCAGCTCTTTCTGTTTCCTCCCAACCTCTGCAGACAGCAGATAGAGATTCTGAAACCCAGGCTCAGCCCCTAGAGTGGGACTCTGAACCGGTGAGGGTGAAGGGCTCACCTGAGGTCACACAGCCAGGCATAGGGGGTTCCTAGGGCCCCCTCCGGCCTCCCAGTGAGGAGCGGCTATAGGGTCCCAGCCCTGAAAGCGCCAGGCTGTGAAATAGGCATCACAGACCCTCTCACAGTCCCGTGGGCTGAGGACTGCTGTGCTGGGCTCAGCCCATAAATGTTACCACAGCAGTAACAATACACAGCCTCGCTCGCTGCGGGAGGGGTGGCCTGAGATGTTTATTAGCAGGTATAATTTTATAGCTTGAAAAGAATGCAATAAATTTTTTTCCCCTAAAGAACCAAGACAAGAATTGCAAGATAACGACAATCTTCCAAAAAGATTGGACAAAGAGAAAACCTGCCACAAAGGGGAGGGAGAGAGGGAAAGCAGGACCACCTGCACCTGCATGCTATGTCAAGTGTGAGCTGCATGGAACACCCAGGAAGCTAGGATCCCCCCGCCCACTAGGGCTGGGCCCTCTTTGCCGAAAAATCCTCAGAATCAGGACACACGCTTACCCATCCTCTGCCCCAGCATGCACACCAAGACTCTTCAAATGGCCCCAGAGAGGAGAAAATAAAAATGTTGCACTTTACAGGTGCAAAATCCAAGGCTTGGAAGAAGCTGGGTGTGAGCACTCAGGAGGCCGAGGCAGGAGGACTGCCCAAGTTCAAGGACAGGCTGAGCTACATAGTGAGTTCAGGACCAGCCTGAACTACACAGTGAGACCCTGTCTCAAAAACAAAAATTCACCACTTGTGACAGCCTTGGGCTGGGGATGTAGCTCAGGAGCACACACTTGCCCAGCATGTGTGAGGCCCTGCATTCTATTTCCAGCACCAGGGAAGAAAAAAATGCCACTGAGCTCTCTGGAGCTCTCACTGTGCTGCCGGGCCCTGCCCCGTCCTTAGCAGCCGCGTCGGCTGGAACCCTGAGCAGGGATGAGTGGGGCCACTGTCCCTGGGCCTCTGCCCCCATGTCACAGCTGCATGAGGGCCAAGGCACCTCGAGTGTGCGCACATACACATCACACACACTCAAATGGGGGTGTTTCTGAGCCACGAGCCGCACCTTTCTGGGATCTTAACCCCACTCCATGGGGCAGGAGCACGAGGTTGAGTTTGATTCTCAATACAAAAAAAATTAACCCCACTCCATGGATCTTAATGCAGGTGGGACCCCATCTCCAAGAGCGGCACTCATTGGGGGTGACCCTGAAGAAACCCCCAAACTCTAGCCCCAGAGTTCCAGCTCCCACCCACTAAGAAGCTACAGTGTGCTGGGCAGCCTCGTTACCCCACCCAGGGAGAAGCCAGCTGAGATTGGGGAGACACCAGCGGCTTCCTCACAGGCACACAGCCCGGAAGGGGAAAGAAGTGGGTTTTTTGTTTCTTTGTTTCGCTTTGGTTTTTGAGACAGGGTTTCACCATATGGTTCAGGCTGGCCTCAAACTCATAGCAACCCTCCCGCCTCAGCCTCCTGAGTGCTGGAATTATAGGTGTGCACCACCATGCCCAGCAAAAAGTGAGATTTGAACCATGATCCTGTCCAGAGCCCACCCCATAAGCTCCCCACCCCAGCACTGGGCCACAGTAATTCTAAAAAGCTCTGATTTTTCTTCTTTTGGGGATCCTGCTCAGCGGCCATGGGAAAAAAAGTAGGCTCACTATCCCTGTATTTTTGTTTGTTCGTCTTTTGACTCAGAATCTCTCTAAGTAGTTCAGGCTGGTCTCCCAGTGATCCTCCTGACTCAGCCTCCTAAATCCTGGGGTTACAGGTGTGTACTACCATGCCCCACAGATACAGAAACTGCAGCTCGGGAGGCAAAGTGACTTTCCCAAAATCACACAGGCGGCAGAGCCAGGACGGAAGCCCAGTGTCCCCACCTCCATGCTCTCCCACCCACCAGGGCCCTGCCTGTCCAGCCTCCCTGGGCCTCCATCTCCTGCCTCTCTCGTGGGCTGGGTGAGTCTCAGCCAGCTCAGCTGACCTGGAATCTTAACGACCATCTCATCGGCAGATCTGCCCAGGCCTCCGGTGCTGATCACGATGCTGGCCTCAGCAATGCACCCTTTCCCCCTGGGTCAGCCGAACCCAGTGCCAAAGTGACCCCTCCGGACTGGGGCAGATGGCCATCTCCCACCTCCAGATGGGCTCAGGCTCTGAGTTCAAGCCCCAGTTCTGCCCCCTGCTAGCTGTGTGGCCTTGGCCCAAGCACCTCCTCTCTAGGAGCCCATTTCTCCCTCTGCAAGATGGCAGCACAGGGGACCTGTCCTGAGAAGACCAGGGCCCTTGGAACGTGTGGCCTGTGGCCGGGCAATAAGGGACACATTGCCAGGCACAGTTGGAGCTCCTGCAAAGTGTCCCTGGCCCAAGCTTCCACGAGCCGAAGAGAGGCCTTCAAAACCCAGGCTGAGCACCCCGCCCTGCTCAGCCCAGGACAGCAGCCAACCAGCCAAGAGGACACTGACCAATGACTTCCCCAAGTGACAACGTTAAAGACCACGAGACTTCCTGTGCAGATAGTGGGCACTGGGGCTGCAGGATGCCCCAAAGCTCCCTGAAACCTTGGTGCAAGGCTCATGTACCAATGGACAAACCGAGACTCAGAGAAAAGACTTACTGAGGCTGGGATGGTGGCACACGCCTCTCATCCCAGCACTCAGGAGGCTGAGGCAGGAAGATTACTCAGGTTCAAGGCCAGCCTGAACTGCATAGGGAGATCCTGCCTCCAAAAAAGCCCCCAACCCAGCCCACTACCCGGAAGGCTGAGCCTGAATCTCAGCTCCCCAAGTGCTGATCAGGCATCAGGGCACGGAAGGCGACATCTGGCCATGGTAGCATCCAGCCTCATGTCAACCCCAGGGGCTTCATGCCAGTCCTGGCCCTGATTTGGCCAAGTTGCGGACACCAAGCCTGACTGGTCTCTGGTCTCCCGGTCCCTCCAGTGGGCTCCAGGACACACCTCACCCACAAGGCCCAGCTGGTTTCAGAGTTTCAGGGCTGAGAGGTTTGCTGACTGAAACCAAGCAGGTAACAGCGCCCACGGGGTGGGGCGGGCTCAGAACCTGCCCGCCTGGTTCCTGGAGTATGGGGGAGCAGGGCCAAGGAACAGCAGAGGCCGAGTGGGGGCAGGGACTCAGTGTCCCTGTGTCAGGGAGTCATTCCAAGCACAACCATCTCTGTACTCGGCGTGGGATGGCAGGGAAAACTAAGGTCCAGAGAGGTGGTGACATTGTCCTAAAGTCACACAGCATGTTTCAGCCAGCCAGACCCCCAGGGCCTCGCCTCCAGCCCTCCTACTCAGCCACCCCTATCCTCACGAGTACACAAAGGCAGCAGCCCCTCCTCCACATCTTCCATCCAGCGTTTGCATGCACACAATATTTCACACACAGAACGCAGCCGGGCTCAGAGAGCATGAGGGATTTCTGTGATGCACAGCATGGGAAGGTCTGGAATAGGACCTGAGTCTAACAGGAAACAGAGGTTTGGGCAAACCCAACTCACAACCACAGCCCATCAGCTGGGACTGGGAAACGGGGCCTCTCCCCACAGCACGGCCCCTGTGTGTGGCCTCGTTCAGAGGGGCAATGCAGGGCCCCTGCTCAGGACCTGTAATAGGTGAAGCAGGGAGCAGGGGAGATGATGGGCTCGCCTGATTGGCAGGACCAGAGCTGGGGAGCGGTGGGTGGTGAGGGGCCTCACCAGGCCACTGGAGTCAGCCCCTCCTAACCCAGCCTATGCTGCCCCACTTAAGTCACTGCCCCAGTCTGGCCCAAGATCCCACACCTGCCACGGCCTCTGTGTGTCCCCCTCCGCTCCCTCAGATTAGACCCCTTCCTCACGCAGGAGCCGCTGAGGGGCAGTCGGACCCTCCCTGCCCAAAAGCCTAGTGTGGCTCCCACTGCCCTTGGGATTAAGGCTGAGCTCTTTGGGGACCCTGAGTCCCTGGGCCATCTGCGGTCCTGCAGCTTTCCCACCTCTTCGGCACACGCTCCCCAGCTCCCCGCTGCACTTTCCCCCACCCAGGGCTGTATGTGAGACACCCCCATGGCCCCCTGACATGCTCCAGGTGGTTTCAGGCCTGCTCTGTGTGTCTCGTTCCCCAGGGCAGCACCCGAGGCAGAGAAGAGAGGGAGCCAGGCGTGTTGGTGCACGCCAGCACTCAGGAGGCTGAGGCAGGAGGATTGCTACAAACTGTGAGGCCAGTCTTGGTTACATAGTGAACTAGAATGAGACCTGTTCTTAAACCAAAAAAATAAAAAGGGAGTCCAGGCCAGAGCCTCCACGAGTAGAACCACTGTAGAATGAGCCAGGGCTCAAGGGGAGGTGGCTGTGCTGCCGGCCTCAGGGGTCCTGCAGGGACATTCTGTGGACCAATCCCTTCCCCAAGGCCACTTACAAACAAGGCAACCCCTTCTCATAAGCACAGCCTGCAACAGCCTGGCCACTCATACTGTGTACAGGACGCTGAGTCCTTGATTCCCAGAGGGCCCAGGGAGAGGGCTGTGCCATCAGCCTGGCACAGACAGCACAGGAAGACAGGGAGACTTCCGGAAGCAACCATGGGACACCACACTGCCCACACCTGCCGCTTACCCCCTGGGCCACGTATCCCACAGGGGACCTCACAGGAGGTGTGCACCCGACACACTGGAGCCCACGAACAGGTCACACTTGCCGTGAGCCCTTTCCATGTGGCTGCCGTGGTGTTTTCTCTCTCCTGCTCTCACCTTCCCCACCCTCTCCCCCTCCTCTCTACATTGCCACAGCTGGGCAAGGTGGTGCACACCTATAATGCCAGCACTCTGGGAGGCTGAGGCAGGAGGACTGACCACAAGGTCCAGCCACTCCTCAGCAGTGACTCAAAATAAAAACTAAAAAACAGAAGGCCTGGGGATATAGCTCAATATTAAGGCCCTAGATTCAATCCCCAGAATCGTAAAATAAACAACACATAGAAAAACCAAACATCAAGACCCTGCCCTCACACCATCTGCTCCTGGAAAGGCTCGCAGGCTCCATTTGCATATAATTATAATAATCATCATAGCATGCGAGAACGAGAGTGTGTGTCATAGTTAGCCCAGTGCCAGCCTGAAGCCACCCCCAGGGTGGGTTGACAATTACCACCCACAGGATTCCTTTAGCCCTCACTGGGACAGACCGATAAACCCATTCTATAGGTGAGGATCTGAGGCTCAGCGAGGTTAAAGGACTTGCTCGTCATCACACAGGTTGCAGAGCAAAACCAGAGTGGCGGCAGGAGAAAGGAGTCACAGGGATTTTGAGCCCACCTTTCAGAGCAGTGCCCCAGACAAACCCACCACCCAGGCCTTGTCCTACAGTTCTTAGTGGTGACTCGTGAATGGCTCCTGTGACCCAGCTCCCTGGCGTCCAGATCCTGCCAGGCCCTGGTGGGTCAGGTGGGGAAGGCAGTGTCCCCTCGGCGAAGGCCAGGGCAATTTCAGACACCTAAATGGCCCCTGGAGGCCACCACAGGCCTAGGAAGGACCAGGGCCGAGGTTAATAAAGGCAGATTTGGAGCAAGGTTGCAGAGTCAGGAGTCAGGCGGGGTTTCTCCCAGAGCTGCCTCCAGCACCTCATCGGCTGGCAAATATTTAACCAGGGCTCAGTGACAACAGGTCTGGGGGGGAAGGGTGAGCCTGGAGTCAGGAGGGCCCGAGGTGGGGAACCCTGGGGAAATGCCCCCCAAAAGGGCAGGCGAGCACCCGCCCACTGGGGCTGCCCTTTCCTCGGCCTGGGTGGGCGGAAGTCAGTTCCCATCCTGACACAAACAGGGAAACAAAGGGCTCTCAAGCCACCAGGCCCTCCCACCTAGGCTGACTGGCAGCAGCCCCGTGCCCACAGCTGGCAGCTTATCTTGGGCACCCAGGAGCGGGCATCTGCTCTTTGGGGAGGGTGGAAGAGGGCATCCAGGGCCCCCAGGACACCACCATCCAGAGCAGGATGAGCTCCCCACATCCACCCTGGGCCTCCCAGCTGGCACTGTGCCCACACCCAGTGGGGATTTGGTGAAGACCAGGGTGGTCTCTCTGGGCCACAGCCAAGGCCAAGGGAGCCATGAAGAAAAGGTCAGAGGCAGCCGGGGCACCCCAGACCGCAAGACACCCCAGGAGGCCCAGCCGCCTCCAGTGCTCCCTCTGTCCAGCCCCAGCTGGCTCAGTGCTGCAGCAGCCTCACTTCTCTGAACCCTGGGGATAACACACTGTCACCAGGATGGGGTGGACTCGCTGGCCACAGAGGGCGGGCATTGAGTTACAACAGTAAGTTGTTTGGGACATTTTTGTCTGTTTGTTTTTGTGGGGTTTTTTTATTTTTGCAACAGGGTCTCGATATTTGGTTCAGGCTGCCCTTAAACCTGCGCAGAGATCCTTCTGTCTCAGCCTCCTGAGTGCTTTGACTACAGGCATGCACTACCATGCCTGGCTTGTACTGCAACAGTAATTCTGGACACACTAGCACCCATGCCGAGTCCCCATTCCCCTTAACTCTGTGTTTGCTAGAGGACTGGTGCCCAGGGCCTCCTGCATGCTAGGCAAGTGCTCTACCACGGAGCTACAGGGCCAGGTCCCCTGGAAGCTTCCCACTGCATCATCCTTCATTCAGTTCCATTCCTTTCCTGCCATCCTCACCACCTCCCCTGGGCCCCAAGTCCTCCCACCCTGGGCACTGGCCCCCATCCAACTTGCTGGCCACAGGACAGCATCCCCCTGCCCTCGACTCCAGAGTGCCAGCCTGGACAGGCGCTGGTATCACACACTCTGGCAGGGCCACCTCAGGCTTACAGTCAGTCCGGAGCCTGTGGTGAGAAGTCACCGCCAACTGTGTGTCCAGCTGCAGTGAGACCTAGAGATGGCCACATGGGACCTCCTGACTGAGCCCTGACCTAAGGTATGTTCATGACCAGCCAGAGAGCCAGCATCACCAACCCTTCCATGAGCAAGGTTCCTGCACCAAGAGGCAGGAGCAGAGGACAAGACCCAGCCTGCCACCCACATGTTCCATTGGCCAGCTCAGGACATAACAAAGCGGCACCAGCACTCGGGCCGAGGTCAGACAGAGAAGGTGTGCATGGTCCTCATTCTTTCCTTCCCTTGAGAAATACAAGCAAAGACTGAAAAATGCATGCCAATAACTACAGCACTCAGGAGGATGAGGCAGGAGGATCACCACCAGCCGGGCTATAAAATGAGACCCTGTCTCAAACAAACAAACTACACAAGAAAACCTTCATCTGTCTCATAACTATTGTTTTTGGTTTGTTTTTTGTCTTTTTGAGACAAGGTTTCACTATGCAGTACAGGCTGACCTTGAACTTGTGGCAATCCTCCTGCCTCTGCCTCCAGTGCTGGAATTACAGGCATGCATCACCACGCCCAGCTTTGTCTCATAACTATTTACCACCTTTCTTCTCATGGAACAGGGTCATCCCAGGTTCTGGAATTAGATTTCGATTCAAATGCTAGCCCGTGGGCTAAATTCTCCCCAAACCTCAGTTCCCTCTGCTATAAAGAGGGAGAACAGAAGTCTTTGCCTTGCCAGGGTGTCAGAACAATTCGAGGACAAGAGTAAATCCAGCCCTGAGCCAATGGGGCTGATACTGTCAAAGACAATGACCCAGAAGGAGCTGACATGTTTCCATCTGCCCAGGACTGGTGGCCAGGGTGGGCAGGGGGACCTGGCACAAGCCCTACGGCAGCTTTCTGAGATGCTGAAGCCAGAGATGGGGACCAACAACTGAAAAGCAGCAACCCAGGAACTAGGCAGAGCAGTCAGGGCACGGGGAGGCACCAGGCGTGGGGTCCACATCCCACAGAGGTCAGATTCAGAAAGGGGAAGCCAGTGAGAAACCGCAGGGAAGACCCGAAAGCAAACAAACCACGGCCCGTCACCTCGGCGACCGCAGCCACAGAGGCTGCATCTTCTTTCCAGGGGACCATGGTGTCAGCCCCAGGTCCTGCTTCGGTTGTCACTGACTCAAGTGTAGCCCGGGAGAAGCTCCCAGTCTCTCCAAGCCTCTGCGGATTCCCACAGGTGTGGCCTCCTGAGGAATCAGGCTAAAGGTCAGGGACCACACATGTCTTGTGCCTCTGATTTCTTGGATTTGCACTGTCTTCATCTCCCCGCTCCATCTTGGTCTTATGGCATCAACCAAATGCTGCAATTTTACTTTCAGCTAGGAGCAATGATGTGCACCTATAATCCCAGCTCCTCAGGAAGCTAAGGCAGGAGAATCTCTTGAGCCCAGTTCAGTGCCAGCCTGGGCAAACAGCAAATCTCCATTTTAAACAGGAAAGGCAGAAAGAGAGGAGAAAGAGAAAAGATAGAAACAGGAAGATGGAAAGGAAAGGGAAGGGAAGGGAAGGGAAGGGAAGGGAAGGGAAGGGAAGCGAAGGAAAAGATGAGTCTTCTATCCCTAGGACTTTAACATTAAATGTCAGAGCTGGGTGTGGTACACACCTATGACCCCCACTCTGGGAGGCTGAAGCGGGAGGATTGAAGATTTGAGCCCAAACTAGGCAACAGGGTGACTTAGAGAGACTCTGTCTCAAAACAAAAAAATAAAATAAAAAGGGGGCGGACTGAGGCTGTACCTCAGTGCAAAGGCCCTACTTTCAACCCCCAGTGCCAAAAAAAAAGCCTCAGACTTTCACAGTGTACAGCGCAGCTATAAAATCTTGAGGACCAGGCAAGGGATGAGAGGGGACAGGACACTCCTCTAGCCCAGGCGGGCAAGCCAAGCCCCAGTCACAGTCTGGCCGAACAGCAGGCTGTTCCAGGTCACCTCAAAGGCAGGCGGTCCTCCCAGGGAGGGCTTTCTAGGTGTCTCAACACTCAGCAGGGGACAGCGGGCCCATGGAGAGAGCGAAGAGAGGTTAGCAGTGACAATCCAAACGTGAGGATGCTGCGACAGACCCAGCTCTGCCTTCACCATGACCTCCCAAACCTCAGGTTCCTTAGCCACAGAATGTGGTAAACACAGCCTCAGCCTCCAAGGGCTGTGCTGAGAACCGCAGACGTGAGGACCACCTCGCTCCTGCCCAGGAGGTAGTAAAAGTCTGGGTAAAGCCAACCTGGACAACACAGAGAGACAAGCTCAAAAAAAGGAAAGAGAAAAAATAAGAGTCCAGCACAAACAGTCCCCGAGTCACCCTTTTTACTAGGCCCACATCAGCTGCTACCTGCCGCTGGCAGCTCGTAGGGTCCCATGGGCAAGAATGGGGGGGGGGGCAGCAGGAAGGGAAGAGAAGAGGAGGAGGAGCCAATATGAAAATTCGGTCACACTCTTCCAGCCGGGCCGGGAGGAAACCCGATCGCAGGCTGCAGTGCCAGGGACCCTGAGCACAGAGCCATTTACACAGATAGGAGACGCAAAGTTTATACAGATGGCAGGACTCCCAGGCCGTCCTCTGAGCTGGGCCCTGCCATACCCTGGGGTCAGCAGCGGCAGGCTGCCTGCAGGGCAGAGGAACTGAAAGGAGAGATGGGAGAAGTCCACTCGCGAGCTCTGCCAGCCTTCTGTCCCCAAGTTCAGGCACCTGCCTGACCCCCACTGGGGCTGCACGGGTGACACAGCTCAGCTGCAGGTGCACAGGGATGGGCTCAAGGACAGTGAAATGAGGAGGTGAGGCAGGGCTGGAAGCACCGAACAGCTGCTTGATGGCACAGGCAGGCCCACTGCACGCCTCTTGGTTGTCCCATCATCCGCCCAGTGAAAGGACTGGACACACAGCACTGGACCCTCAAATGGCTGACACTCTCCAACTATGACAGAAGACAGTGTCCCTTCCCACTGCAGCAGCGGCAGCAATCACAGGGAGCCCAGCATCCGGCCTTGATCAAACCATCCCTGAGTTCCACCTGTCAGCCGAGGGTGGGGAAAGGCACTGTCAGGAGCCTTCTCTTCAGCCAGAACCCAGCCAGTCATTAGCACATTTGGCTTTAATCTTTGTTTCACATCCATTTCTCCCACAAGGACAGGGACACCTTTTTGTGTCTCCTTCACAACATATCCCCAGCACGTAGCACCTGGTATCTGTCTCTGAACTGTGAGATCACACCAGAGCACCAGAGCGCCATCTCTGAGAGGTAAACTACATCCACCCTGGGGAGAGACCCACAACCAGCTCCTGGGCAGCGCTGGAAAGGACTCTCCAGTCCCAGTGCAGCCCAGCAGGCAGGGCACTTGCAACAAAGGGCTGGGTTTGAAGGCAGCCAGCTGAGCCCAAGGCCATAACATAAGCAGCGGAAAAGGTCGACACCCCTGTCACGCCAGCTGAAGCTATCACCTAAGCTCAGATCCTCAATTTCCTCTTCCTGCTTGAATAGAATCCTGTCAAATGATACAGCACCTGCAGGGAGCCTGGGAAACTAAAGCAGGGCAGATCCTGTCACCTCCTCTGTCCCCTCCTTGCCCCTGGGATAGGCGGGGTAAGAAGGCCCAGATCTGTGGCCACTCCCCTAGGCTGGCATACTGCTCTGTCCTCATAGAAGGGACACTCGGGATCCCTGCCTGTGAAAGTGACACATGCCTGTCATCCCAGCACTCAGTAGGCCGAGGCAGGGGGATCATGGAGAGTTCAAGGCCAGCCTGGACTGCATAGTGACCCTGTCTCAAAAACAAAACAAAAAAAGCTATCGAGGTGCTGGAGCTTTGCCCTGTGACCCAGGGGCAACCAGAACCTTCATCTATGACAGGACAGCAAGTCACACGCATCTCTGGGAAGACCCCACAGGACATGGGTAGTCCCTGGCACCAGGTGCAATAAGGCTCTCAGAATTGGCAGGCACCAGAGCCAGGCCTGGGGCACCTCCACCACCTGTCACATGGGGACTCAGCTGGGAACAGGGAGCCAGGCACCCAGAGGAGTTGGCCTGTCCAGCCTCACCCTTCAGGACAACCACAAAGGGCCCCAGCCCGTGAGTCACTCGAGGAACACACGGGGGGAAACAGTGCCACACATGCTTCCATGCACAGTCTCAGCCCCAGTGGCGCCCCGGCCACCCCTCTCCCCATCACAGGCAGAGAGGGAGTCGGAGCTCTCCTGCATCCACACCTGCCAAAGCCTCACCTACAAGGACTCCCATCCTGGCAGTTCTGGGGGCCCCCTTCTTCAAGGACACAGGACCCTGCAACGGCAGGCACCAATGCATGTACCCACTTTTAGGGTACTACAAAAATTCACAGGGAGCTGGGCCCGGCAGCTCATGCTTGTAATTCCAGCACTCTGCAAGGCTGAGGAAGGAGGGTCACGCGCTCAAACCCAGGCTGGGAAGCTTAGAGAGACCCTGTTTCAGAACTGAAAAATAAACAAATAAAAAGCAGAGGATGGGAGACTGAGACAGGAGGATCACTACAAGTTCGAGACCAGCCTGGCCTACAAAGTGTGAGCTCAAGACCAGCCTGAACTGTATAGTGAGACCCTGTCTCAAAAAGATAATAAATAAATAAATGCAAGCCAAGGATGTAGCCCAGTAAAAAGGGGATTCAATCCCCAGTACTACCAAAGGAGAAGAGGGAAAAAAATCACATACTAATGTTCACAGCAGTTATCCACCCTGAAGCATTTAATATGTTCCACACACACACACACACACACACACACACACACACACACACATCACATAATAAGCTTTATGAGCCAGCAAGCATTGTAATCATCATTCCCATTTTACACCTTGTGAAACTAAGGTGTAAGCAGCTATAGTCACTGGCCCCGGGGCACTTGGTAGTGGCTGGTAAACCAAACTCTCACCTGTGCTGCCCACCTCTGAGGGACCCATGGGCCACACACGCAAGCCCTCAGGGGCTTAGAAGATCCCAGCCCAATGCCAGGCTTGGTGGTACACACATGCCCATAATCCTAGCACTGGGGAGGCTGAGGCAGGAGGATCACCCTGAGTTTGAGGCCAGCCTGGGCTACACAATGGGTCCAAGGCCAATCTGAACTGTATAGGAAAGCCCTGTCTCACAAAATAAACACTTTTAAAAAATGACAACCATGGAAGACCCACAATGAAGTGGCCAGGGGCTCCTACCCAGTCTGCCAGGCTGGGGCCAAAGCCATTTAGGGTCTAGAACTTGACCAGGAAGACACTGGAAGGACCTGATAGATGAACTAGTGAGAATACTTCACCCCCAAAGGTGCTTATCCCGCCCCTCCATTGCAGCACAGGGGAAACAGCCCCAGGGTGGCTGCAAGGAGCCAGCCAAGACTACAGAGGTCTGAGACTGGTGGGCCTCCCTTCCAGAGCTGAACTCCGAGAGGCCATCCAGGGGGCTGCAGGAAGAGGGCGGAACACCGGGGAGCGGGCCCTAATTGCACAGGAAGTATGCTGGGCCCTGCCCGGGGCAGAGGGGTCCAGGCCAAGCAAGATCTCAGCCACAATCCCAACAGGAAATGGGAAGGCTGAGCCTGCAGCCTGCTGCTAGGTTTGGCCTCCAGGGCCAGGCAGATCTCAGGTCACTGAGAAAGAAACCTCTTTGCTAGAAGAGGGGCCCCACTTGCAGGCAGAAAGAAATGAAGTCTGTAGCCCGTGAGGTGGCACAAGGCATTCAGGAGGCTGGGGCAAGTTTGCAGCTAAGCTGGGCTACAAGCTGAGCCTGAACTCATGGTGAGAGTCTGGCTCAAAATAAAAGAGGAAAGGAAGACAGGCAGGCTTCTGAGATGCCCAACGGCCCCTGGTCAGGGTGACAGACAAAAAGCCAGGCCATGCTCACTGTCCCCCAGCCTCACCAAATGCCTGGAGAGACAGGCTCACTGTTGCTTTAGAGATGGGGAAATTGAGGCACTGGGAAGTCACAACATGAGTGGTAACTGCCCTGCCAGGCCCCCCCGCTTTTCCTGGCAGCCTTAAATTCGGGAGTGGGAGTGGGAGTGGGGCAGGTTTGGGCAATTTCTAGTGGCACATAGCTCCTCATTGTGCGGCCCAGGCCCAGGCTGTCCCTGCCACAGACCTGCTCAGCCCCAAGAGGGCCTGTCTGTTTACTTAGCCTTCAAAATTATAACCTCTGTGGCTCCACCCAGCCTGCTCACTCCTTCTCTGACCGCGTCTTTGTTGTCCAGGCCTGTCCAGGGGATGGAGGGGACAGGAGATGAAAAGGCTGCATGCCGATGTCAGGGGGCCTGTGTCCCCACCCATTTTTGTAGCTCTGAGACCCTGGGCATGGCTGTTCCTTCTGGGCCTGATTATTTAATAATGAGCTGGAGGAGAGGAGGGGTCGGACGATGTTAAAGGGTCCCTCCTGGCCTAGAGGACACAGGATCTGAGCCAGACTGCACACCTGTGATCTCGGCGTTCAGGAGGCTGAGGAAAGAAGACCACTAGCTACAATTTGTCTTAGGAAGCCAAACGCTACTTAGCACCTCCCCACCACTCCGCCCTTCAAAAAAGAAACAGATCTGGGCCAGAAAAGAAAAATGGTTCCAGCCATTGGCAGCTCCAAACTCAAGGCAGTAGGAACTGTCCCTTAAAGCCCCCATGGGAGTCACTGCTCCCTCAGACCAGTAGTGCTGAGCCCCTCAAAGCTTAAACTCTGTTCTATTTGCTCCCTTTCACCTTCCAGAGTACAACAACCTTCAAAAATAGAACACAAAACATTCCGGGCTTAGTAGCACATGGGTGTAAGTCCAGCTATGTGAGAGGCTGAGGCAGGAGGATCCTAAATTCAAGACCAGACTGTGCAATTCAGCAAGGCCCTCTCAAAATAAAAAATAAAAAGGGATGTAGCTCTGTAGTGGAATGCTTGCTTAGCATACATGCGGTTCTGGGTTCAATCTCCAGTGTTGCCAAAAATTTTTTAAATTAAAAAAATCAAAGAGAAGTGTAATTTTATCTTCCTGCTTCCCCTAGATGTCTGGATCAGCCTTAAAAAAATCCCTGCAGGCCGAGGCAAAGAACACACAGCTCCTCAATACCTCAGAACAATGTGGTACCTCTCCTAGAATCTTCAGAAACCCAGAGACAGGGCCCAATGTCCCATCTTCCCCAAGTGGAATCACCCACCCAAGACCACACAGACACCCTTGGCAGAAGTCTCAGCCACCAGTGAGGCCAGACACCTCAGTTAGAGCGCAGGGCCGACCAAGCTTACAGCCAGCATGCACTTTGGAAAACACGGGCATGGCCCGTCTCTAACCCTAACCCTAGCGAGGCCAGGTGGGTGGAACCCTCTCAGCAGGGGGCAGTACACGGATTCCAGACTTGGTTACTGCTCTGTGCCCAGCACCCGACTCTATCTCCAGGTGCCCAGGCTCTTCCTTCCACAGCAGTTCAGTCCCGGGCAGTAATATCAGCAACACCTTCTCTGCCTTCAACCCAGCTCAAGGCCCACAGGCTTCCAAGAGGCCACAGCAGGAAGGGCACTAGAGACAGTGTGGAGCCCAGGGTGGTGGCACACACCTGTCATTCCAGCACTTGGGAGGCTGAGGCAGGAAGATCACAGTCAGTTTGAGGCCAGGCTGAGCTGTGTAGTGAGTTCAAGGCCAGCTTTGAACTGGCCAGTGAGATTCTGTCTCAAAAAAACCAAAACTTGGGGCTCCTACTTTGCAAACCATTCCTCCTCCCTGGCCCTCCTGGATGCCCCATAGGACCCACAATAGCCTGGCCATGCTTTGCACCTTCAGGGCCCCTGGGCCAGTGGGCTCTTCCAGCAGTAACAGCTAAGACACCAGGGCCATTGCTTCCTCAAAGTCAAGGCGCTCAGGCCTGACCATCACTGCGATTCCTCGCCACACCCTGGCACGACCAGCCACTGCTCTGCTGGCTTCACAGATGAGGAACCTGAAGCCCTCAAAAGGGAGAGCAACTGCCAACCACTGGGCAAGCAAAACAGGATCTCAAAACCAGACCCCTGATCCAGCCCTCTAGCTGCTCTGCTGTCACACTCAGGGCTGAGCAGAAAGAGGGTGAGTCTCCCTTTACAGGAGGGATGGGCCCTTTACGGGAGGGATGGGCCCTTTACCCTTTAAGGGAGATCAGCCCCTTAAAACCTGCAGGAGGAGCCAGAGATTTAACTCAGCTGCTGTGTATTTGCCTGGCAAGCAGGAGGTCACAAGTTCAGTTCCCAGTGCCAAAAAAGCCTATAGGATGTGAGAGTCAGACATGGTGGCACAGGCCTATAATTCCAGCTCTCAGGAGGCTGAAGCAAGAGGGCCACTGTGAGTTCAAGGCCAGCCTGAACTACATAGTAAACCTGTCTCAAAACAAAACAAAATAGGATCTATCAACCCTGCAGGCCCAAGAGCAACAGACATTCAAACACACCCCACTCACATGAGGTCCCTGGAGGCCTGGCCCTCTAGCCCTACTCCCTACATACATGTCCTGATATGCCCTGCCCACAGCCAAGGCCCAGGTCCTGCCTCCTCCCATCCCCCTCAAACAAGCTGACCCCCCTCCACTGCCACCTGCAACCCCTCCTGCCTGCAAATACTCACAAGAGGCCGATGATGGGACTAGTCCCCACCTCTGAGGCCAGCATCTGTGATTCCCCATATCACCCCATCCTTCCACCCAACAGGTCACCCACTTTCACCCACTGAGGCAGTATCTCCTTTACACTTTGTCCCCAGGCAAGCACCGTGCAGGTAGGGACCTAGCAGGAGCTGGTGGCACGAGAGCCCCCCCACAGCCAGACCTTCCTCAGGGTTTCGTTGGTGAGTTTTTTTTTTTGCAGCACCGGGGACCCAACCCAGGCCCTATGACTGCTGGAAGCATCCCACCACTGAGCTACAAGGATTCCATCACTACAGATAGAACAACAACAAAAAAGTCAGCCAGCCTAAGCTGAGGCTGGAGAATCACAAGTTCCAGAACAATCTGTGAAATTCAGCTAGACCCTGTTTCAAAATAATGGCTATAGGGGCTAAAAAAGCAACTCAGTGCTAGGACATCTGACTGTCACACAAGGTCCCGGGTTTCCAAAAAAACAAAACAAGGCAAAACAATGAACCTCAAGACCCCTGAGAAAGGGTTTGCAAAGGCGGAGAATTCCCAAGGGCACGTTCTGGTCTTAAGATCACAGACAGAACAGTCAGAGGGAGGAACAGCTCTCAGTCCAGAACCACACAGCCACTGGTGCCCAGGAGCAGGCTCAACTTACAAGTATTATTCTGGACAAGCACAGGGTAAAGGGGGTCGCATGGCACCCAGGTGTCCAGGACCACAGCTGGGCTCCTCCAACCAGCCGTGTCTGCTTTCCAGAGCTTGGGTGGGGGCGCTGGATGCACAGGACCCATCCGTCCCCCCAGGTGCTGAGGGTGTGCAGTAGGCAACGACCAGAGGTCATAGGAGCCCTCACCACCCTCCTGTCTCTGCTGCATGTTTGACCCTGGTGCCCTCAGAAAGTGGAAACAGCATCCTCTTCACCCTGAGGCTCGAGCGACCAGTTTGCCCAAAGCGCAAGTCCACAGAATGAGCAAACCAGGGCTCTGTCCAAGCACTTGGCTACTGAGTCTCACCCCGGTCCTCTGGGCTCCCAGCTCTTCATGCTTACCACCAGCTGTGTCTCCACGCTGGTCTCTTTCTCTGGATGGGCCAGTACATCTCCCAAAAGGGGCAGATCCCAGAAAGTAGACTGGACACTTTGCTACACAGCTCAGGATGGACTTGAACTCATGAGGCTGCTCAGGCTGGCCCAGAGATGCTCCTGCCTCAACCTCCCGAATGCTGGGGTTACTGGCATGCAGCACCATGCATACCCAGCTCCTGTTCTAGTTTCAATCCATCTGCTCAGATCTCAGCTTCCTCCAGTGACTCAGGCCCTAATCCTGCACCAGGAGACAGCACAGCTCTGTTCCACCTTGAAGGCTTTAAAGGCCCAGCCTCTGCCCAGCCCTGGCTTTAGAAAACCCTTTTTCCTGCGGCAGGGGTGGGGGTGGGGTTGGGGCTGGGGGAGGAAAAGGCAGCTGAGGAATTCGTGTGACCACAGGATGATGCTTGGAGGAGAGGAGACCGGGCAGCTGTGAGTCATGGGCTCTGCGTGTGTGGAGGAGGAGGAGGGGGGCGCATGGGGCTCAGAGGGAACGAAGAGGGCGGGGTGCAGTGATGCAGCCTCCGGGAGCCTCTGACACACAAGGCTCCGTGCTCTCCCCAGCTCAGCTCCTCGCTCCCTGTGTACCCAGGCTCCTTCCCACATTGCCGCCTGGCCCATCTGGGCACTGGGAATTACATAGGTGGCACAAGAGGGTTCAACCCAGCCTGGTAAGAGCTTAGTGAAGGGGGGCTGGGGATTTAGCTCAGCGGCATAAGTGCCTGCCTTGCAAGCAGGCAGTTGTGAGTTCGATCCCAGGTACCCATAAAAAGGAAAAAGACCAAAAAAAAAAAAAAAAGAGCTTAGTGAGGTAAAGGCAAAGGGCAGCCTTGCACACAGTAAGTGCTTAGTTAAAGGATAACTCAACTGGGTTCCCACTCAGACCCACTGCCTGCCCCTCCCTGCACCATCAGCCACCGTCCTCAGACAGGAAGTACACCAGTCCCCACGTGCTGCAGGCCACAAACCCAGAGACCACAGACAACAGCTGAAAACAGCACTGAAAGGAAGCTCAGGGCTTCCCACAAATAGCCCAGGTAGGCAGAGGCAGGGTAGGCAGAGCCATGCTGACCAGAGCCATGAAACACGGTGACTCAGTTTACGCTAAACACCAACATGGAAGAAATAAGCCAATGTCCAACATTCAGGGAAAGGCTAAGAAAACATTGTCTGGGCTGGGCATTCTGTAATCCCACTCACTCATAAGAGTGCTGTAATCCCCCAACACTCTTGAGAGGCTGAGGCAGGAGAATCCAAAGTTCAAGTCCAGGTTAATTTAGCAACTTAGCAAGGCCCTGGGTGATTAAAAAAAAAGTCTGGGGATGCAGCTCAGTGTTAAGGTCCTGAGTTGAATCCTCAGTACCACACACATACACACACACACACACACACACACACACACACACACACAAGCACGCACGCATGCATGCATGCACGCAAAGTTGTTTGTCCCTGGGCAACACAAGATGCAACTGTAGGGAGTAGTTTTTTTTTTTTTTATGACCCCAGAGAAATGTTTATTGCCAATCATTCAATAAAAGCAAATCCTAAACCTGTGTCCCGGTCCTGGCAACCTACAATAAACACAGAGGGCAGCAGAGCAGAGAGGTAGAGGCGGTAGGGCAGGGTGTGGGGATGACTCCTCTTCTTGTCTTTCAGCTTCATTCTTGGGCTGCCAGGAGGTGGCGTGGCCCAGTTTGGGCTCAGAAAAGTCTCTCTGGGCAGGCAGGGTGTGTGCAGCAAGGCCCAGAGCAGGAGGGCGAGGCCGGGGAGGCAGCACCAAGGCCGCAGTGGAGCAAAGCAGAAAGAGGAGGCTGGGGATTGGGGGCTGGAGGGTCAAGGCCAACAAAAGCCCTTTATGTAAGCCCGGCACAAGACAGCAGAATCCCCAGACATTGCACTCCGGGGCTGACCCAGACCTCTGCTCAGGCAGCAGCCCAGGCCCTACTTCCTGCCGGCCTGGTCTCTGCAAGGCCCAGCACCACAACCCAGAAGCCAGACCCCAGGGTAGGGGGTGTCGGAAGGGTGACACCTTTATCCCTTCCCTTCCCAACATGCACTATAAAACCAGCTTGGGAAAGGCACTATTTCCTTTGCTCAATAAATTCATGAGATGCATTTTTTTCTGGTATTTGATTGTCAAGAGGGATGGTAGCATTCACTCTGTGGTTCTTGGCAGGAAAGTGTCAAATGGGTGCTGCCTTTTGTGTCACTGTATCAGATGACCAGGTGTGGTGGCCCACGCCTGGTCCCAGCATCAGGAGGTGCAGGCTGGAGGATCACTGAGAATTTGGGGCCAGTCTGGTGAGTTCAATGCCAGCCTGAGTTACATAGCTAGATCTGTCTCCAAAAAAAAAAAAGGATAAAAATAAATCAAAACTATTACCCAAGGGCTCTATTTTGGGGCCTCTTTACTAGTGGCACACGTGATATACACAAGGAGGTTCAGGCAGCAACATGGAAACCAGCGAAGCACTGGTAAGAGCCGCGCCTGAATGCACACATCTGCAAACCCAGTTACGTGTTTGAGGGCTGAGGCAGGAGGATTCCAGGTTTGAGCCCAGCCTGGGAAACTTGGGGAGAACTTGTCTCAAAATAGAAAAACAAAAAGGGCTGGGAATATTTCTCCATGGTATAACACTGTTGGGTTCATTTCCCCAGTACCACAAAAAAGAAAAAAAGAAAAATACTGGAAAGAACCCAGGAGCCTACAAAAAGAAGCCTGAGTAAATAGACCGTCCCAAGCACGGAACAGAACCAAGGGAGGCTTGTGTGTTTGGACGTGGAAAGACACCCGCAGTCTACCCAGAAAAAACATCAAACCACGGAAGCCCAGGAGAAGTGCGTGGGCAAGCTGCAGGGGCAGGGACGAAGGGAAGGAGGGCGGAGGGCTTCTCACTGGTCACTTCCCCGCCTGAACAGTCAGCGCCGGCATCACTTGTGCAGAGGAAGGGTCTCGGAGTGGGGAGGCTTTGGGGGATACACAAGTGACCACTGATAGTTACAGAGTTTATTTCAGGGGTAATAAAAATGTTCTACAATTGAATGTGATCACAGCTGCACAACTCTGTCACTGCACTAAAAATTACTGAATTCACATAGTTGCACAACTCTGCGAATACGCTAAAAATTACCGAATTCAATAGATGGATTATGTCTCAATGCTGCAATTAAAAAAAACAAAACAAAACAAAACAAAAACAGGCAGGCATAGTGGAGCACGCCTGTAGTCCTGGCACTTGAGAGGCTGAGGCAGGAGTATTGCCGTGAGCTGGAGGCCAGCCCAGGCTATACATAGTGAGTTCAAGACTAGCCTAGAAATAGCAAGATCCTGTCTCAAAAAAGGAAAGAGAAGGCTGGGGGTTTAGCTCAGTAGCACAAGTGCCTGCCTGGCAAATGTGAGGTCATGAGTTCCATCCCTGGTACCAAAACGAGGCAGAGAGAAAGAGGGAATGGTGAGAGACTGGCAGGAAGGCAGAGCTTACAGGAGCAATGGCTGAGTCCCTGGAGACATGGAGGTCAGAGGGGACCCCCAGCACCCAGCCTTTCTCTCACCCATGGCATCTCAGGTTAAGTGGCTCTTGCATGAAACCCCCTTCTGGGCTCAAGACCCACGCCAGGCCCTGGTGCCCCTCTGCTCCTCCTGTTGTCTGGTCAGATGGGCCTAACCCCACCACCTGTCCTAGTCCTAGGTTCTTCTAACCATCACATTCCTCCTCATCACTACCCTCTGTGCCCCTCTGGGCAGCCAGGTCCATGGCATCTATCTGCCAAGGCAGAAGGAACCTGGAAATCTGGCTTCTGAATTCCAGGTCCTTGCATCCAGGGGAAAAGTCACCCTGACCGCAGGGGCTGGACAAGCCCAACAGAAATCAGAGTTTGATGGCTCCCTTTAAATTCCAAAGGCAGCAATTCATCTTGCTCAGAGGGAACCACACAGCAGAATGTGACGGGCTGGTCCATAATAACAGAGTACTTCCCTGGCCCCTAGCACTGGGCTGAGCTGCTGACTGCGCATTCCCTAATTAAATCATCCTGGCAGTGCCTAGAGGGCACCTGCCAGTACTGTTCCCATTTTACAGATAAGAAAACTGAGGTTGAGTAAACTAGGCGTGGTGGCGCAGGCCTCTAATCCCAGCATTTGGAAGGCTGAGGCAGGAGGAGCCTCACAAATTTGATACCAGTTTAGGTGATGTAGGGAGTTCAAGGCCAACCTGAACAACATTGAGATCTTGTTAAAAAAAAAAAGAGAGAATGATGCAGGGGAATTAGTTCAGCGGCTCAAGCACTTGCAAGGTTGTGAGTTAGATCCCTGGTACTGAAAAAATAAAATAAAATAAAAAAGAGAATGGTGATATCTTGGGAAAATTTGGGGCCGGACCTTCCTGTAACAGCTAGGGAAACTGAGCCCTAGGGAGAATAAGTGACCTGCCCATGGTCCCAAGTCAAGGACTTGGCTCCCAAGTCAAGACTGTTTTCAGGTTGTTTTGTTTTGTTTTTGACATATAATTTTACATGTACTTCAGGCTGGTTTTGAACTATGTAAGCCAGGTTTGCCTCAAACTTTTGGAAATTCTCCTGCCTCAGCCTCCTGAGTACTGGAATTACAGGCATGCACCACCATATCTGGCTAAACTAGGGCTCTTAACTCTTCTCTGCAATAGCCTCCTGAGGCCAGTTGCACGAGCTACTGGTGTAGGAACAAGCCCTTGCTTGCCAGAGGCTTTTAAATCTCAGGATAAAAGCTGCCGGGCAGCGAAACAGCACTGTAGGCAGGAGCGCGCCTGACCTTCGCCAGAACTTGCAGTCTGATATTCACCTGCTCACCTGTTCAGGAGGGGTGAAAAACGGCAAGCCAAGCCACAGCACCGGAACAAGCCTGGGAGATCAGAGTACGAATACGGTGGGCAGCCTAGAGAGGTTCCCAAAGCTGTCATTGCTACAGGGATTGCTCTAGGTAGAGAGGGCCTAGAAGTTTAACTGTGCAGCAGAGGAGCCTAAAGCTCCCAGGGCAGGGTGAGGAAGAGGAGGAGGTGGCAAGGGCGTGCCCTAATACCCCTGGCCAGATTTCTAAGGCAGTTCACTTCCTCTGGAGGGGGTGGGGAGACTTCAGTCCTTTCAACTTTCTGGTCCCTGCAGGTTGGAGCCACTCAGGTGAGCCTGCTACAGAATCCATGGCATCTGAAGAGGGTTATTAATAGCACCAAGTCTCGGGAAGAGAGGGCAGCAGGCTTTGAGTGGGCACAGCCCTTGTGGCCCCAGCCTGGTATCCACAAAACAAACCCAGCTCTCTCCAGCGAGGACACTTGAACTTCTGTGGCTCAGTCCCCACCCCTGGCAATGGCAGGGGAAGGAGGGGCTGGCACCTCTCAGCCCAAGACGTGGGGTGGTGGGAGAGTTCGAGACGGGTGTAGGGAAAGGAAAAAATCCCACCCAGGCCTTCAGAAGGGCCCAACAGGAGGCCCTGAATGGAGGGACTGTTACAGAACTCCAGGAGGTTGCCACCAACAGGGAGGGGACAGGAAGACTCCGCCCCAGCCCTTCCTCCTCCCAAAGTCCAGGCCTGGTCCCATAAGGAGGCCTTCTGAGACTTTAACGCCCCACAGGACAAAAGACAGCAACTCTGATTCATTTCTGTATCACCCCCAGCCCAGGCCTTACACAGAGGGAGCTCAGGGCACTGGCTCCGAACCAAGGTCACTGGGCTGGCCCTCTCCAGCACTGTCTTTGTACCCAGCCAGGGTGGGGACTTGGGGACACAGAACAGAGGGACACCTGGTCCTTGCTCTCAAGGGGTCCCCAGTATCATGACAGCATGTTGAACACAGTTAAGAAACACACTCTCAGGACATCAAAATGGGGGTGGACAGGATCCTCTGGGCCCACTGGACTGGGACATAAACCAGTGCAACCAAGTGGAACCATGAGCTGCCATGAAACCCACCTGACCACCACCCCTGCATCGGTGCCTCTTCTCTGCCAGGCCCTGTGCCAAGCCAAGCTGCAGGAATTGGCTCACTGAGGTCTCTTGGTAGCTCATCAGTAAAGAAACCACTGACCCCATTTCAAAGATTAGAAAACCAAGGCGCCAGACATTGAGAGACTTGCCCAAGATCCCATACCTGGGAAACAAACGCCCAGGCCAATTACTGTCCCTTCCCAGGGATCAGGAGTTGAGTGTCTCAGACAGTCTGAGAGTCTCGCCCCATTTCTCATTCTCCAGAGGAACCCAAGGGTTCTCCCCAGAAGCTTGAGGGACAGCGGCCCTCCTGAGAAGTGGTCACCTTGTGGTGACAGGCTGAGAGCTGGCCTGGATGAAGGAAGGGACTGGGGGGGTACTGGGAAGGCTAGAAACTGGCCCTGAGAGGGTCCCTTCTGGCCTTGACTGGCTTCCCGGCTGTGGCAGCCAACAAGAGCACTGGGCTTAAGTCTGAGCGGAACCCCACCCCCTCCAGTGCACCCCATTTATTTCCCAGCCTCAGTCTCCGGCTCAGTCCGGGGGCCCTGCAAGGCCCTTCCTCTGGAAGATTCCGCCACGTGTACGGGGGGCTGGGGCCAGGGCGAGGTGCGGATGGTATAGCTCCGCAGGAAGGTCAGGGACAGATCCCGGGGTGTAGGGTGGGGGAATTTGGAAAGCTACTAGGCGGGACACGGAGTGGGAGGGGAACCGCAGCAACCCTTCAGGCACCAGTCTGGCATAAAAGGTCCGCGATCCAACAGAGATTCCTCCAGGGAAGGAAAGGATCCAAATCCACACAAAATGGAGAAGAAGGGGCTCAGAAGGAGGCGATGAGGAGCGACCAGACCCAGAGGGAACAAGCTCAGACCCCGCGTGCGCCTGCCCCTCCCGGGGCTGACTTGGGGGGCTTCAGTCCCGGGGCCAGCGGCCCGAGTGGGGGCGTGGCCCGGGGCACCCGGCGAACCCCCCGGCACGCGCGCTGACGGCGCGGTCCTCACCTGCGATGTGCTGGCGCCTGGCGTCGTCCAGGTGCGTGGACACCACGTCCCCCATGGCGAGGAGCAGCCGCACTCAGCCCGACCCGGCCGCCGCCCGCCAGTGCCCGCGCTCCTCAGACGGACGCCGCTGGCGCCATGGAGCCTGGCCCGCCCCGATCCCGCCGCCCCGCCGCCCCGCCGCCCCGCCGCCCCGCCGCCCCGCCGCCCCTGCTTCGGCCTCCGCTCCGGCTCGGCCAGCGTCCCTCCCGCCGGCAGCCTCAGTCTCCCGCTCCCGCCCGCGCGCCTCAGCCCAGCGCCCGGCCGCGCCCCGCCCCGCCCCGCCATGACCACGCCCTCCTGGTCACGCCCCCTCCTGGGCCCCGGGCGGCGGGGCGGGGCGGGGCTTGCGGGTTGGGGACGCCGGGACCACGGGGAGATCGAGACAAAGAGAAGGTCCCTGCAAGGGAGACCCCGGAGTGACGCGCACGGCGCGCGCCAGAGCCGAACCCCGGTGGAGAGAGGTGTTTAGTGGACACCTCAGAAAGCTCCGGGTGCCCAGGGGCTCCGGTCCGGGCGTCTCCCCTCCCCTCCTGCTGCCGCGGAGGACTCGGGGACCTGGAAGGGGACGCCCAGGCCGACATGCAGGAAGTCGGTGTCCGCGCCACGCTGCTCCCGCCCGCTCCCTGTGCCCTGCCCCCAGGCCCGCCCGTAGCCGCCTTGGGGAACTTCCCTGGCCTTGACCTGACCTGCCCAGGAGGTGTGCCGACCTGGCTTGCACAATAGCTAGGGGCGAGGGCTGCTGGCCAGGGGCTGGGGGGCGCTTGGGCCCAGAGCCACCAGGGTCGCAGTGCCAGGCAGGCATTCCTCAGGCCCAGCGTGGCGCCTGTCACTCAGGAGGCTTTTGGTGGGACAGAGCACGCCAGAAATGGAAAAAGTAACCGGGCTTTACAGTTTGCAAAAAAAAAAAAGGGGGGGGGGTAGGAGCACGGACCTTGGGTACGCTTGGGGGGCTGGGCGTGGGTGGGTCACTAGTACCAGATGAATGCCATGAATGCCGTTCAGTTTCAGGTTAACAGCCAGCCAGGATCCTCCAATCCTGGATTCCAGTGGCAGAAGCCTTCCTCGGCTGCCCCATCCATCATCCTGTGTCCTGGCAAGGGCTACCTGGCTGTTGCTTGCTTACCCCAGGGGATGGAGCACTCACTTCTCCAGAGTCCCGTTACTGCGCAGCTCCTGCTGTAACTGGCACAGGCAGCAGCTGATGACAGTAACAGCATCACCGTGCTTCAGTCCCGTCCACACCACAAGAGGCAGGTGTGGCGTAGATTGAGGTGAACCAGGCAGCAAATTCAGGCATTCATTCACTCCAGTCGTTTAGTGATTCTGAAGAACGCCAAGCTTGCTGGAGCGCAGCCTGTGATCCCAGCACTTGGGAGGCTGTGACAGGAGGATCACTGTTGAGTTCGAGACCGAAAAAGTCCAAGCTGCCCTGTCTTCTGTCACCCTGGACAAGGAACATTGACACTTTTTTTTTTTTTTTTTTTTTTTTTTTTTGTCTTTTTCATTGGTACCAGGGATCGAACTCACAACCGCCTGCTTGCAAGGCAGGTGCTTATGCCGCTGAGCTAAAGTCCCAGCCCCCCCCCTCTTTTTTTTTTTACTTTGCCACTTTGAGCCTGTCTCTTCATCTGTCAAGTGAAAGTAGCAGTCCTTTGTTGAGAGGACTAAAGGAGATGACAAAGTGCCCAGCGTTGTGCCTGGCCACCAATAGCTGTCATTCCTCAATAATCAGAAACTGTCTATTATTCGTCATGGTCCCTGCCCTCAAGAGCTTGGAAAAGCTTGAGGAAAGAAAGGAACATCCTAGTTTGAGGACCTTCACACAGAGTAGTACCAGAGCTAAAAGTTGACAAACAAGAATAGTGACAGAGTGGATTCTGGGGAACAGCATTCCAGGGAGGGGGGACTGCACAGGCAAGGCCCAGCCCCCAACAACTGGCTGCATTCCCAGGGCAGAGTCATCAGTGAAGAGGGACTCAGGCAGCTTGGGAGGTGGGGGGGGGGGGGGGTTGGACCTGGGGATTACTTTTCCGGTAGATGAAGCAGCTCAGAGAGGGAAAGCGATTTCTCAAAGGCACACAGCAAGTCCAAGGCAAAGCCAGGCCTTGTCTAACCAGAAGCAAGGGAATCTGAGAACCACATTTTGTTTTTCTCACAGCACCAACTACAGGAGTTAAGAAATCAGGAGGGCAAAGTAGAGTCAACTGGCATCTGGACACCCTGAGGTGTCTCCCCAGCCCCACTGGTAGCCTGGAGCAGCTGGGGGAGTAGAAGGGCCACAGTGGCCTTGCCTTAGCCTGCATGGTGCCCCCAGGTCCACTGTCAGCTGTGGGGTGCTACAATGCCTGTGTATTAGTGCCCCAAATCGCTGGGCTGGTCCCTGCCAATTTGAGATTAACTCAGCTCAAACACAAAAGTTGTCTGGGGGCAGCCTGGAGGGGAACTGACCATAAAAAGACATAGGGGAGCTCCCAGGGAGGGCGAAAGTGGTCTGTCTGGCTAAGCAGCTGCTGGGAATTGATATTTGTCTAAACTTACTGCACTGCACGCTCAATCAGGGTGCATCTGATTGTGTGCCAGTCATGCTTCAGTAGGTTTTGGGGGGCTGCACTGAGCTACATCTCTAACCCCCCTTTATTTCTCATTTTGAGAGAGTCTCACTAAGTTGTCCAAACCAGGCTCCCACTTGGAATCCTCCTGCCTCAGCTTCCCAGAATGTTGCACTTATAGGCAAGAGACAATAGACTTGGCCTTATTCAGTAGTTTTGTTTGTTCTAAGTAAAAGCAGGGCTGGAGTTGTAGTGTAGTGTTAGAGAGGAAAAGCTGCCCATTTATGAAGCCTGTGACCCCTGCCAGGTGTCGTGCCAGGCCTCCCGTCACCACCAGTTCTCCCAGTTTCTGGAGCAGAAATGACCATGCCCATTTAGCAGTTAAATAAACCATGAAGATTTTTCAGAAATGCTGTTCCAGGATGGCTGCGTGCAGTGACTCATGCCTGTAATTCCACCACTCGGGAGGCTGAGACAGGAGGAGGGTGGGTTTGGTCTACACAGCAAGATCCTGTCTTGAAAAATAAAAGATGGGGCTGGGGATTTAGCTCAGCGGCATAAGCGCCAGCCTTGAAAGCAGGCAGTCGTAAGTTCAATCCCTGGTACCGATAAAAACGAAAAAGCCAAAAAAAAATTTTAAATAAAAATAAATAAATAAAAGGAAAAAAAAGTAGACATGGAAAGGGTGCCAGGGAGAGCGAAGGTGACCTTGGGGGGGCCCTGAGGAGGTAGCCACTAACAGGTGGGATAGATAGGAAGACACAGAAAATAGCACTGAGAATGGAGGTTTTCTCCTTTATTCCGGGAAGAGCATAAAGTTCTTTTAAAAGTTCGCAGCCTAAAAAAAAAAAAAAAAAAAAAAAAAAAAAAAAAAGTTCGCAGCCTTTGTTAATAAATCCAGGCCATTATGAGTGGGGGAGGGATGGCTTCTGTTGTCTGCTGCTTTGATTTTTGTGTTGCTGAAATCAGACCTAGGGCCTGGAGAATGCTTGTCAAGCCCTCTACCCTGCACTGCACTCCAGCCCTACTTTTTATTTATTTTTTTTTTAAGGAAAGAAAAAACAAGTATAGTCATCCGCATTACAAAGAATTCCAGGAAGTTAGACAGAAGAGAGTTTCTCAACTCTGAAAGGCCTAGGGCCATTTTCATGTTCACCTTTTAGTTCTGAGTCAAGCGAAGTCTCTTTTCACACATTTATGGGTTATTTGTGGTTTTTAAAATTAATATACCTTTCCTGCTTTTCTATTAAAGAGGCTTTTCACTGATTCATAAAAGCTCTTTTTTTTTTTTCAATTTTTTTTTTTTTTTTTTTTTTTTTGTCTTTTTGTGGTTTTTATCGGTACCAGGGATCGAACTCACAACTGCCTGCTTGCAAGGCAGGCGCTTATGCCGCTGAGCTAAACCCCCAGCCCCTAAAAGCTCTTTTTTTTGAGCTTACTATTTGTTTGTTTATTTATCTCTTTGGCTTTTTTTTTTTAATCGGTAGCAGGGATTAAACTCATGACTGCCTGCTTGCAAGGTAGGCACTTATGCCTGCTGAGCTAAATCCCCAGCCCCTCTCTTTAGCTTTTTGCGACAGGGTCTTGTGATGTAGCCCAGGCTGGCCTCCAACTTGCAATCCTTCTGCCTTAACCTCCTGAGTGCTAGGATTACAGGCATGGGCCCTCACACCCAGCAAGCACTCTTCACAGGCAAGATTTGTCAGCTCTGCGGCCCAGGGTGGGAGTGTCTCAGTCTCTGTCAAGGACTCCAGATGTGGTCTCTTCCCACCAGGTTCCTCCCACCCCCTTTCCCGGGCACACACCACACCAGGGATGAGGTGAAGGGCAGGAATGGTGAGGATCTGGTGCAGGTGCTGGGCCTCTTGTCTCCTGAACACAGATGCCACCTACAGCCCCTGACTCATCAGTCCTCTGTCAGGAAGTGGCTTCTGCCAAGCTGGCTCCCTGAAGGGCTGCCCCCGCTGCACCCCACCCCACCCCAAAGCACATTTGGAAACCAGACCTAAAGGTGAAGCCGAGTAACTTTCCTCTGCAAGACAGGGTCCAGCAGGCCTGACCTCCAGGCTGGACTGAAGCCCAGGATGGGAAGGGGTTCAACCAAGGCCTTCATCTGGGGCTCAGGCCAGGACCCCTCCAAGTTCTGTAGGGAAAAGCAAGGCCCCTCCTCACCCCCTCTGCCTCCCAGTTGGCCCTGAGCCCCAGTTCTGCACTCTCCACAAACCTGTCAGACCTGAAATAGACAGGAGAAAAAAAACAAACACCTCCAGTAAACAGCAGGGAGTGTGAATGAATCAGGATTCTGTTTTTAAGGAGGATAATGTGTCCACCTCTGTTTACCCGGTTGGCATGGCCCGAGGTGCGGAAGGGACCCTGGCACCCAGCCCAGACCTCCCCTCTCTTTAACTGTTTGGTGGTAGAAGGAGCTCCAGCTCACAGCCTGTCCCATCTGTCACCTGGCCCTCTGCTCAAACCTCCCTTCTTGCTCCTTCAGTGGCTGAGCTGTCACCTCCCCAAAGCTCCAGCCCCAAGTCCAGGTCCCTGAGACTCCAGACCTGCACAAGTGCCCCGGCCTTCTGCCCCGGTCTCCTTGCATCCCTCACTGAGCAGGTGGATGTATCTTTCTAACACACAAACAGCTGTGCCATTTCCTGCCTTGACCCTTCTGTGACTCCCACTGTCCTCAATTCCCAACTGTGATGCCTGCCGGGGGATCCTGCCAGTCTGTCCTTTGTCGCCTCTTGCTTCCCCTTCTCAAGCCACCTTGAACGTTTGCATCTCAAACTCACCAGGCTCCATCCTACCTTGAGGTTTCCAAAATTCGAGTCCCCTTTCCTCTCCATCCTGTCCTTCCCAGCATCCTTCACCCTCAGCAGCTAAAATCACCTCTTGTCAATCTTTCCTGAGCTGCAGGTTAGATTGACCCACAGTTGTTGCTCTCCTGGCACTGTGCACGCCTTCATCACAGTCAGCATGCTTCAAAGCCCCTTACTGATTATTTGAGCTTTTATTTTATTTTATTTGCTTTTTTGGGACAGGTGTTTGTTTGTTTTGAGGCAGAGTCTTGCTATGTAGTGCAGGCCAGCTTCAGACTCATGGTGATCCTCCTGTCTCAGCCTTCCAAATACTGTCCTGGAATTACGGCATGTGCCACCATGCCTTGTCGATTATTTGTCTAAATGGATCTTCCTCTCTGAGGACCAGGACTGCCCTCCTTCACATGGCCTTCCTGGTGTCAGATGCAGTCATCAGGAGCTTGACAGGCACATATAGCTTCAGACCCGTGGACATCAGGGGGGCAATGGACAGTGAAGGGCCTCCCCAATCCTAGGACTCATCTGGCTTCTCACCTGGGTGCAATCATGCATGCTGTGGCCGTGCCCACCTCACTGGATCTCGAAGTCCACGCAGCAGTGTCTCTATCATGCACATCTTCAAGATGGGGTGCTCACCATCTTTCCAAGTCTTGATTCTGAGATTGGATCCAACAGCACAGAAGTCAGGCAGGAAGTGCTGAAGCTCACATGGAGGGCGAGAATGACAGGCGGGTGATGAAGACATGGAAGTGGCCTCTGGTGTCCCTTACTGCTCCCCCGCCCCCGTCTCATTTGCTCTTCACTTCAGCGTGGTGACAACGGCCCTTTGGCCACATGCATTTTATATTTTCGGGCCAGGGATTTAGCCCAGCCGCATAAGTGTCTGCCTGGCAAGCATGAGGTCGTGAGTTCAAATCCCTGGTACCACCAAAAAAAAAATCTTATTTTATTTTTTATTATTTTGTTTTATTTTTATCTTTTTGAGACAGGGTCTTGCTCTGCAGGCTGCCCTTGGGCTCACTTTTAGCCCAGGCTGGTCTTGAACTTGTAACAGTCCTCCTGCCTCAGCCTCCTGAATGCTGAGATTACAGGACTGCACCACCATGCGCCACTGGCATGTGCATTTTATGGATGACCAAACTGAGGCTCAGGAGAGTTAAGGGACTTGTCCAAAGTCACAGTACGTGTGAGATGAAGAGAGGACCCACGTGTGGGCTGGCCATAGCTCAGTGGCACTGTGTGTGAGGCCCTAGGGCCGGCACAAAAAAAACCAAAAGACCTCCACGAAGCTCTGCCCACCTCTGGGCTTCATTATGCGATACCATGTACCATCATCCTGCCATACCCATCCTGTCTGCTCAGAGAGTCCTCAAACCCAAGGAAGCTCCTCTATCTCGCCCGCTGCTCACCCCTTCTCCTGTGTCTTTCAGCACTATCACAGGAAACCCTTCCATGCCAATGAACAGTCACTGACGTGTGTGTGTGTGTGTGTGTGTGTGTGTGTGTGTGTGTGTGTGGTGGTGGTGGTTCTGGGGATTGAACCCAGGGCCCCTTGTACTGAGCCACTTCCCAGCTCCCTATTTTTTAATTTTTTTTTTTTTTTTTTTTTATCTTTTTCATTTTTATTGGTACCGGGGATCGAACTCACGACCGCCTGCTTGCAAGGCAGGTACTTATGCCGCTGAGCTAAACCCCCAGCCCCCCAGCTCCCTATTTTTTAAACATTTTTGAGACAGGGTCTTGCTAAGTCACTCAATTGCCCAGCTATGTTCCGAATTTGAGATCCTCCTATCTCAGCCTCCCAGAATTCTGGGATTACAAGTTTGTACCACTGGCTGGGAATTTAGCTCAGCGAAATAAGCGTCTGCCTGGCAAGTGCAAGGTTGTCAGTTTGATCCCCAGTACCAAAAATTTGTTAAAAAATTATCCAAGGGTTTAGCTCAGTGGCTCAAGTGCTTGCCTGGTAAGTGCAAGGTCATCAGTTCAATTCCCGATACCAAGAAAAAAAAAAAAACAAGCTTGTGCCACCATGCCCAGGTTCATCTACTATTTTTTTAACAGCCACGTACCAACGCTTTTAGGCCTGGGACATAGCTCAGTGGTAGAGCACGTGCCTTACATATGTGAGGGCCTGGGTTCAATTCCCAGTACTAAAAAAATAATAAAGCCCTCCTATTTTATGACTGGACACTTACTCATAATTATTCTGAGGATACATTTCTGGAAGTGAAATTGTGGGTCATGCCTCCTCTTTGAGTTTGGATACCTGATGACACATCACCCTACTGAAGTAATTGTAGCATCCAGCAGTTCCCCAGGCCCTTGCCAGGTGCCTGTCACATGTCTCTGGTGATGTGTGAGCAAGTCTTACCCCCATCCTGCCCCATGCTGCAAATCACCCTGGTTCCCCACCCTGCAGGCCTGGAGGGCCCAGAGCTGGGTGGTGCTGGGCGCCCCCTCCCAGGTCCTCCCCCTTCTTCCACTTCCGACTCGGTTTCCTGCTGGGTTGCAGCTACCCTCACCAGCTGGTGACTCACAGCTTCCCAGGACGGCAGCGCCACTGGTCCTGCCCAGCCTTCGGGTGACTAAGCTGGTGGTGAGCTTGGGCGAGTGCTCCACCCAGCCTTGTCCCTCTTCCTGTCCCCAAAGGCACGCTGAAGTCTGTCTCTGGGTCTCATGGAGAGAATGAGGAGAAGCCCGGATTCCAAAAATATTTGTCGAGGGCCAAGTGTGCCAGGGGGACTGAGACTTGGTCCCCGCCCCCTGGGGCAGAAGTCTGGTGGGCAGATGTTGTTTTGTGGGGAGGAACAGAGAACCCAAGGAGGGAGAGGGAGAGAGGGAGGGAGGAGCGATGAGGTGCAGAGAGCCCAGTGTGGGCTCAGGTGGGCACCGCCTGGCAGGGGTTCCAGGGAGGAGCTGGCACTGGCTGCCATTTCCCCTAGGGCAGCTCTGTGAGAACTGGGAAAGTCAGGACAATCTCATGCCAGGACCCCAGCTGCCTTAGTGATTTCAATGTGGGCTGTTTTGGGTCCCTGTTGTCCACTGCAAGGGGATGTGCTTGTGCTCGGGGTGCCCTGAGAGCAGAGGCAGTGGTGGTATCTCCTCCTCAGGCCTCTGGGTTTTAATTGTCACCGTGTGGCACCATGTGGCACTGTGTGGCATCTGTATGGGAAGGGGATGCTAATTTATGATTGTCATTCAGCACCTGGAGGAAAATCCTCTTGAATTTTATTGGGTTATTTTTATTTTTTCTCTTTTGGTACCAGGAGTCCAACTCAGGACCTCAAACTTACCAGGAAAGTGCTATGTGGCTGAGCTGTATCCTTGGCCCCTGTTTTTTTTATTTTTTGAGATAGGGTCTTCTTACTATGTAGTTCAGGCTGGCCTTGAACAACTATGTAACCCAAGCTGACCTCAAACTCTCAGCCATCCTGTCTCAGCCTCCTGAGCATTGGAATTACAGGTTTACACCACCATGCCTGACTCAAAATCTTTTTGAATCCCCCTCAAATCCAGGGCTAAGACTCCTTTACTGCCTCGTTATGCAGTACAGAAGATCATGCGGATTGTGACTGGGAGAATCTTCTGGATATCCTAAGTGTTTGGAAGACACACTGTCTCTATAGGCTCCAACCCTCCTGTACTGGGGAGCCAGTCTTTCCTTACCACTTGAGGGTGACTTGGAGATGATCATGGAGCAAGGGTATGACACAGAGCAGCCTCTGGCTGCAGGGTCCTGATGGCCCTTGACCGTTTTAGCTTCATGGTATCCCATGAAGGCTGGGTCATTATCAGTTCCATTTTAGAGGAAGACTCTAAAACTCAGAGAGATGAGATCGGTCTGAGTTAGGAAGTCACAGACCAGTTTCCCATCCTGGGTCTGCTTTGCTTTAAGCCCCACCGGTGCAGTTGAGATGAGACAGACACACAGACATTTTAACTCCTCCAACAAATCATTGGCAAAACTAGGGACCCACCAAGGTCTTTGAGCCTGTTAATCAGCACCCTCCCATAGCTGAGTGTCTTAGTTCTCTTTTCCTCAGACAAGTCACCTGACACCCTAACGGAGGAGAGGTTTTATTTTGGCTCCCAGTTTTAGACCATCATTGGCTGGCTCAGGGCAGGACAGCATGGCACAGGGGCATGGTGATGGAATAGCTGTCCCCATGGTATCCAGGAAGCAGAGGGCACGAAGGAGGATCTGGGGAGGAGATAAACTCTTCCGGTCATCCACCCCAGTGACCAGACCCTACCTCCTATCGGTAAGGCAACTACAAATTATCCAGTCACCTTCAAAAAGTCCTGCCTATGAGCACATGAGGCTCTTGGGTGACATTTAGAAAAAATCCCTAACATTTCCTCCCTGGATCTCCAGGAGACTCACTTACATCTCTTTCTGTAATTTTATTTAGTTCCTCATCTTTAAGAGTTGTTATTAGGAGGCTGAGGCAGAAGGATCACCATGAGTTTGAGGACCACCTGAGCTACACAGTGAGTTTGAGGCCAGCCCAAATTACAGAGCAAGGCCCTGTCTCAAAAACAAAGCAAAACAAAAACAAGGGTACCAAAATCTTAACAGTTTCAGCATTATTGAAAAGTTGAAGTCCAAAGTCTCCTCTGAGCTTTAAGGCAAACTCTTACTGTGAGTTAAAATGTCTGTGTGTCTGTCTCATCTGTCAACTGCACCAGTGGGGCTTAAAGCAAAGACAACAACAAGAAGATAAAAAGGAATGAGACCAAAGCAAGAATGAAGCCCAGCAGGGCAAACATTATATCTTGTAATTCCATATCCAACATCCAGGACAAGTTATAGCAATGAGATGCTAAAAGCCAAAGGGCTTGGGTGGCCCTGCCCTACAGCATTGCCATGAGTAATAGTCCCTTTTCTCTTGGGCTGGTTTTTCTCAAATGTTTCATGTTCCTGGCTTCAAATTCCTGCAGTCTCCAGGGCACTTTCAATTTTACTCTCACAGCTTTGCACATTGTGTTCTCCAGGCACATCACCTGGCCGCTCTGGCTTCTTCTGAAATCTGGGGGAAGCCGCCTTGATCCCACAGCTCCTGCATTATTCATGCATATGAAACCAGCACAGTGTCAATGGTGCCTAGGTTTGTGGGCAGTTTGTGCAGTAGCCGGGCCCCCTTGAATCACAGTTACAGAAGCCCAAGAGTGCCTAGATGGCTGAGCAAGGTGAATTCTAGGGAATCACTTCCCCTTCTAGCATCCAGGAAGCAGGGAACATGAAGGAGGAGCTGGAGAGGGTGACAAGCCCTTATAGGACCTCTCACTTACCCTCTAGTTACCTGTCCCCACATCCTAACTGCAAACCAGCTCTAAACCCCCAGGATCCAATCACCTTCAAGAAGCCCCAGCTATGAGCACATGAGCATCTTGGGGGATATGTAGACATAGATCACAACCCTGGCACTGTGGCACAGCACATGCCTGTATTCCTAGCACTAAAGGAGTCTGAGGCAGGAGAGTCACAAGTTCAAGCCTAGCCCAGGCAATTTAGCAAGATGTTGTCTCAAAATAAAAACTAATAAGAGGGCTGGCCTGGAACTCAAAGTAATCCTCCTGTGTCACTCTCCAGTGCTGGGATGACAGGAGTACGCCACCACGCTCATCTCCCATTTTTCATTTTTTATTTTGAGACAGGGCCTCAGTGAATTGCTAAATTGCTCATACTGAGCTTGAACTTGTGGTCCTCCTGCTTCAACCTCCCTGTGTACTTGGGTTATGGTATGTACTGCCATGCTCATTATTTTATTCTCTCTCTCCTGAAACAGGGTCTTGCTATGTAGCTCAAGTTGGCCTTGATTTTGTGCTGATTCTCCTGCCTCAGCCTCCCGAATGCTGGGATTATAAGGATGTGTCACCCACTCCTGGCTAATTTATTGTGTTTTATATTATATTTGCAATACTGGGGATAAAACGTGGGTCTTATGTATGCTAAGCACTCATGCTCTACCCCTGAGCTGTATCTCCAGCCCTACTGGAGTCTAACTCCATGGATAGTGCAGTGATAGATGTTTGGTCCCATGGCCCCAGGGTGCCAGCTGGGAGGGTGTGGCTTGAGGCAGGACAGCATCAGTTGGAGGCTGTGAAGGCAGGACCCTCAGGGTTGGGAAAGAAGCTCTGGATCCCAGGTGTGTGGGCTCTGCTCTGGGAGCTGATTAATGGAAATTCCCTGAGGGGAGAGGACTGCCAGGAGTGAGGAAGAGGAATCCTAGGGGCCTGGCTGAGGCCGGAAGTGACCATCTGGAAGCCAAGGTCAGACCAGCTGGTAGGTTTCTTCCTTTTGTTGTGCTTTTGTTTGCTAAAGCCTCATTTACACATAACAAGTGCACAGTTCTCCATGAGTCTTTAAAAGGTTTGGAAGATGGATAGAAATCGATGGATAATAAACTATATATTTAAATAGTACAGTTTGATGATTTGGGGTGTGTTTGTAGGTCCAGAACGAGCCCACAGTCAAGCAAGCTATGATAGCCACAGCTCTCACAGGCCTGGCCTTTAGGGTCCCCACTTTCTCCCTTTGACACACATCCCCAGGTAAGCACTGATCTGATTTTTTTTTTTTTTTTTTTTTTTTTTTTTTTTTTGTACTGAGGATCAAATTCATAACCTCACACTTGCCAGGCCAGGCACTTACTCCACTAAGCTAAATCCCTGGACCCTTTTTTTTTTTTTTGCCTTTTTGAGACAGGGTTTCACTTTGTAGTTCAGGCTGAACTTGAGCTCACTTGGTAGCCCAGGCTGGCCTCAAACTCACCGCAATCCTCCTGCCTCAGCCTCCTGACTGCTGGGATTACAGGCAGGTGCCACCATGCCCAGCCTGATTTCTATCATTATTTTATTTTCTTTTTTGGTACCTCACAACCTTGTGTTTTCCAGGCAGGTCCTTATGCCACTAAACTAAATCCCCAGCCCTGATTTCTATCATTACTAATGAGCTGGTGTTTCCTAGAATTTTATATAAGTGAAATCTTTCTTTTTAGTATTATTCATTTCCTCTAATTTTTAAGAAAACACGTGGTATCATTATTTTGAGATTCATCATATTATTGTACAGTAACAGCTCTATTCGTGAACACTTCTGTTTGCAAAAAATTCGGTTCACAAGTAAAAGCATTAGGCAAAATTTCGCTTTAGTTCACAAACTCCACATTAGGTGACAAACATGACCACGGCCTTCTGCCCCAAAACTGTAAAACAAATTAAGTTCATAAACAAAGGCACCGTTTACCAGTGTACCTCTGTTTATCACTGCCCTGTACCATACTGCCCTGAAGTACCAAGTCTGCCCATTCGTCTACTGATGGGCACTTGAGTTGTCCGGTGCTTGGAGCTGTTACACAGAAAGCTGCAGTGAACACGCATGCGCAGCCAGTGGGCGGTATCTGTGCCTACGTGCGTGTAGCCATCACCCAAATGAAGATAGGGAAGTTGCAGGACTTTAGAAAGTTCTCTCGTGCCAAGTCTTATTGCTTCAGTGATAACTACCGTTTTGACTTTTTTTTTTGTCTTTTTCATTTTTATCAGTACCAGGGATCGAACTCACGACTGCCTGCTCGCAAGGCAAGCACTTATGCCGCTAAGTCCCTAGTCCCCGTTTTGACTTTTATCACAATAAGCCAGCTTTCGTTTGTCTTAGAACTACATATAAATGGAATTACTACAATGCCATCTATTTGCTTATGTCTGGCTTCTTTTGCATAGCGCTATGTGTCTGAGACGAATCCACGTGGTCACCTGTGTTGGTAGTGTCTTCCTTTTCGTTGCTATGTACTATTTCACTTGCTGGATGCACCACAAAGTATTTATTCCTCTCCCTGTTGATGGAAACTTGGGTTTCTTCTAGTTTGGGGCCATTGTGAATAATAATGTTAAGGATGTTTATGTACAGGGCTTTTTGTGGACGCACTATTTTCGTTTGTCTTAGGTCAACAGTAAGGAGTGGAATTTCTGGTTCCAAGAAGTGTCTTTGCTACTAGGATCTGTCAGACGTTTTCTCCCAGCACTTGTGCCGTTTTACATCCTCACCAGCTGTGCACAGTGCGAGTTCCAGCTCTGCCCCATTTCTGCTGGCACTAGGCACAGCCAGGCCTTTTCATTCTGGCCATTAGGTGGTGAGCAGTAGCTGTGTCCTGGTGGGTTTATTTGCATTTCCCTTATGAGAAAGGACTCTTGGTCCTGAGCAGCCTTTCGTATACTTCTTGGATTTTATTTTTATTTAAATGCTGCATTATTTATGATAACCAAACATTCTAAAGAAAAAAGAGTAAATCATGTCAGCTGGCTATGGTGGTATTTGCTGGTCGGCCCAGTTACCTAGGAGGTTAAATCAAGCCTGCTTGAGCCCAGGAGTTCGAGGAGAGCCCCGGGACGTGGCCAGAGCCCATCTTAAAAAAAAAGGAAAAGTGACATAAGAGCCTGCCTGGCAAGCTCAAGGTCATGAGTTGAATTCCTGGTACCAAAGGAGAAAAAAAGAGTGAAAAACAAAACACCCTTAATGTAAGACACCAACTATAGGGGCTGGGGATTTAGCTCAGCAGCATAAGCACCTGCCTTATAAGCAGGCAGTCGTGAGTTTGATCTCCGGTACTGATAAAAAAAAAAAAAAAAAAAAAAAAAAAAGACACCAACCATAGGTGCATGCGAACTGCAACGTGAAAAATCTTGCTTCCAATGTCTTTTCCTAACTAGCAATAGTGCAGTTATTCATTTATCATGGAGCTTTCAATATATGCAGTTTCTTCCATATCTGTGTTCTTATTTTCCTATGCCTACAAACAAATAATGTCTGCATACATCATGTACTTTCTTTTTTCTTTTGTCTTTCTGAGATGGTCTTGCTCCGCAGTACAGGCTGGCCTTGAACTCACTTTGTAGCCCACGCTGTCCTCAAACTTGCAGCAATTCTCCTGCCTCCGCCTCCTGAGTGCTGGGATTACAGGCATGCGCGGCCATGGCCAGCCAGGATTTACTTTGTGTGTGTGGGAGAGTAAAGGAAACTGAACCCTGGGCCTTTGCACTGAGCAATGTCTACAGCCTCCACCACTTTTTGTTGTTCACTTTCAGATAGTATCTCACTAGGATGCCCATGCTGGGCTTCAATGTTCTCTCCTGTCTGTCTCCTAGAGTGCTGGAATTCCAGGTGTGTACCACTTCACCAGCACAACTCACATCTTTTCTGGGTTTGTTTTTTGAGACAGGGTCTTGCTATATAGTTCAGGCTGGCCTTTTAACTGTCGGCCATCCTCCTGCCTCAGCTTGCCGAATGCTGGAATTACAGGTATGTGTCACCATGCTGGGCTAAAAGAATCCAGAAGGAGAAGGCAAGGAAATACAAGATAAATCCTCAGACCCCAGGGTCTGAAATCTGTGCTTGTCATTTTTGCAGTTCCTCAGTTCCTCTTTCTCTCAGGAGGGAGCCCAGCCCTCGAGGCATTAGGTCAGCTCCAGCTGCCTCCAGGAAGGAGCCTCCCCTTACTCGCTGCCTCCTCAGCCTGGTGCTCTTCTCTCCACTGGCGGCCTGCCCGCCCCCCAGAGGTGCCTCCGTCAGGACCCTGGCCTGGCTGCACCTCCTCTTCTCCCACCACACCTTCTCCCAACCTTTTCTTCCTAAATTAGAGTCTACCCAGTGGAAGCCTCAGCTCATCTGTGGCTTTGAAAGGCTGAGGCCTGCCGTGGGCTGGAGGAATATTTGTTAAGTGAATGAAAGAGTGAGTGAGGCTGAGATGCTGAGAGGGTCAGAGACCAGGGCTCCAGTATGGGCCTTGCCCCTTACCAGCTGTGCCATCTTGACAAGTGTCTTGTGTGTCCTGTGTACCTCCCTGCCAGGCCTTCCCATTGAGCTACATCCCAGCTCGTTTTTAAATTTATTTTTATTTTTTTCGTTTTTAAATTAAAAAAAAAAAAAAAAAAAGAGCTGGTGACAGCACTCAGCTGTAATCCCTGCACTCAAGAGGCTGAGACAGGAAGGTCTCTGCAAGTTTGAAGCCAGCCAGACTGAACACTATGGTGAGTTCAAGACCAGCTTGAAATATATAGTGAGCCCCTGCCTCAGAAAAATGTGTTTTTCTTCCCCCCCCCCCCCACCTTGGGACAAAGTCTTATTAACTTACACAGGTTGGTCTTGGAAGTTGCAATCTTCCTACTGTGCCGCCTCCTAGAATTCTGGGATTTGTTATGGCACCCGCCTACGAGGCCCCAACCTCCTCATCCACTCATTACAGTGTTGTTTTGGTTTCTGGCGCTGGAGTTAGAATGCAGGGCCTCGTGTTTGGTAAGCACGCACTATTATACTATCAGGTTAAGGCGTGCCAGCCCCTTAACCTAGCATGTGCATATGGTACATGTTCCAGAGGTGTAGGTGTGTGAGTGTGTGTGTGCGCGCGCGCGCTTGCTTTACCAGTGCCCCAGGGCGGCGGCCCCTGGGTCTCCCCAACACCAGTTCTGCGCGGGACTAGGAGGCCGCGTAGGTCCTGAGGGAGCCCACTGCCCCCTGGTGGTGGCTGGGACACAGCCAGAGGGGACTCAACTCCGGGGAAAGGGGCAGAGGCTCCCTAGCAGGGTTCTTTCTCAGACCCCACCCCTATTTCAGACATCACTCCCACCCCCTTTTGCTGAAAAAGCCAAAGATGCGTAATGAATGCGCGCCAGCTCTCGAGAAGGCGGCCAGCCTCTGTGCATTGCAAACATGCAAAACATTAAGAGTTAAAAACTAAAAAAAAAAAAAAAGAGTTAAAAACTTAGGGGCTGGGGATTTAGCTCAGCAGCATAAGCACCTGCCTTAGAAGCAGGCAGTCGTGAGTTTGATCCCCGGTACCGACAAAAAAAAAAAAAAAAAAAAAAAGCTGAAAACTCACGTTGGGGGCTGAGGGTACAACTCAGTAAGTAGCACAAGCGCTTACGTGGTAAGAGCAAGGCCAGGAGTTCAATTCCTGGTACCAAAGTTTTTTTAATTTTGAAACAGGGTCTCCCCAATTTGCCCAAGCTGGTCTTCAACTGTGTCCGCCTTCTTCATATTCCAGAGTAGTGTGAATTACAGGCTTGTGCTGCTGAGCTCAACTTTCAGTCTTTTTGTTTCTTTTGTTAGATAGGGTCTTACTATGCAATCCAGGCTGGCCTTAATCTCATTCTGTAGCCCTGGCTGACCTTGAGCTCAAGGCAATCCTCCTGTCTCAGCCTCCTAGATGCTGGGATTACAGGTGTGCACCACCATGCCTAGCTGTTTTTTTTTTTTTTTAAATACAGAATTGCCCACTTAACACTCACTTAGACTACTGTTCAGAACATTCCCACTTCTCACTGCTCTTAGAAAAAGATGCCTACTACATCCTAGGTGACCTGGCTCCAGACCTCATCACTTTCTTTCTCATCCTTCTTCTCTGGGCTCCACTCACCCCATCTTCTATCTATTCCACAAACCTAGTCCTACCCCAGGGCCTTTGCACTCCCTATTCCTCTAGTGGAACACTCTTCTTCCAGTTCTCCATTTGGTAAAGCTCTTTTTTTTTTTTTTTTTTTTTTTTTTTTTGGCTTTTTCGTTTTTACTGGTACCAGGGATTGAACTCACAACTGCCTGCTTTTGAGGCAGGCACTTACACCGCTGAGCTAAATCCCCAGCCCCCATTTGGTAAAGCTCTTAGCATTTATGTTGCACCTTTAGTGACCCAGAGAAACTTCCTGGCCACCTGGATATTGTACCCCAGTAGACCTGGCGTCTCTGAGCTTTCTCATCCAGGCACGCAGGTGAAAACCAGCGCCACTGTCCTTGGGCCATGAAGCCCAAGAGCTGAGGCTTATGGGAGGTGCCAAGCTGGGCGCACAAGGCAGGGGCCGCGATTTAGGAGCTGAGATTCAAGTGGGCACTCTGAGAGCCCTGATGATGTGTCAGCTCTTTCGCTTCCGGGATCCCAGGTGCAATCCTTCCCGTGGCCACTGAAGGCTCTGGTCTCCCCATTTCCCTCCTTCCCTCCCCTCTTGGCTTTCCCCACTCCCCTCCTCTGAGGGCTTAGGGAATGGGGCTCCCTCTGAGGTGACAGTGCTGGGCTGGAGAATAAATGAGTATGGAGGTGAAGAGTCCAAGTTTTAGGAGTCATTGCTTTTAAAAAGTCATTTATTTAGGTGTTTTGAGACAGGGCTTGCTGTATATTTTAGGCTGGCCTTGAACTCACTATATAGCCCAGGCTGGCAAATGTGTGGGGATCCTCCTGCCTCAGCCTTTTGAATGCTGGGATTACAGGCATGCACCACCACCTCTGGTTTATTTTTCTATGATGAATGGCACACAGGGAGTGCTGAGATTCATCCCTAGCTCTTTTTGCTTTTTATTTTAAAATAGAGATTGGCTGGGTGTATTGATTGGCCCACACCTATAATCCCAGTACTCAGCAGGCTGAGGCAGGAGGATCACCATAAGTTTGAAGCCAGCACTACCTTGTCACAAAAAAACAAAAAACAAAACAAAACAAAAAAAAAAAAAATTGGGCTGGGAATTTAGCTCAGCAGGATAAATGCCTGGCAAGCTCGAGGTCATGAGTTGGATTCCTGGTACCAAAACAAAACAAACCACAGGGACACATTAATTGTCCAGGCTGACCTTGAATTTGAGATTCTGCTTATAGCTGGGGTTACAGACACAACAGGTGCCGCCATGCTTGGTTAGTGCAAGACTTTTGAAAAATCAAAATTAATGCAAAAAATTCCTTGATGAGCAAAATATAAAACAATTAAGGTGGAAGCCAGACATGGTGGCGCATGCTTATAATTCGAGCCCTCTGGGAGTTTGAGGCAGGACCCCGTTTCCAAACAAACAAATGAAAAAGAGCGGGAATATGGCTCAGCAGAAAGGCCCTGGGTTCACTCAGGATTGTGAAAACAAGTAAACAAAAACAAACATAAAGCTCAGTGGTTGGTCGAATGTGTGCTTAGCACGTAAGATGCCCTGTCTCTGTCTCTGTCTCTGTCTCTGTCTGTCTCTCTGTCTCTCTGTCTGTCTGTCTCTCTGTCTGTCTCTCTCTCTCTCTCTCTCTCTCTCTCTCTCTCTCTCTCTCTCTGTCTCTCTCTCTCTCTCTCACACACACACACACACACACACACACACACACACACACACACTAGCGCCTTGGTAGAAAGATCACCCTCTGGCGGGCGCTCACGCCTGCTGTTCCTCCAAGCAACCTGCAGGTGGCGGGTTCAGCCTGCTCCTGGGACTCCGCCTGCTGGTTTGGCCTCGCAGAGCCTTGGGGTAATCTACAGACCTGCAGGTCTGACAGCCTGGCGTACCGTGACTATGGATGAGCCCCTTCCCTACTCTGGAGCCCGAACTTTCTACCTGCAAAGGACTGAGCTTGGCACAGTGGTGCGCGCATAGCTGCAATCCCAGCGCTCAGGAGGCTGGGGCAGGAAGATCTCTGGGAATTCAAGTCTGGGCTACACAGTAAGTTGAAAGCCAGCCTGAACTACATAGTGAGACCCCGTCTCAAAGTGGGGAGTCGGGGAGACAGACACCGAAGATTTTAGTTTTAGCTGGGACATGCCAGCCCAAGTTCTTAACCGCCCCTAAGATTCATGTCACACCACTTGCAATGCATTGCTTTCAGTTTAATGTGCAGTTGCCGTCTCTCTCGTGCTGCGCTTCCGTCCACAGAGCACCAGAAAACAAGAGTTTCGGACAGCCAAGAGCTCCGCTGTGCACACCGTAAGAGCTGCCCTACTGTGTGCCACGGGCTATGAGCCCGAAGGACACCCGTGCGGGGGAGGAGGCAGGGCTCAGGAGCGGAGGGTGCACTCACATGGGCAGCGGAGATAGCTCAGTGGTGCAGTATGTGTCTATCACAACACACACTCAAAATATTTTTTTTTCTGGTTAAAAAGTTATTCATACTTTTTCTTTTCTTTGCTTTGCAATGAATTAAGTTGACTGTGTTCATCTGGTGGTGAAACACTATTCTGCTTAAATGGTTATGTTTTGATCTGTGCTGTTTCGTTGTTATGCCCTCTTTTATCTCAATCTCCACTCCATTATTTACTTTTTTATTTTTATCCTTTTAATTAAAGGGAAAAAATAGCAGGATATATTATAGTAACCCACTTTGACTTTCCATTACCTCGATTTAAAGCCCTGTATTACTCTCACCATCTGGTTTTTAACTGATGTTCCCCTATTCTGTTTTGCTGGATAGTATCAGGTTCGAAAATTTAGGCATCAGCTGTGAAGATAATGAGATTCATTATAACGCCCATTCTCGTTGACTTTTATCTATTTTTGAAGACCTACAATGTCTCCAATGTTTTGGTTTTGTCGGTTTTATTCTTTACTGTTTTGTTCAATTGTATTGTAACTAACGATATAGGCAATTCTATTAGAGATAGCGGGAGACATTATGGTAACCATTGTTGATCACCTTGTATTATGTTTTCACATTATCTATTATGTCCACCCTTTTGACTTGACCGATTCTGTTCTGTTATGTCACATTTGGTTTTACTCTCTTCCAAAAAAGTAATAAGAACCATGGGAGCAATGAAACCCAAAATGTGTAATAGTCATTGTACAAAAGAGAGGAAAAGAAAGTGCTCTATACTATATAACTGCATGTATATTTAAGTGTATAAGATAGAAAATGATATCACAGAGTATTATTGGATCATTGAACAGAACTGTTTGCAGTATCATTGTTGGAATGTCCACTTTACAAGCTTTAATTTTGTGACTTGAACAATTATTTCTAAGATGACAATATGTAATCCATTAACTAGTGATTTCCTACTGTTCATTTTTTTTCTGCAAATCTGTATAACTTGTACCCTTTCTCTGCTTTTTTTTCTTTTCTCCTTAAATAAAATAAAAAAAAAAAAAGTTGACTGTGTTCCTTGACCAATTCCTTTATTCCTGAGGTGGCGATAAAGCAAAAAATCCTCTATAGTCTCTCTCTCTCTCTCTCTCTCTCTCTCTCTCTCTCTCTCTCTCTCTCTTTCGTTCTTTCTTTTTCTTGAGACAGGGTCTAATTTTGTAGCCTAGGCTGGCCTCAAACTCACTGCAATCCTCCTGCCTCAGCCTCTTGAGTGTTGGGGTTATATGTATGTACCCCATGCCCACCTATACCTAGCACTCTATTTCTATCCACAAATCGGGATTTTCTTAATCAGATAGTTTTATTTTTATTTTATTTATTTAATTATTTTGGGTTTTTTTTTGAGTTGAGGTCTTGCTGTGTAATCAGGCTGGCCTCAAATCAAGGTGATCCTCCTGACTCAGCCTCCCAAGTGCTGAGATTATAGGCATGCACCACCACACCTGTTAGTTCTATGGGTTTTTGTTCTTTTTTTTTTTTTTTTTTTTTTTTTTTTATCGGTACCGGGGATCAAACTCATTACCGCCTGCTTGCAAGGCAGGAGCTTATGCCACTGAGCTAAATCCCCAGCCCCGTTCTATGAGTTTTTGAATTTTTTACTAGTATATGTTTATAGGACTGGGAAGTTGGTACAGGTAAGTAACACATCTTAATTCTTTCTACTTCTCCTTCTTCTCCCCTTCTTCCCCCCTCCTTTCTCTCTCTCCATCTCTATTATGAAGCGTGCTGCACTGGTGTGCAGGGATCACTGGAATATGATCTCTAACTTTCGGGAAGAGACCTAGCAAGGGATTAGCTGAGTCGAATGGAATTTCTATTTTTATTTTTTTGAGGAACCTCCACACTGATTTCCATAGAGGTTTTACTAGTTTATATTCCCGCCAACAGTGTGGAAGAGTTCTCCCCCTGCTCCCCCTGCCCCATTTCTCCAGGGTTAGTCATTACTCAGTTTCTTTTATTTATTTGGTAACAGGAATCGAACTCAGGACCTTGTGCTTGCCAGGCAGATACTTATGCCACTGAGCTATAATCTCATCCTCATTATTTGATTTCTTGATGATGGCCATTCTTTCTGTATAAGATGGAATCTCAGGATTGTTTTAATTTGCCTTTCTCTAATGGTCACAGATATTGAAGCTTTTTTTATGTTTTATTAGGCATTTGTACTTCTCCTAAAAAGTGTCTGTTCATTTCAGTTGCCTTTTTTGGTTTTTTTTTTGGTTTTTTTTTTTTTGCCTTTTTTGTTTTTATCGGTACCGGGGATTGAACTCACGACTGCCTGCTTGCAAGGCAGGCACTATGCCACTGAGCTAAATCCCCAACCCCATCAGTTGCCATTTTTTGATTGAGCCTTTTATTGGTAGGGGTCTAATTTCTTTTTTTTTTTTTGACCCCCCCCTCTAATTTCTTTTTAAAGTTTTTTTTTTTTTTTAACCGGTACTGGGGATCGAACTCACAACCGCCGGCTTGCAAGGCAGGTGCTTATGCCATTGAGCTAAATCCTCTCTTTAAGTTCTTTATGTATTGTAGATGTTAGTCCTCTATCTGAGGAGTAGCTGGTAAAATTTTTTCCCATTCAGCAGGTTGTCTCGTCACTCTGTTGGTTGTTTCCTTTGCTGTGCAGAAACTTTAATTTGATGTGATCCTATTTGTTGATACTTGATGTTATTTCTTATGCAATTGGAGTCTAGTTTTCTCTTCTTTCTCTTCTCCTTCTCCTCCTCCTTTTTTGTCTCCTTCTTTAAAGATGAAGCCAGGCATGGTGGCACTTGTCTGTAATTCCAGCATGCTGGGAGGCTGAGGCAGGAGGATGGCAAGTTTAAGCCCAGCATTAATGAGATCCATTTCAAAATCAAAAAGGACTGAAAAGTGGCTCAGTGGGAAAGTCCTGGGTTTGACTCCCAATACCAAGAAAAAAAAAAAAAAAACAGAAAGAAAGTATATTCTTCTGCATAAACTAAATTTCATTCTCCAACCTAAGAGAATTGTATTCTCTTTCCTACAGGAACTAGAATGATAATATTATCTTGCATACTGTCTATGTTCAGACTTCTCTAATTGTTCCAATAATTTCCTTTTAATTTAGTTTTTCCGTTTTTCAAAGTCTGGAATCTAATCAGAAATCTTTCTGTGCACTTGGTTGTCATATTGCCTTAATTTTTTTTCTTGCTGTGTAGTTTAGACTGCCCTTGAACTCACTGTGTAGTCCAGGCTGGCCTCCAACTCATAAGGGACCCTTCTGTCTCAGCCTCCTGAGTGCTGGGATTACAGGCATGCACCATGCTCAGGTCTCCTTAATTTTTTTTTAAATTTTATTTAAAAGGAAAAAGAGAAAAACACAGAACAAAACAAAGTGGTGTAAGGGTACACGTAATACAGAACTACAAAAAAAAAAAAACAGTAAGAAATCACCTGTTAATAGATTACATATTATCATCTTAGAAATAGTTGCTCAAATCACAGGGTCTCCTTAATTTTTAAATCTAGAACAGTTCTCCTGCCTTTCCCCTGTTTTTCTTTCATGGCTTTTCTCCCTTCTCTCCTGCCCTCCTTCCTTGCCTCTCTCACACTTTCTTTCATTCTTTCTTTAAAAGCTTGCTCTCTCTCTCTCTCTCTCTCTCTCTCTCTCTCTCTCTCTCTCTCTCTCTCTCTCTGTATTGGGAATTGGACCCAGGAAGGAGTGCTGAGCAACATCCTGAACCCCTTTTTATTTTATTAATTTAATTTAATTTAATTTCTGAGTAGGTGTAAATTGCCTAGGCTGGCCTGGAACTTCCACCACCTCTTCCAGAGTCCGTTTGTTTTGGTTATTGAGACAGACCCTTGCTGTGTAGACCACAAGTTGTTTGTTTATGATTAGATTCAGACTGAACTCTTTCCTTGGCCATGAATTTTCATTGACACTATACAAATGACTGCAAACTTTGTAACTTAAGCACAACACAAAGGGATTATCTTACAGAAGGTCAGAGATCCAACCTGGTACTCACTGGATGAAGCCAGTTCCTTCGGGGCACCAGCTGTCACTGTGCCTTCCTTACTCACAAAGCCACCATACCCCTTGGCGCCTGGCTTCCTCCCTCTGTCACCACAGCCGGTGATGTTGCCTCTCTGGGACCCTTCTTACATTGTCACATCTCTCTCCGATTGTGTCTGGAAAGTTTTCCCACTCTGAAAGACTCATGTAGTCAGAATAGGCCCACTTCAGTAGTCCAAAATGACCCCTAGTTTGTGCCAGGTATAGTGGTTCATGCCTGTAATGCCAGAACTCAGGAGGCTGAGGCAGGAGAATCGTGCATTCAAGACCAGCCTAGGCTACAAAGTGAGCTCAAAGCCAGCCTGAACTGCATAGCGAGACCCTGTCTCTAACAGACAAATAATAATAATAATAATAATAATAATAATAATAATAATAATCGGGGCTGGGGATTTAGCTCAGCGGCATAAGCGCCTACCTTGCAAGCAGGCAGTCCTGAGTTCGATCCCCGGTACCAATAAAAAGGAAAAAGACAAAAAAAAAAAAAAAAAAAATCTCTAGCTCAAGATCTTAACCACATCTGAGAGACATTTTCCATATAAGGAAGCATAGTCATAGATTCTTTTTAATTTTAATTTTTTTGAGACAGGGTCTCACTGTGTATTTCATGCTGGCCTTGAGCTCACCTATAACCCAGGCTGGCCTCAAACTTTCAGCAATTCTCCTGCCTCAACCTCCCAAGTGCTGGGATTACAGGTGTGGCCCACCATGTCCAGGTTTTTTTTGTTATTTTACTTTGTATTAGTATGCATTTACATAATGATTATATTTCTTGTGGGGAATATATATATATATATATATATATATATATATATGCAATCTTAATTATTTTTATGTCCCCTTGCCCTCACCCCAAACCTCTTGATCCTTTCTCTTTTGCAAAAGAGAGTGAATACTTTGAGTTAGGTTGTTACATATGAAATGTATTTATTTCCAGGGCCGAGATTATAACTCAGTGGCATAAGTATTTAGTTGGCAAGTGCAAGGTCCTGAGTTCAATTTACAAAAAAAAAAAAGAAGCATATTTCCCATCACACCATCATGTCAATTAATGTTTGTTTGTATCATTAACAGCATGGACATCAGGAAAATACAATCTTTTTTGTCTATGTGTGCTACAAGGGGTTTAACCCAGGCTTTCACACATTCAAGGCAGGCACTGTACTGAGCTATATATCCAGGCCTTTTAATTTTATTTTGACACAAGTTCTTGCTAAATTACCCAGACTGGCCTAGAATTTAACATCTTCCTGCCTCAGCCTTCTGAATAGCCAAGATTTATAGGTATGTCCCAACACGTGATTGAGAATACAATTTTTTTTAACATTTGAAGTTCTTCCATGGTTATTGGCCTGCTAAATTTTCTATTTCTTAGGCAATTTCGATGTTATATATCTACAGTATGGAGGGTTAACTAACAGTCAACTTGGAACAGCCAGCTGAAGTGAGTTGGATGTGGAAGGCCCACCTGAGGATTGTCACCAACAGCATGAAAGGAGAACTGGAGGGGGAGAGGGTGCTGTGGATTCTCCTGGAGAAGCTTATTGAGCTGGCTTTCCTGATATGAGCTCAGCTGTTCTCATCTTCGGATGAGCTCGGGTCCTTGCTGTTGCTGAGGATGGCTGCAGTTCTCTTTGGGGAGCCCTGGTCCTTACCTTGAGTGTCGCTTCCTGGCTCCAGTGCAGACCCTCAGCCTGGAGGCACAGATCCTTCACTCCGCTGGCCCAGACTTCTGCTTCTACCACTGACCTTTGGGCTTCCCCAGTATGGATCCTCCATACAGACTTGCTAGGGATGTTGTCAGGCGCGCTGGGCCTCTAGCTGAACTCATGCAGGACACTACATTCTCCGGGCCTCTAGCATGTGGATGGGATTTCCTGCACTCTTCTGCATGTGATGCTGGGTGAAACTTTTTTTTTTTAAAGAATCATTTTTTTATTTAAAAAAAAAAAAAGGGAGGTGGGGTGGGGCTGGGAATTTAGCTCAGTGGCATATATACCTGCTTTGTAAGTGCACAGTCGTGAGTTCGATCCCTGGTGCCAAAAAAAAAAAAAAAAAAAAAAAAAAGCCCACCAAAAACAAAACAAAACACCAAAGTATTCCATCCACACATAGGAGGGGTACAGGTAGGGAGTGTATCTGTCCATCCAGCCCCAGCCCTTAGCCCACGTGATTTTGGCAGCAATAAAGGGTATGGGGTAATGGCCCCCAAATAAAAAGCGTACGTGCGTATGTGTGTGTAACGGGAAGGAGGGGTGCAAAAGTGGATGGGAGTGGTGGAGGGGCAGCCACGCCGCAGGTGGGAGGTCATTCATAACGTTTCTTGTTGATCATACCACCGTGGACGCCTTCTTTGTCCAACAGCAGGACTGGCGTCTTGGCAGTCATGGTGACGGTGATGTTGACACCAAGGGCTCCTCGAGGGCTCTTGGCCTTCCGGAAGCTCCGTGGTAAATTCCCCATCTTGAAGTGGTGCGAACTAGGGTCACACAACACTTTATGGCTGGAAGTGTCAGCTCATTCACAAAAAATCTTGCTCGGTCTTTGCCAGCCAGGACAGCGACTTCAGCTGCTGTGAGGCTCTGCTGCTGGGGGCCGCAGGCCGGGCTTGGGCAGGCGGGGACAGGTGGAGAGCTCGGACCTCAGCGAGGCTGGCAGCGCAGCAGCCCTCCCTCCGCCACGTCCTTCTTTGGGCAAATCTTATAAAACCATCTTAGAAATTATATGTCTTCTATTAAATCTATTCCCTTGCAAACCCTGACTACAACATATAGTTATATTTTTCTATATATCAATGTCTTTTTGTTATTTCCATTCATGACTAGAAAGGTAAATTATGTTTCCTGCCTGTTGGTTTTGGCAGTGCTAGGGGTAAGTAGGGCCTCTACCACTTCGCTACATCCCCAACTCTGTAGCTTTTATTAAGTTTTTGTTTTTTAACCGGTACCAGGGATCTAACTCACAACCACGCTCTTGCAAGGCAGGCGTTTATGCCACTGAGCTAAATCCCTAGCCAGCTTTTATTAATTTATTTATTTTGGTGTCGGGAATTGAACTCAGGACCTTGTACTTGTCAGGCAGGTGCAATGCTGCTGAGCTATATCCCCAGCCCCCTCCATAGCTTTTACATAATTTCTTTAACAACATCCACATCTGTGCCTATATTGTTTCTTATACCAGCCTATTTTTGCTTTCGTTTTATTTATTTTGTTTGCTTTATTTGTTTTTTGAAACAGAGTCTTACTATGTAATTTAGGCTGGTCTTGAATTCACTATGTAGCCCAGGTTGATCTCAAACTCCTAGAAACCTTCCTGCCTCAGCCTCCTGAATGCTTCGATAACAGACATGAAATACCATGCACGGGCCTTGCCTTACTTTTATCAGTTTCTTTTAGTTAAGATCTGGGGGCTGGGGATTTAGCTCAGCAGCATAAGCGCCTGCCTTGCAAGCAGGCAGTCGTGAGTTCGATCCCCGGTACCGATAAAAAGAAAAAAAAAAAGAAAAAAAAAAAAAAAAAGATCTTCCCACTGGGGTGTAACTCAGTTGCAGAGCATATATTTAGGATATGTATCCTAGGTTGTAGGTTCATGCTCAACATCCAAAAAATATCTCATTCTATTTGCCTTTTCAAAAAAAGTAGCTATTTTTTCTATGGATATGTCAAGTTTTATTTTACTTTTCTCTCTTCTCTCATTTTATTGCTGTGTTTCTAATTTCTGAGTCTTTTTTGTGGGGGGGGGAGTACATGGGTTCAAATTCATGACCTATCTGCCAGGCAGGCACTTATGACACTGAGCTATGTTTTTCTAACTTATTTTTAAAAGTTTCTTAGAATACTTTATTCACTTATTTTTGGTTGTTTATTAATAATAAGTAGTATTGAAGACTGTTAGCTTACAGCTTTAACTATTTGCATGGACTTTTTTTTTTTTTTTTGTCTTTTTTGTTTTTATCAGTACCAAGGATCGAACTCATGACTGCCTGCTTGCAAGGCAGGCCCTTATGCCGCTGAGCTAAATCCCCAGCCCCCTTGCATGGACTTTTAGTATAAAGAATTCTTCCCATTTCCTTTTTGAGATACTTTTAACCACCAAAGTATACTGTTATTACTTGTATAATGAAAAGTGAAAAAGCAAAACCCAAACAAAACACAGAAAACCCTATCTGTAGCCAGGCGTGGTGGTACATGCCTATAACTCCGGCACATGGGAGGCTGAGGCAGGAAGAAGATCACCATGATTTTGAGTCTAGGTTGGCCTACATAGTGAGTTCAGTTAGCCTAAACAACATAGCAAGACCCGGCTGGTCCGAGGGCAGTGGGTTATCACAACTTATTAACATTAGTGTCACTAAAGTTGGTATACCACCCCCCCCAACTGCTAAATTTGACTGGCTTAAAAAAAAAAATAGTAAGACCTGTCTCAAAAAAAAAAAAAAAAAAAATGAGAGAGAGACAGAAAGAGAGCAAGAGAGCACAGCGAGCATACCAGGAGTGGTAGTGCATACCTGGAAGGCTGAAGCAGAAGAATGACTGAGTTCGAGTGACTGGGCTACATAGTGAATTCAAATTCAGACTGAACTACATAGTGACACTCTGTCTCTAAATAAATAAATAAATGCAAAAGCAACAACCAATCACACAAAAAGGCCCACTTTTCTGTGATCCAACATGACTTCTCCCGGAGCAGTGAGCGGGGAGAAGCCAGGTGTTAGGACTGGAGGTGGAGTTGCTGGTGGTGGTGACAGAGGGCTTGATCTTGGGGACACTTGGCAGGATGAGGTTCAAAGCTGGGCCAGCAGCAGCAGTAAACAGGGATTTCATGCAAAGAAGGAAAATGTGCTAACTACTCCTTGGACTTGTATCTAGAATATATAAAGAACTAAAAAAAAAAAAAAAAAAAAAAAAATTAGACCCCCTCCAAATAAAAGACCAGTCCAAAAATGGGCAATGAAGACATGTCCCAGGAGAAGCACAAATGGCCATAAACACATGAAGAAATTCTCAATATCGGGGCCTGGGGGTTTAGCTCAGCGGCATAAGTGCCTGCCTTGCAAGCAGGCAGTCATGAGTTCGATCCCTGGTACCAATAAAAAGGAAAAAAAAAAAAAAAAAAAGAAGGATAATCTTGAGACTTGCAAATGGATACAACTTAAGATCATACTCATAAGTGAAATAAATCAGACAAGCCCCAATTGATATGTTTTGAAAATTTTGTTTCATTTTTTTCTTCTCTTTGAAATAAAATGATATGAAAACAAAAGAAGGAAATCAAAAGACCTCAAAAAACTAACACTAGACATTCCAACCACTCCCCTTCTCGGTATCTTCCCAATAGAGTTAAAGGCATCAGATTACAGTGACCCATGCGTACCACATTTATAGCAGCACAGTTCGTAATGTCTAAGCCTTGTGTCCATCCACAGATGCATGGGTAAAGGAAAATGGCTTTCATACACAGTGAGGTACTGCTTTGCTGCCAAGAAGGATAAATTTGAGCCATATATAGGGAAATGGATGCAACTTGAGACCCCAGTGTTAAGTGAAATAAGTCACACACGCAAGCTCAAATGTCACAAGGTTTCTCTCACATGAGAAGCCCAAACTATGAATAAATTAAAGAGCAGGGCCAGGGGTTAAGTTCAGTGGCACACGCGCCTTCCTGGCAAGCACAAGGTCATGAGTTCAATCCCCAGTACCAACAAATAATTAATTAAAGAGCAAAATGAAAGGGGCTGGAGGTTTAGCTCAGCAGCATAAGCGCCTGCCTTGCAAGCAGGCAGTTGTGAGTTTGATCCCCGGTACCGATAAAAGAGCAAAATGGAAGGTAGACAACAGGAGGGATGGGTGTGAGGTAGCAAGTTTGATTCCTGCACCATAAATAAATAAACATTATAAAAATTAAAGAGAGCAAAAAAAAAAAATTAAAGAGAGCAAATGGTAGGAGATTCATCTTTAGAGCAAAACATGTGTCTTGCCAGGGATTTAGTTCAGCAGCATAAGTGGCTGCCTTGCAGGCACTTGGTTGTGAGTTTGATCCTTAGTACCAATAAAAAAATAAATAAAATAAATTTTTAGAAACATGTGTTTTAAAAAGGGAAGAAAGCAGCCGGGTGTGGTAGCTCACACCTGTAATCCCAGCACTCGGGAGGCTGAGGCAGGAGGATCCTTGCGAGTTAGAGACCAGCCTGGGCTACAAAGTGAGCTCAAGGCCAGCCTGAACTGTGTAGAGAGACCCCGTCTCAAAAAAGACAAAAAAAAAAGGAAGAAAGCTTACTGGTCATGGTGGCTCGTGTCATGCCTATATTCGCAGCATTTGGGAGGCTGAGGCAGGAAGATCACTGTGAGTTTGGGGCCATTTTAGGCTACACAATGAGTTTAAGGCTAGCATGAATCACAGAGGGAGACCTTGCCTCAAGAAAGAAAGAAAGAGATAGAGCACCGCAGCTTTAGTGTGGAAGAACCTTGCAATCAAGAAGCCATGGATTCCATCCCTAGCACTGAGGAACAGCAAAAAAGAGTCAACTTGAAAACAACAAAGGGAAGAAAACCAAGGTGTAGCCCCCAGTGCAGCAAGCAGTTCTCCCCTCCTCCACGGTGGGATCCCATCTGCAGGGGGTTTGGGGTGTGGCATACCTTTGTGCCCTCTCAGAGAATCATTTGTCCCCTCTCAGTGAATTGGTGCAGAGAGCAGAGAGCTGCCTCTAAATGCACAAGGCAGGCTGGGGCTGTACTGTCGCCTCAGAAATGTGTGCCCTCCCACCCCCGCCGGCCTTAAGGTGAGATGTCTCAAACAGATGTCTTCAGGATGCTGGGGATTCATTCGACAAAATGACTGCTATTTTGGTTTTGCGTATGAAAACATCTGCTCAAACAGCTCTTCCATGCCACCTGGGTGTGCTGTGCTGTGCTCCAGGGGACTGTGACACCACCTGGAAGGAAGGCAGGGTGCATTTGGCCGATGGCGCAGGCCTGTGACCCCAGCGCTTGGGAGGCCAGCACGGTGCAGAGAACCCTGAGCTGCGGACCATGAGACCAGGGACCCAAAGCCTCTGTCTCTAGTGACCAGCAACTGAGATGCCACCAGATGGACCCAGGGTGGGGAACACAGGACTGGATCTCTGTATGGGCCCTCTTGACTACCTGCTTACTGATTCAGGCACAGATGGAGACACCTGTTGATTCAGCATAAAGAGCTCAGGCCTAGGAAACTGCTCCCCTTAGGGCAGAAGGACCTGGCTTGGCTCACTAAAGAGGCAGAGTCACACCCATGGCACTAGGCTGCTAGCTCCCCAGAAGCCAAGGGTCCTGCTCCCTCAGTCAGCAAGGCTCAGTCTGCTGTGGGCATTGGGCGAGTGGAGAAAGGAGAGGAGGGGAGGAAGGTGGCAGGAGGGGCACAGAGAAGAGACCGGAAGCCTGGGGGACCAGAAGGACAGCCTGTGTTTAGTGTTAGATTTGGAAGGGCAGGCACCCTGAGAGAGAGCTTTCAAGGGCACTGGTGCAGGTTGGGGCGTGGGTGGGGGTGTGTGTGAGGGTGCTTGCTCGCTGGGGAGCCCTATCAGGAGTGCAGAGAATGCCAAGCACTAAGCAATTACCCCACCAGGATGCCGCCTGGATCTGATGGGAGTGCCCCACCTCCCAGCCACGCATGGAGCCTGGGCGGATCCCCAGATTTCAACAATGGTGGTGGTGGTGGGGGTCTCTTTATTTTTTGTTGTATGTTTTTATTTTTTTGCAGTGCATGGGGATTGAGCCCAGAACCTCATGAATGCCAGGCAAGTGCTCCACAGCTGAGCCCTCTACCTTTTACAGTTCCTCTGCTATTATTTTAGTGGGGTTTTGTAAGGAAGAAGAATTTATCTTATATCACTTGAACTATTTTCCAAAACCCAAATTCTGAAACCAAAACAAGAACAAAAACCATTAACTGTTCTTTACTTTTTGGAGAGGGGGTGCAAGGGTATTCGCTTTATTATTTTTTGTTTTGTATTAGATATTTGCTGTGCTGAGATTTACCCTGGGCCTCACCCATACTGGCCCCAGCCCAGCCCCTACCATCCTTTCTTATTTCATGTTGATTTTTATGAGTTCATTGCCTCTTTGGTACGAATTCCCAGTTTTACAAAGTTGTAATGCCAGAGAGGGGAATGTAGTAGACTCTGATGTTGAGTTACTTCCAGCCAATAGTTTCCAGTGTCCAATGCATGATGAGTATTGTAGTGTTCCACTCCCAGAATTAAAATACCCCTCTGTGCTCCTGCTAGTTTGATGTGATATCCCAGGTTCCCTGAGCCCCCAGTCTGGGAACCAGGGGCCTGTGTTCTGCTCATGATTAGATCTGGCTTCCTCTATCTTCTCAGCTATCAGACTTAGCTCAAATGCCAAACTGACCAAAACAACACCCAGCAGGAAAAAACAATCTCCTAACCTGAGATCTGGGATCTGACAAGTTTAATCTTTGTAAAAGACCTGATTTGTTCTCTGATACCCAAGGTGTAAAAAAAAAAAAAATTCTTATTTCTTATTTTTCTTTTCTTTTTAAAAAATTTCTTATTTTTCTAAGTCAGAAAAAATTAGTGTTACGCTTTTCTGGCAGAGGTCACTGGGTTTGTTTTCTTTACTCTTTGTTTCTCTGTTTGTTTTGCAGTGCTGGAGATAGAAACCAGGGCTGGGCAAGTGCTCTACCACTGAACTACATCCCTGTTATAACCTAAGCCCCCCTAGCTATCCTAAGGTCTGTTCTAAGGTATAAGCCCACCTGCTGCTTCCCCTCCCCTTCTCCCTTCAAATTTAACTAGGTTAAGTTTTAACTTCCTAAAGGCCATAAAACAAAGGCCTGAGGTAATAGCTCCTCTTCCCTACCCGGTAGCCCGTCACAAATTGTGTTAATTGCATTAGATTGTATTAGATTGTACATTCTTCACAAATAGCTTCGTTTATATCACAGTAATACCTGTAACTTGGCCTTACTGTAAATGTGTGTTTTCCTTTCCCTCTGGGCAAAGGATTGATATGTTAATCAATGCTCACCACTGTAAAGAATTGTAAAATCTTACCTAATTGATATGTTAACCATTGTTGCCCACTACAAATAGAACAGTTGTGGTGCTAAAGTAAGGTAACTAAGGTTGTTAATCGCTGTTAGACCTCTCTGTTCTTTGCTAAGGAAAACAAGATTTCTTCTTATCTAAACTTGCTAGTATGAAGGGAGACTTGCAATGTTTCTGCTTTGTAGTGTGTCCCACCCCCATCCCCCTCCTTACATTGTGTGACCAGCAGCTGTTTGTGGATTTACAAGATAAAAAGTCCTGACTTTTAGCTGTGAGGTGCGCAGTCTCCAAATTGGCTCCCGGAGACTCGTCACCAGGCCTGGATTTTACCTAATAAAGCCTTTGCTTCCCAAATTTTAATTTCTTGCTTTCTTGGATTTTATACCGGGGTCCGAGTTATCACATTTGGGGGCTCGTCCGGGATGGAAGCAAGACTCCAGACCCATTTCTGAACATCTGAAAGTAAGTACTCTGGAGGTTTTGTTTGGGCCATGGTCAATTTGTAATTTGGAGGGGACGCCCTCAATTTGGCAGTGGGAACCTCTCAAGGACAGAGTCAATTTGTCTGTAACTCTGCCCCTCGTGGGGAACCACTCCGTTAGGAAGGGGACGCCCTTAATTTGGGGAGTAAAACCTCCCGAGGACAGAGTCAATTGGTTTTTCCCATTTGTGACTCTGCCCTGGGTGGGGAAGCACTCCCTTAGTTAAATTTGTTAATTCCTCCAGATCCCAAAATTTGACTAATTTTTGAGCAAAGGCTATTTTTGCTGCAGCTTGTCTTGTGTGTCTGTTTGTGTGTCCATCTGTTCTAATTGTTCTCCTTTTGGTTACCCCAAATCTAACAGAACATTCTCTCCTAGGAACCCCTTCTACGAGCCCAAAACGGACAAAGGGATTGAGATACTTATGTTCAGAGTTTTTGTACTTTAGAATTGGTTGCCTGTTTAAGTTTGTTACTAACTTAGGGGCTTGTTACCCATTTCTGTTGCAGGATCCATATGGCTTATTAGATTCAAGGTTCATAATAAGAAAAATTATTTCCTTTAGCTCACCAAACTGTGCAAGAAGCACCCTTTGTTTGTGTCTTTAATGTTGTGGCGCCTTGTTTAATATGTAAGACTTCAATTGATTGCTTGCAACCTCGGCATGCCTTTTAAAAGGAGTATTTTTCTTTTCTGGTTAAAATGTAAACACGTGCACATATATGTATATTTATGGTTATTAATAATCATATCAACTTTACCAAGTAAAAACCAGGTCGTGCTATATTTGAGCCAGTTAAAAGGTTACAGTTTTGTTTTTAAAATACAGCATTTTTAGACTACTAAAAGGTGACTTCAAGGGTTTTGTTAAGAGTTTTGATGTTGTCTGAGAAGTGAAAAAAAGGTAATTGATTGGTAATAGTAAAAAGAGGGACAAAGAGAGTGGTCTTTAAGTAAAAATGTCTGGCTGTGCCAGAATGTAAAAAAAGATAAAAGCTTAACTTAAGAGGTATAAGTTGTAAAAGGCTCAAGAAGATGTAAATTTTATTTGTCTTGATTTATAGTACTGCAAATAACAAGTTTGACAAGAAGTAAATGTGTTCAGAATTTGACAGTATTAGATCAGTTTTGGTAAAAGTATTCATAAGATTGTACTTTGCTGCAAAATGTTTCCATTAAAATGAGATTATAGGTGATACTAGAGATAAGATACAAGTTCTTACATGTGCTGTGAACATCTGGGAGATTATGCAGCACAATTTTGTTACCTATGAAAAAGCCCTTTTTGTTAAGAATATAATTTCAGTAAAATGATGGCCTGCCACGTGACACCCTTGGACAAAAAGCGGTGTGCCATCCAAATGAAGCCAGCTGTCTGATCTAGAATGCCAAAACCATGTTCTCCTTTTGTCCCACCCCAATTGGACATCCAGAGGTAAGGAGGTTTTCCAGTATCGCCAGTTGTTCTCTTTGCAACTCAGTCGGCCCCACATGTTAGACAAAATTTGCAAAGGTTTGAGAGGTCTGAGGGAATGCCCCTCAGCCAGTTAATAGAGATAGCACAAAAGGTCTTTGAGAACTAGAAAATTTACAAAAAGATAACCAAGGTGTTAGAATTGCTCTATGAGAGAAAATTTTTTAAAAAACAGAGGAGAGTTTCTGGAGACGGTTGGATACTGTAGGCTAAATTTTACTAAAAAGCTTGCCTCTATATGACTCCCATAAGGGAGAAACTCAAAGCTCACTTAACTGGACTGATAAATGTAAACAGGCCTTCCAGCAGCTCAAGTGGACCTTGACAGAGGCCTCAGCCCTGGGACTCCCTGATGTTACCAAGCCATTCACCTTGTTCATAGATAAACTCAGGGGCATTGCCAAAGGAGTCCTAACTCAGGACATTGGCCCTTGAAAGAGGCCTATAGCCTACCTCTCCAAAAGACTTGATCCAGTGACAGTGTATGGTCCCCCTGCCTAAGAATGCTAGCTGCTGTGACAATGTTGCTTAAGGAGGTGAAGAAACTCACTTTGGGCAAGTGATTTCTGTGGTAACCTCTCACAGTTTAGAGATTCTTATCAAAACCCCTCCTGAAAAAAGGCTCTCGAACACCAGAATTCTACTGTCAAGCCCTGCTTCTAGACCCAGAGTCAGTGATATTCAAGACTTCTTCAGCTTTAAACCCAGCCACCCTTATGCCTGATGATGACCTGGAGGAACAAAGGACACCTTTCCATGAGTGTGCTGACATCCTTGAACTACAGCAGAACCTACGGGCTGATCTTACCGACCAGCTTTTGGGAAATGCAGCTTCATCCAGAACGGCAAACGAGTGGCTGGGGCAGCAGTGACCACCGAAAAGGAGGTACTCTGGGTTAAGTGGGTAGAGCCTGGCACCTCTGCCCAAAACGCAGAGCTTGTTGCTTTGACTGAGAGGCTAAAACTAGCCACAGGAAAGAGAGTAATCATTTTTTTACTGACAGTAGATATGCCTTTGCTACTGTACATATACATGGAGCCATCTATCAAGAGCGAGATCTCTTAACCTCAGCTGGGACTAAGATTAAAAATGCTCCACAGATTCTAACAGCTGTCTGGCTGCCTCAATGGGTTGCTATTCATTACAAGGCTCACCAGACAGGAGATGACACTGTCACCTTAGGAAACAGTTTGGCAGACCAAGCCGCTGGAAAAATAGCAACCACATCAGAGGGGTCGACCAAGAAAGTAACTGCTCTGATGCTAGTCCCTCCGACCTTGTCAGAACCAGTCTACACAAAGAAAGACCTACAGTTAGCATCTCAACTTAGAGTAAAGTCCCCCACCCCAGGGAGCTGGTACCAGTAACCTGATAAACAAGTACTGTTACTGGAAGCACTAGGGCGGGAGCTGTTACACCTTGCAGAATTGTTCAGAACTCAGTATTTTATTCCAAAACTCTGCAAACTGACCACCTCTTTGAGCTCCAGATGCCCACAGTGCTTGTCAGTCAACTCAGCCAGGAGCTCTGCGCTGGAGACCACCCGACATCAAGGAATTGTTCCAGGAGAACATTGGGAAGTAGACTTCATGGACATGATAAAACTGGTATTAATAGACACTTTTACTGGCTGGGTAGAGGCTTTCCCTACTAAGTCTAAGTCAGCCTTAGTGGTAGTTAAAAGGCTATTGTATGAGATCATACCTTGATTTGGCCTCCCACTATCAATGGGGTCCGATAATAACCTGGCTTTCATAGCCCAAGTCACCCAAAAGTTAGCCCAGGCATTAAAAATTAATTCAAACTCCACTGTGCCTATCGGCCACAAAGCTTAGGGCAAGTAGAATGTATGAACCAAAAAGTGTCAAGGACATTTTAGCTAAGCTGTCTTCAAAAACTGGCGATAATTGGGCGAGCCTTCTTCCCTTTGCACTGTTAAGAGCTAGATGTACCCCATATGTTTCTGGAATTTCCCCCATTGAAGCCATTTTGGGAGGCCCCTGCCATTGGTTCCAAGATTGTCAGAAGACAAATTAGCTGAAGTTACTAATGAGATCTTAAGTCCCTGCAGACACTCCAGCCTGTGTTGGCCTGGATCCACCAGCTGTTTAGACAAAAACACCTGGACCCGCCTTCAGAGACGCTTCTCAAGGCCCCAAGGACTCCAGTCTTGGTTCGATGTCACCACCGCGACTCCCTTGAACCCCGCTGGGAAGGACCTTTCACCGTGGTGCTCAGCACTCCCACTGCCATCAAGGTAGCAGGAAAAACTGCGTAGATTCACTACACTCATGTAAAGCCACTGGAAACAGCAGACAACGAGGGACATACTCAGTGGACTACACAGCAGACTGGTAACCCTTAAAGTTAAAAATTGACTAAAGCATAGTTAGATTATGCTGGTCATGAACTGTTTTAGCTTGCTTGCTTTGATTTTAATAACATTGATGCCCACCTTGCACGGCGGCTTTGGTCCCCCTGTAAGCAAAGAACAATTGTTAAAGATTTTTGTATGGGAGCCCCTGTGATTGTGGAGGGGGCTATATTACTAAAGGTAGGGGCTATATTACTAAAAGTAAACTGGGGGAATTATACATATAATAAAAAACAAGGATTGAGATCCTTCCCGCACAAATGATAAATTGTATACATACAGTCTTGGGACAGATTGTGGGGACAAGTTAACATTCCTTGTTGCTATACCCTCAGTTACAGGAGGTTTGACTAAAAGGTGGATGTAAATGATAAAGCCCCATGTGATACCTAACAAAGGCCCCCAGCTAGGGCCATGCCCTCAGAATTGTTCTTAGTATTCAAAAATACATTCTTCCTGCTATGACTCTGTACTAGAATGTATAGGCATAGATAGCAAAACTTCATTGCTGAGCTTATGAGGACAAGGGCTGAAAGAGTTAAAGGTGATTGGTTGACAAATCCGACAGTGATAGGAAGTTCAAAGTATGCCCAAGCCTCATGTCTCAGCATGGTTGATAAATCAGTGTGCTGGAGCAGGGTGGCCCCTATACATGTGTCTGATAGGAGAGGCCCGCAAGATAAGATCAGAAAACTCTGGTGGTTGAGGAATGAGTCAAGCTGCTAATAAAAATAAGCTGCCTAAATCTCGGGGAGTTGGTTTGGATGCTCAAACTTCTGATATTCTAGCGGCCACTCATAAAGCCTTAAATGCTTCCAACCCAACTTTGGCTGAAGAATCACTGGTTATGCATGGCACAGGGCTCCCTCATGCCCCTTGCCATCCCCCCGCAGTGTTTCTCTGGCTACACTGGAGAAACAAGATTACTTAAATTGTAGTGCTGGTCCCCCTTTAGAGTACAACCAGTAGGCTTCAAGGACTCTCTCTGTCTCCAAGGAGGTTTTCATAACGATACCTCCAACACTGATGTGGAGTTAGTTACATTTACTAATTGTAGTTCCATAGTTAACCAGACTACCTACTTTATCCCGCCGAAGGACAAGTATTTATTTGTGGAGGAAATACGGCCTATACTTTCCTCCCAACTAACTGAACAGAGATATATGTAACAGCTGTCCTGTTGCCTGATATAGCGATCTTACCCGGGGATGAGCCTGTCCCCATTCCTAGTTTAGATTACATCACAGGCCACTCAAAGAGGGCAATTCAATTTATTCCTTATTGGTAGGCCTAGAGATATCAGGAGCCTTAGGTATGGGGCAACAGGAGTAGGGGTTTCTGTCCAACCTTCCAGCCAGATTGTTAGTGATGTGCAGGCATTATCTAGTACCATTCAGGTCATTCAAGACCAAATAGACTTGTTGGCTGAAGTAGTTCTCCAAAACAGAAGGGGACTAGATCTCCTAACAGCAGAACAAGTAGAGATCTGTGTGGCATTGCAGGAACGATGCTGCTTTTAATTGACTCCTTAGCTAAAGTAGCTCTCCAAAATAACAGAGGGCTAGACCTCCTGTTAGCCAAAAAAGGAGGACTGTGCTTGGCTTTAGAAGAACAATGCTGCCTGTATGCTAATAAGTCTGGGGTAGTAAAACAAAATTTAGCCTAACTCCAAAAAGACTCTGGGATGGGCAGAACAAATGTTCTCCTTCCCATCATGGATGACAAACATAATAACGACTGTAGCGGGTCCTCTTGTTATGATTTTAGTGTTAGTTACTTTAGGTCCCTGCATAGTAAATAGGCTAACTGCATATATCAGGCTTTAGATGCAGAGCATAAAATTAATGATAGTTAAACAAGTGTATAAATTTGTCCCCTGAGATCTTTAGGTCAAAGATTTGACCTCAGTCACAACATCAGAGGGGAATGTTATAACCTAAGCCCCCCTAGCTATCCTAAGGTCTGTTCTAAGGTATAAGCCCACCTGCTGCTTCCCCTCCCCTTCTCCCTTCAAATTTAACTAGGTTAAGTTTTAACTTCCTAAAGGCCATAAAACAAAGGCCTGAGGTAATAGCTCCTCTTCCCTACCCGGTAGCCCGTCACAAATTGTGTTAATTGCATTAGATTGTATTAGATTGTACATTCTTCACAAATAGCTTCGTTTATATCACAGTAATACCTGTAACTTGGCCTTACTGTAAATGTGTGTTTTCCTTTCCCTCTGGGCAAAGGATTGATATGTTAATCAATGCTCTCCTCTGTAAAGAATTGTAAAATCTTACCTAATTGATATGTTAACCATTGTTGCCCACTACAAATAGAACAGTTGTGGTGCTAAAGTAAGGTAACTAAGGTTGTTAATTGCTGTTAGACCTCTCTATTCTTTGCTAAGGAAAACAAGATTTCTTCTTATCTAAACTTGCTAGTATGAAGGGAGACTTGCAATGTTTCTGCTTTGTAGTGTGTCCCACCCCCATCCCCCTCCTTACATTGTGTGACCAGCAGCTGTTTGTGGATTTACAAGATAAAAAGTCCTGACTTTTAGCTGTGAGGTGCGCAGTCTCCAAATTGGCTCCCGGAGACTCGTCACCAGGCCTGGATTTTACCTAATAAAGCCTTTGCTTCCCAAATTTTAATTTCTTGCTTTCTTGGATTTTATACCGGGGTCCGAGTTATCACAATCCCTACATCCCTGCATCCCTAACCCTACATCCCTGAGCCTTCTAAAACTTTTTCTTTGTTTTTGTTTTGTTTTTTGGTTTTGATGGCTTCTTCTTGTCACATAGTCCAGACAATATTGAGCCTCCCACTAGGTGCAGCCAGCTATGGGCTCTCTTGGCCCTCCCAGAGCTGGGCTGAGCTGGGCCTTTCTCTTGGGACGAGGGTAGGTTCAGGTGCTCAGTGCCCACACACCCCTCTGAGCCCTGCCCATAGGGGTTCTAACTGAGTGGGAACTTCAATGCCTCTCTAGGAATTTGCTTCAGCTCCTCCTTCCCTTAGGGGATGAATGCAGCCCTCAGAGATTTTTGTTTAAAGTGGTAAAGTGTATCCCTAACTCATTATTACCATTTGTTTAAAAATTAAAAATTCATTGGGAAAAAATCCATTGGAGCTGCGCATCTTGGCACACATCTGTAACTCAGCACTCTGGAGGTTGAGGCAGGAGGATCACTGCAAGTTTGAGGCCAGGCTAGGCTATATAGTGAGTTCAAGGTCATCCTGAACTACACTCTCTCTGAGTGGTTTGTTTTTTAGACAGGGTCTTGCTGTGCTGTTCAGGATGAACTTGGGCTCACTATGTAAACCAGATTGGTCTTGAATTTGCAAGTATCCTCCTCACTCAGCCTCCTGAGTGCTAGGATTACAAGAGTGTGCCACCACACCCAGCTGGGAGAGCCTGTTTTGTTTTATTTTTAAAATTCCATTGGAAACTTAAGCACGAGATGCTGCATAATTTCTACAATTTAGGGAGCTGGGGAGTTAGCTCAGCAGCATAAGCACCTACCTTGCAAGCAGGCGGTCGTGAGTTTGATTCCTGGTATCGATAAAAAAGAAAAAAACCAAAAAAAAAAAAAAAAAAAGAAAATAATTTCTACAATTTAGACTCCTGATCATTGGCTGGATCTGAGTCCAAAGTGTTTCTCTCGGCAGTGCATGCCCTCTGTGAGCCTGGTCCTTGCAGTTTTTTTTTTTTTTTTTTTTCTTTTGCCTTTTTATCAGTACCGGGGATCAAACTCACGACTGCCCGCTTGCAAGGCAGGCGCTTATGCCGCTGAGCTAAATCCCCAGCCCCAGACCCCTGCAGTTCTTAGAGCTTGAGACCTTGGTGAGCTGTCCCTCCCACCCCCTTTTTAAATAGGGTCTTGCTATGTAGTGCAGGCTGGCTTTGAACTCACTATATAGCATAGGGTGGCCTCAAACTTGTGGCCTCAGTCCTTTTGCCTCAGCCTTCTGAGTGCTGGAATTACAGATGTATGCCACCTATGTATCCTGAGACTGGCCTAAAGCTTTTGAAAATAAAACCTTTTGATATTTCATCATAGTGATCATCTTCAACTCAAGGACAAGGATGTCCCACACAAGCACTCCAGGCCCAGGTGCTCTCTGCACGTATGTTGGATGGGGGTGACAGCGGTAGTAACATCACTTTTTCATCCTCTGCCAATGAATCCAGAAGGAAAAGGGAAGGAAAAAGAGGCAGAACACCAAATGAATTCTCCACAACTCTTACACGGCTCGTACGTATTTAGCACATGTATCTCATACATATTTAGCATATATAATTCATAAATAGCCCTGCTTTAATTCAGTCTCATGATGTGTCCTTTTTAATAATGGTATTCATAGGTAACCTTCACTGGGTCCTCACCAGGTTCCCAATATTGCGTACAGTGTCTTATAAATATTATTTTGTTGCGTTCTTCGAAATTGCTCCTGAAAGATGTGTAGCGGAACGTAATGACTTCACTGCCAGGAGAAGGGGGTGAGGCGAACACGGAAAATGTAGCTGAGGATGCTGCTTAACAGCAGAGGGTGGAAGATGTGAGGCGGAGGCGGTGGGAGAAGTGAGCCTGGGTGTGTATGGTGCGGCTGGAGGATTTGCTCAGCCCAGGGCAGGCAAGGAGACCGGGTTTCTTCTCTCTGTCTTCTTCCATTGTTATTTCTCGCCGGTTTCCTCATTCTCCGTTTCTCTGGGAAGCTCCCTCAATTTGCTCTCATCCGTCCCCCTCCCTGCTCCTCTCTCCGCATATTTCTGCCCACCTGGCTGGCTCCCCCGTCACGTGACCCGTGCATCCATCATTTTATTGCCAGCCCAGCTGCTGGTCTGCACCGGGCTCCGCAGAGGCTGCAGGGCGCGCATGCGCAGCTGCAGGTGCACCTGAGTGCAGACGGTCCGGGTGCATCTTAGAGCCGCAGTGGCGCCCTGACTGGGTGTAGCTTTGGAGGGGAGGCAAGAGGAGAGGAGGCGAGGGGCGAGGGTGAGTGGACCCTCTCCGGCCTACACCCCCAGAGGAGATCGGGGTCTGTTGCCCGGATGTTCCTAAGCTGTCCAAAGAGTCCAGCTTCGCCTTAGGTCAGGGCTCTGGGGTTGCGCCCTTGGTGCTGGAGTGTTTTCCTGGGCCTCAGGAAGTCAGTTTAGTCATCCATCTGCTCTTAGAGCAGTGTGACTTTGACTAGGTGACTTGACTCTCTACGCCCGAGGACAAAATGATATTAACAGCACCTACTTCATTCGAGCTGGAGAATCTGAAATTTCCTGAAGACTCATTGCATAGTGCCAGGCTTGGTTCCAACTCATAACAAATGCAGATAAGAGATCAGAACAAAGGGTGGTACTGTATGACAGCTGTTGGTCATCTCCATGGCTCCTCGGAGCCATCCTGGGCAACTTGCCTGCAAGTTTTATTGTTCCTGTTCACAAATGGGGAAATCAAGACTCAGAGATAGCAAAAAGTCTTGAGCCAGATGTTGGAATCCACGTACAGAGTGATTCCAGCGAGAGTCCTGAGTCACAGGTGAGTTCAGAGTCATTCTTTGAACTATCTGGTTCAAAATAATTCCCATTCTGATTTTGGCCACTCCAGGTGTCATCTTAGGTACACATCTGCAGGGAACAATTTTTTGTTTGTTTGTTTTTCCTGCCACAGAAACTGAGAAGCAGCTATGTTTTACTTGCAATGATCGTTGGCATAGATCACCCAGAAGTCCTGGAATCCTATGGCCAGGCCCACATCTAGAGGCTCGTCCTCCTGCCCTGCCCTCACTCAGGCCATTTACGCTCTGTATTCCTGGAAGAACCAGAATTCTTTCTGTCTGTCACTGGGTCTTTGTACTAGGTCTGTGTTTTGCCTAGTCGCTCTCTCATCCCAACCTTTTACCATCTTTTTTTTTTTTTTTTTTGAGACAGGGTCTCTCTATGTAGTTCAGGCTGGCCTTGATTCTCCCACCTCAGCTTCCCAAAGGCTTGGATTACAGGGGTGTGCTCCCCTTGCTACCTTCTGTTGAGCTCAGGCAGCCTGCACTGGCTGCAGTCTGGCCAGTACACTGCATTGGATCCCCAGTCACTCACTGTCACAGCCTTTGTCCTGTTTCAGAACTTTCCAGGGTGAAAAAAACATAAAAACAACAAAACAAAACAACCTTTCCAGGGTGGAAACTCTGTGCTCTTCATGATTCCTTGACTCCCATCTGTCTCTCTGACTAGAACACCAAGCTCCTTGAGCATAGCAATGTTTCTATCCTATCCACTGTGTGGCTGGGACCTTGACCATGCATGTAAGCTTTCACTGACCCCCTGCCTGGCAAGTGACCGGAGAAGCCCTCATTATCTATATTTTTTAGCTGCTAAAAAAATTTCCAGCTTCTAATTTATATTTTCGTGGCAGATGTAGAAACTGCAGTCTTAGATGACACATGCCAGCTAGCATGTGTTATCCAGGGGCATCCTTGGTCTCCTTACCGGTAGGTGCTTTCTCCTTTTCCAGACACATCCAGGAGCCTCCACATGTGCAGGGGGCAAAAGCAGGAAGAGTGACACATGAGAACTTTCTTTCTCTAGGAAGTCACATCAGGGCTCTGATAGGATAGACTGGGCTGGAGGTGAGAAAATGGACAGATCTGGCTTGCTGGTGGCTGAACTAGGACTCCTGGCATTTTGTCCAAGCTTGGCTACTATTTGCTTCAGGACTTTGGAAAATTCCTCTTTAGGCCTCAGCTTCTTTTCTTGTTCAGAATAAAATAATGGCTCAGATTCCAGGTTTCAGAATTGATCACTGCTTTGGTACTTACTGCCTAACACTTATTTATCCTATCTGAATCTTAACTCCCTCATCTGTAAAATGTTGTTTCTTTAAAATATGAAGAAAAGGACCTAGCTTGTAGAGCTGTTCCAAATATTTACTGAGTTCACTGATTTTATTACTAGGAGCTCATCTATCCTTTTAAGTCTGTAATTAGCTTCTCTTGTTGGTTTTTCTTTGAGGCGAAATGTGTTCCTCTTCACCCCTACCCCTCCAGGGCCTGGGATTAAACCCAAAGCCTCCAACATACTAGGTAAGCACTTTATCACTGAGCTACCTTCCCCTCCCAAACCTTGTCCCCTATTTCAAAAGCAACCTTTCCCATCTACAAAGAAAAGTTTACTTTGGTAAATGTGGACTCCAGGAAAGAGACATTGATTCTAGGGTTTATCCCACAGTATATCCTATCAGATTTAGGATTTGGAGCCAGGCATATACTGTAGCATTCAGAAGGCTGAGGCAGGGGGGTTGCTGGGACTTTGAGGCCAGCCTGGCCTACACAGTAAGTTCAAGCTCAGCCTGAACTACATAGGGAGACTCTGCTTTAAAAAAAAAAAAAAAAAAAAAGATTTAGGATTTGGAAACTGCTAGCTTCCAAATTCCAATGCATGGCTGTAGCTAAAAGTACTTGTTAATGAATGATAGATATACCTTTTGACAGCAAGTCTAATGCTTTTCCACCGGGTGGAACAGGCCTACATAATATGAGCATCAAGGAAAGCAGAGGTGGAAAGGTTGCAAATTTGAGTCCCACCTTGGCAGATTTTATTTTAAAAAATAAAAAAGTGCTGGAGATGTAGCTCACTGGTGGAGAGGGCTTGGGTTCGACCTCCTGTATGTGTGTGCGCCTAATTATTGTGAGGATTTAATGAGTTGATTCTTTTTTTTTTTTTTTTTTTTAGTCTTTTTCGTTTTTATCGGTACCAGGGATCGAACTCACAGCTGCCTCAGTCCCTATGAGTTGAGTCTTTTAAGACCCTCTGCACAGAGCTTGTCACATAATAACAGCCCAATCAATGGTGGGTATATGAACATAGATGTATCAGTGTATCCCAGATTGTTGTGGTTTAGAGATGGTACTCCTGATAAAGAGATTAACTTCCAGAGTTCCTTCGGTGGCAGGTGAAAGTGGAAAGATCCCAGAAAGACCAAAGATAGATCATAACGGGCTTTTAGGAAGATGCCTGTTGCCAAGGATTTCAGTGCGGAGGTGGCACAGGACACTTTAGCACTCTGCACTCAGAGCGCGCACGGCTGCTCGGGCGCGCGCGGCGCGTGAGGTGAGGGGGAGGGCGCGGCTCTGGCACCAGCCGGGGGCTGCCTAGAGCTCAGCCGCATCCTGGAAGGCGGAGCCGAGCGTCTGGGGCGCGGTGTGATTGGCGGAGGCGCGCGGCTGATGTTGACGGCTGGCGCGAGACCCCGCCTCTGGACGGCCCCGCCCCTCTCTCTCGCGCGCGCCTGGGCAGCCTCGCTCCGGTTCGCGCCGCGCCCCCGCGCCGAGTCCGCGCGTCAGTCGGTCCCGAGCGCGGCTGCGAGGCGGCGGGCTGCAGCTAACCTAGTGCGCCGGCCAGGGAGGTGGTGTCCGCGGGCGTCGCGGGAGGAGACTCGGAGCCCAAGACTCGCGCAGCGCCATGGCCCCCATTGGCCTCAAAGCCGTGGTCGGAGAGAGTAAGTGGCGGGAGCCGGGGTCTTTTCCCTCAGGCGGGGCCACGGCTGCTCGAGAGCGGGCGCCGCACTGGCCGCAGCGCCTTCAGCTCCCAGCCTTTCCTGGCTGCCCGCCCTCCCTGCCCGGAGTTCCGGGTGCGGGTCCTCGCAGCGCCGCTCTCCCCGGGGGAAGTCGCCCCCGGCTTCCCCGGTCTCGACCCATTGGTCTCCCTCTCCTCCCTCACCCGCCTCTGCGTCTCTCCTCTCCCGCTTCGCGCCATCCCGCCGCCATCACCCCTCGTCTCCTCGTCAGCATCCTCTTGCCTTCCCACCGCCTCCCCCGCTGGCCCCGCACTCCGTGCCTCTGCACCCCGGGGCCCTGTTCGGTTCCTTTCGCCCGCCCGCATCGCGCAGCCCACTGCCTTCCCCTGCAGCGCGGCATCACCCTTTACACCCGGATTCATTCTTCACTCTTTCCCTACTTCTCCCCACTTCCTTTCCTTTATCCTCGGATTCCGCTCCTTTTTCTCTCTGCGGTCCCTCCCTCTTCCCCACCCGCCCTCGCGAATCGTGACGAGCGGGATCGCGGCCCGCGTCCTTCTACCCTTCCCGGGGGGCGCCGCGCAGTAATCCCAGTCCCCGTCCCCGGTCCTTGTCCCCGTCTCGCAGCGGCGACCCACCTGGTCCGCTCCCGCAGCTGGGGCGGGGACGCCTGTTTGCCCCAGGCCCAGCGCTGCGGGCTGGGCCGGGCTTAGTGGCCAGGGCGGGGTCTCCTGGGGTCGCGAACCCCCCGGTGAGACGGGGCCAGCACCGCTGCGCGGCGGAAGGAGCGGCCCTGGTCTGCACTGCTGTCTGCAGTCTCCCTGTTCGCAGGGCCCGGCGCTGGCTGGGCGGAACGAGAGCTTCGGGCAGCTCGGACAGCTGCGGCCGCCGCAGCAGGAGGAAATAGTCGTTTCTGGGTTGGGATGAAAGGCAGAACGGACGTGGAATTTTTAGCAGGGTGGTGCACGGCGTCCCCAGCCGGGGGAGGCCGACGGTGGGGAAAATTAAGGAGAGGTGTTCCGGTGCTGAATAAGATGGGTGATAGGTGTGGAAGCACGGCGTTTCTTCGTGTTTATTTTTACGTCTCCTTATAACAAAAAAATGTGTGAGGATGGCTGTGGCTTTGCTACTTCTTTTAGGACAAAATTAAAATTGGAATTTTTTTTCTGTAGGAGAGGGTAAATAAGGAGAATGCAAATGGTGGAAATTTACAGTTTTCAGTGATTTCCAAGATAAATGATTAATTAGCCTTCCTCTGTCTTTCTCTGTATCTGCTATCGAATGCTTTTGGAGGTGCTGTATATGGTTCTTTTTGAACATCCCGTTTCCCAGCATTCTTACTTTATTCATTGGGAAATGTTTCTACTGAGGAATCTTACCTGACTTAATACATTGGAACAATTTTTTTTTTTTAAAAAAAGAACCTCAAGTGAACATTTTAAAAAACGTTCATGAATCCCAGCACTTGGAAGGCTGTGAGTTTGAGGCCAGTCTGACTGCGTAGTGAGACCTTGTCTCCCTTGCTCCCCCCCAAAAAGAAAAAATTATACTGCAGGTTGCTACTGTTGTAAAGATTCTGATACTGTTAAGCTCTGTAGCGCTGTATTCTGAGGTGAATCAGTGTTTAAGGCTGGGGGTGTCCTTAGGGATCCTCTAATGTCAACACCGCCCCCCCCCCTTTTTTTGTCTTTTTATCGGTACCCGGTATCGAACTCACGACTGCCTGCTTGCAAGGCAGGCGCTTATGCCGCCGAGCTAAATCCCCAGCCCCAGCATCCTTATTTTAACCATGAGAAAGAAATGGAGGTAAATAGCTTGCTAAAAATCATTGTTAATTTTTTTAAAACCTGGTCTCTATTTCCTAGCAACTTCAGTAAAACAAACAAACAAACAAACAAAAAAAAAACAGCCATCATTTTATATATACCATTTGCTTCCAACCCTTTTAAAAGGTCATGAATTATATCATGGAATGTTAAGTTCTTTTAGATATTGTACTGAATCCTGCCTATTGAAGATAAAATACCTAAGTGTTACAGAAATCAGATTTTTTCATCTCTTAGCCAGGACCCTTGTTCAGTAAGTGGCTCCTTGGTCCTCTTCCCTTGCCTTTTTTATTTATTTTTATTTTTGGTATCAGGAACTGAACTCAGAACCTCACTTGCTAGGCAGATGAGGTACCACTGAGCTGAATCCCTGGTCCCTTGCCTTTTAAAAAATCAATTAGTTAATTTTTGGTACTGGGAATCAAACTCAAGACTTTGCACTTGCCACACAGGCGCTTATGCCGCTGAGCTATATTTGTACCTTGTTTAGAAGCAAGCATAAAGGTTAAAAAAATGCAATATGGGCAGATTTTTATTTCTGAAAACAAAAGTTACTCTGCACAAAATATAAAACCAAGCAAATTTTACATAAAATTGGTGCATAAGCTGGCTATGGTGGCACATACCTGTGATCCCAGCCCTCAGAAAACAGGCAAGTGGATTGAGGCCAGCTTGTACTACATAGCAAGATCTGCCTCACTCATCCCCCACCCCCCAAAAAAACCCTGGTGAATATGTGATGAGGGTTCAATTCTTATGACAATTGAATTAGATAGATGTGAACTCTTTTTTTGTGGGAGGAGTACCAGGAATAAAACTCAGGACCTCACACTTGCCAGGCAAGTGCTGTGCCACTAAGCTAAATCCCTAGCCTCGTTGTGAATTGTTAATAAACATATTAAGGTATATTTTAAGTAAATAGTTAATATATTCAACCTTTTGTCAGTGACAGAGTAATTCTGGTGCCTAATTTTAGATGCAGTTTATAGCTTTGCCTTCTTCTCTGAAAAATAAAAATAAAGATATTTTCTAACTGGTGTACACCAGTTTATCATCTTTATAGCCTGTCTTCCTAATCAGATTTATCCTATTGTGACTATTTATCATATTATACATAGTAACTGAAAGTGCTTACTTTCTTCATAGCAATTAAAATGATCTGAAATTACCTTGTTCAGTTTTTTAGTTGTTTGCTATTATTTCTTGGGGAGAGGGGGCTACTTGTTTGGTTGTTTGATCCACCTGCATATTACTTCTTTATTTGATGTGTCCCGGTGTCAAGAATAGTGGCTCACATATAGTGGCTGGCATTTATTCATTGTTGGATGAATAAATGTTGTTTAGGATATGAAGGAGAGCAAAAGAAATGTAGTTTTTGGTCCCTTGTTCCTTATTTCCCTTGGTTGCTGAGGATGGAAACCAGACCCTTGAGCATACTTTGCAAGTGCTGTACTGTGCAGCCACCTCCTAGTCTTTCTGAGTTGAGCTTTAATGAGTAGCCAGTAGGGGCATACCCAATAAATATAGAGATGTGGTTAACTTTAGTTATTCATTCAACAAACAGTTGTTCAGCCAGGGATATAGCTTAATAGCATAAATAACTACCTGCAAGTGCAAGGTCCCGAGTTTGATTTCTGGTACAAACAAATAAACAAACCACAGTTGTTGAGTACTTGCTAGGGACTATGGGATTTACAAAGCCAGGTAAAACATGGGACTCATACTGTTGTGACAAACAGATCATTCTGAGAGATTTTCCCTGTCACTTCCCCAACACATTTAGGACCTCCTCAGTGTATTGCACTTCTATGTGTTGGTTTTACCCACCCAAATAGTTATCTCTCCCTCTCCCCCTTTCTCCTGCTCTTTTTCTCTCTCTTTCACTCTCCCTCTCCCTCTCTCTGTCTTTCTTACTGAGGCAGGGTCTTGCTATTTAGTTCAGAATGGCCTTGAACTCACTATGTAGCCCAGGCTGGCCTGGAACTTGTAGCAGTCCCCCTGCCCCAGCCTCTTATTATAGGGATGTACCACAACAATCCCTTTCTTTCCTTTCCTTTCCTCTCCTTTATTTTTCTTTTCTTTCCTTTTTTTTCTTTCTCCCATTCCCAAGTTCTCACTTTATGCCTTTCTCCTTTTCTCCCTTTTCTCTCACTTTCTGTCCCTCTCTACCTCTCTGTCTATCTGTCTGTCTGTCTCCCTTTTCCTTTCTCTTCCTTTCCCTTTCCCTTTCTTTCCTGTACTGGAGGTAGAATCCAGGGCCTCTAGGCAAGTGCTCTACTACTGAACTGCACTCCAGGCCCAGAGCTTAACATTTTTTTTGGAGAGAGAGGGCTTTTCTTACACTTATCTTCAGTGCATGACTTAGTGTCTGGCACCCAGTTGATGTTGGATGAATGACTAACAAGAGAATGAATTCTGGAATTAAGCTTTTGTGATAAAATTCAGACTCATTCGTGCCTCAGTTTCTTCATCTGTAAAGTGGGTAATAGGTCAGACATGGTGGGCCACACCTGGATTCCAGTACTCCAGAGACTGAGGCAGGAGAATGCACTACAAGTTTGAGGCCAGCTTGGGCTACATAGCTTAAGGCCAACCTGAACTATAAAAGGAGACGCTGTTTTATTTAAAAAAAAAAAAAAAAAAGGAAGAAGAAAAAAAAAGAAAAGTGCAGATAGTAGCATTGTCTGTCTTGGGTTTTATGAATATTAAATGAAGGAATCCAATGTTAGCATTTAGCATGGTTCCTGGCACACAGTAAATTCAGTGTTATCATTATGAAAAGTTCCACAAAGGTCAGTAAAAGTGTCAGGATTTGAGAAGAGACAGTCTACCTCTGTCCTATGGGACCCAGTTTTGGCAGAGAAGATAGAGCAGGTAAAGTTCTTGGAGGAAGCACAAATGAGTTGCAAAAATCAAACCGAAGACCATACAGACAAATCGATAAGCAGATCCCCAACTTCTATGTCCAGCTCTACTCCTTGCTTTACTTCTGATTCCGATTTTTTCTCGTCACCATTTTCTTTCTCTACCTAGTAAAGATACTGTAAGAGAAAGGAGAATTTGGTTTTTGTGGCACCTGTGTATTTTATTGCAGCATGTGATATTTCAGTCATGTAAATCCATATTGTAGTCAAATTTATTCCCATCCACTGGAGTTGTCAGTGTGTTACAGGAACCCAGGCATTCCAAGATGCACTGTGTTGGCTTTTCTTGTTCTTTGCCAGCTGTTACCAATTTCTCTTCATGTTCTTGCTAGTGAAATGGGGCCATATGCATAAAATGTATTGCAAGTTGAGAAATCATCTAAATTGAAGTAATCTTTATTTAGTTGGATGGCTTTTCTTTTCTCTCTCTCTCTTTTTTTTTAGATAGGTTCTCTTATGTGGTTCACGGTGCCTTGAATTCACTGTGTAGCCCAGGCTGGCCTTGAACACACCATGATCCTCCTGCTTCAGCCTCCTGAGTGCTGGAATTACAAACTTGTGCCCCCACACTCAGCTTTAGCATCTCAGTTGTTGAGATTACAGACATGTGCCACCGTGCCTGGCAGTTTTCAGAAGTTATAAATAAAGTCTTCACAGATAATTGTTGACCATATCAATAGTGCAACTGTATCAATGCCTAGGGTTGGGAATATCAGGTCATAGGATAAATGCATGTTTAACTTTGTGAGAAGCTATCAGACTTTTTTCCAAAGTGGCGACACTTACTATTTTATATTTCCACCATCAGTATTTAAGAAATTTTATTCTTGTCAGTCATTGCTATTGTTTTTACAACTGTAGCCATTGTGGTAGGTGGTGGTGTTTAGTATCTAATGGTTTTAATCTATGCTTGCACTTTTAAGGTTTTTTTGTCTGTGTGTGTTGGGAATTGAATTCACAATCTCTTGCTTGCCAGGCAGACACTTGTGCCACTGAGCTAAACCCCCGGCCCTTGAAATATTTACCAAAATGTGATTTGCAAATATTTTTTCACAGTTTGGGGCTTTTATTCTTTTTATTCTCTTAAAGTTTTCAAGGAGCTGAAGTTCTTAATTTTGATGAAATACCATTTATCAGTTGGTGTGTAGACTGCAGCCTTGGTATCCTATCTACGGAGAAAAAGTAGTTTTAGTGTGCAAGAGTGTGAACCTGGTGCCTCATACCTGCTAGGTATCCATTCTACCACTGAATGTCTCTATCCTTTATCTGAGAAATCTTTTTTTTTATCTAATACAGGCTCACAAAGATTTTCTCCTAATTTTTCTTCTAGAAGTTCTACAATTTTTTTATTTCTTAATTTTGAATTTTTGCATATCATGTGAAATATGATCCAGTTTTTTTTCTTTACATTTCCATGTCTAGTTCCCCCCTATCCCCCATTATTAGTACTGAGGATTGAAGCCAGAGCCTTTGAACTGAGGAACATCTCAAATCATTTTTATTTTTTATTTTGAGATAGTGTATTACTAAGTAGGTAAATTGCCCAGGAATGTTGCAAATTTGCAGTCTTTGCCTCAGCCTCCCAGAGTGCTAGGATTATGGGGATATACATGGTGTTACAATCCTATAATTGAGAATTCTTTTTTTTTTTTTTTTTTGTCTTTTTCTTTTTTATCGGTACCGAGGATCGAACTCACAACTGCCTGCTTGCAAGACAGGTGTTTATGCTGCTGAGCTAAATCTCCAGCCCCCTACAACTCTATAATTATAGCACTCAGAGTGCTCCTGCAGAATTGCTGTGATTAAGGCCAGCCTTGACTACACAGTGGATTCAAGGCCATTCTGGAATATACGATGAGACTCTGTCTCAAAAAATTTAACAGTTTATCACGGGGTGCGAATAGAGCCCAGAAAAGTGTACAGTGAGCCCACTTGCACATGGTTTTACTTACCATTTGAGACAGTCTTGCTATGCAGTTCAGGCTGGCCTTGAGCTCACCTTGTTGCCTAGGCTGGTCTCCAATTTGAGCAATCTTCCTGTCTCAGCCACCTGAGTGCTGGGATTACAGGCATGTGCCACCATGCTCAGTTTATTTATGTAAATTTTTGAATCAATTTGTTGATTTCTTTTTTAAAAACCCGGGATTGGAATTATGTTGAATGTACACAGATCAGTTCTAGAAGTATTAACATCTTAAGTTTTAGTGTTTTAGTTCTTTGTTCTATTGGAAGGTAAGTGTCCTTGTTCTTTGTTTCACAAATAAGCAACCATATGATAAGGAGAATTGTGCATATTTTATCAAGGTTGCAGAATACAACATAAATGTAGAAAAACTGTATTTTTGTATACTAGTAATTAACAATTAGAAGGTGAATTTTTGGGGCAGGGGGTCTTTTTGAGACAGAGTCTGGTTGTGTACTTCAGGTTGGCCTTGGGCTCACTTTGTAACCCAGGCTGGTCTGGAACTCGTAATGATCCTTCTGCCTTTGCCTCCAGAATGCTGGGATTACAGGAGTGTACTACCATGCCCAGCTTTTGTTTTGTTTTTTTTGAGACTGGGTCTTGCTATGTCTGGGCTGGCCTTGAACTCCTTATGTTGGCCAAAGTGTCCTCAAATTCATGGTGACTTTTTTGCCTCAGCCTCCTCAGTGTGGGATTACAGGTGTGTGCCACCACATCTGGCTAGAAAGTGAATTCTTCTTTTTTTTTGGCTTTTTCCTTTTTACCGGTATTGGGGATCGAATTCATGACTGCCTGCTTATGCCGCTGAGCTAAATCCCCAGCCCCTAGAAAGTGAAATTTAAAATCGTATCATTTACAGAACTGGAGATATAGTTTAATGGTAGAGGACTTGCCTACCACTCACAAGGCCTTGGCTTTTATCCAGCACCTTAAAGAAAAAAAGTACTTAGGTATATCTCTAATAGTATATTCCAGGTTTGTATTTTAAAAACTATAAAGCCCTGACAAAAGAAATCAAAGAAAGAATAAATAAATTGATTGTACCATGTTCATGGATGGACATAATGCTATGTTCATTTTTACTTGTTTGTAATGTGTCTTTTCAGCTTCCTTGAACTTCACATCTTCCTCACCAATACTTAGTATTGTCTGTTGTTTCTCTTTTCTTTTTATTTTTTATTCTCATGACCACATGCTTGCAAGGCAGGTGCTTATGCGTGAACTAAATCCCTGGTCCTTTTTTGATCTTTTTGAGACAGGGTCTCTCTATGTAGTTCAGGCTGGCCTTGAATTCACTTTGTAGAGCAAAGCTGGTCTTGTATTTGCAAGGTTCTCCACTGAGTGCTGGGATTAAAGGTGTGCTTTACCACACCCCGCTTTCTCTTTATTTCTTGAGACAAGGTCTTGCTGTGGTGCCCAGGCTGGTGTGATTCCCTCACCTCAGCCTTTTGAGTAGGCAGGTTATTACTATAGGCATCTCATTGCTATCAGCTTATCTGATTCTCTTTTTTTTTTTTTTAAATCAGTACCGGGGATTGAACTCACGACTGCCTGCTTGCAAGGCAGGCGCTTATGCCGCTGAGCTAAATTCCCAGCCCCAGCTTATCTGATTCTTTTATTGTAGCCACTCTAGTGGTTCTCTCACTGCAGTTTTGATTTCTTTCTCATTTGTTTAATAATACAAAACATCTTTTCATGTGCTTATTGCCTGTTTTTATATCTTTGGAGAAAGGCTTATTTAGGTACTTTGACTATTTTTAAATTAGATTGTTCAAGTTTCTGCTTTCTTTTTGGCACAGTACTGGGGATCAAACCCAGGGTCTTGGTGTAGTGGGGAGGCACTCTGCATTCCTAACTTTTTATTCTGTCTTCTACATAATTGCAGAAAATTTTCAGTGAAGGATAAATATGCAGTTGAATTTGATTTACCCTCTGTCTGTCTGTCTCTTTCTTTCTTTTCTGCTTTTCTGACTTTGTTTTCTTTTGAGATGGGGTCTTGCTGTGTTGCCCAGGCTGACCTTGAACTTCTGCACTGAAGTGATCCTCCTCCCTCAGCCTCCTGAGTGCCTGGGAGTATAGGTATATGCCACCACACTAGTCAGTGTACCTATTTCTTTAATTTTCTGTCTTCTCTGTTTTTTGCATACTTTTGTTTTTCAGACAGGATCTCACTATGTAGTTCAAGTTGACCTTGAACTCATTATATAACCCAGGCTGGCCTCGAACTGTGGTGATAAATGAATAAATACATTATTATTATAGTGCTGATGTATAATAGATGATTTATTTAAAATGAGACCTCTCACAGTGTTTTTGTGAATATTAAACAAATTAACAAATATGCAGCACTTGACCCAATGTTGGTACCTGTTGAACGTTATATAAATACTAATTTTTTTGTTTCTTGAGACAGAATCTCACTATGTAGTTTAGGCCGGTCTTGAACTCACTAGGTTGCCCAGACTGGCCTTGAAATTGGGGCAATCCCACTGTCTCAGCCTTCTGAGTGCTAGGATTACAGGCATGTACTGCCACACCTGGCATAAATACTAATTTTTTTTTTTATTGGGAATCTAATTTAGGACCTTGTGCTTGCCAGGCAGGTGCTGAGCCACTGAGCTGTATCCTGGCCCATAAGTATTAATTATTAAAATAATTGTATCATTATTTTTATAATTATTATAATTATTAAAATAATTGAATATTATTATAATTATTAAAATAATTGAATCATCCTAAACTCTTGGGCCTCCATTTCCTCATTATCAAATATAGGTAAGGGCAGTAACTGAGGGGACTGTGAGGACTGAAATGAGTCAAACTATGCATTGCCCAGGACAGTGCCTTGCTCCTAGTGATTGATAGATTTGTTTTTTAATTGTTAATTCTAAGCCAAGCGACAATTTTTAGATTTGGATTTGAACTTCAAGCCAATTGATCATAATATCTAAGCACATAAATACTCAGTTGACTTGAAAAGTGCAAATTTCAGAACTTTCTCAGTTAGGGGGTTATGTTTGGAGAATGGATGGTGGGGAAAATGGGGGGGGGAGTAGGGTGCTTGCCCTGCATAGGCTGCACTGGGTGCCTCTGCTGGCTCTTGCTGTCTCCTGAGAATTTGAGCAGAGCTCAGCAGATGAGCCTTGAATTTACTGGGCAGGGACTGCTGACCCAGTGAAGGGAGAAAGGAGTCAGATCTTAGGCAGAGGCCTCTACTGCTCAATTCATTCCCCTGTGGAGAAAGCAGGGCAGAAAGGGAACTTTCGATTTTAATCAATAAATAATCTCCAGGCCAGGCATGGGAGTGCTTACCTGTAATCCTAGCACTTGGGAGGCTGAGGCAGGAGGATCATTGAGAGTTTGAGACCAGCCTGGGCTACAAAGTGAGCCTAAGGCAAACCTGAACTGCATAGTGAGACCCTGTCTCAAAGAGACCCCCCCCAAAAAAAAAAACACCTACAGAAAATATTGGCGAGATGAATAGAGTGCATAATAAAGATACATAAGGTGTTTTTGGCTTTTTTTTTTTTTTCAGTACTGAAGATTAAACCCAAGGGTGCTCTACCAGTTGAGCTACATCCTTCTCAAACCTTTTTTTTTTTTTTTTATTTTGAGCAAGTGTCTTGCTTTTTTTTTTTGTTTGTTTGTTTGTTAAGACAAGGTCTCACTATGCAGTTCAGGCTGGCTTTCAACTTACTTTGTAAGCCCAGGATGGCCTTGACTTTGAGGCAGTTCTCCTGCCTCAGTCTCCTGAGTGCTGGGATTACATAAGTGTGCCACTATGCCTGGCCTGTTGATTTGTTTTGAATTTGGGATTATTCTACTAGCCGGGATTACAGGTGTGTGCCCCTGTACTCAAATAGAATTTATCCTTGACCAGTAGTTGTGTGCTAGTGTTGGCTGTTGATTGGTTGTACAATTTGAAAGTACATGGTCTGAAGTAGAGCTTCTGGTCCAGAAGGATGTCCTGCTCACTCCAGTGCCAACACCACAAGACCCCAAGTATGTAGGACATTTTAGCTGATTTGATTGGCAAGCAATTAGTCCAGGAACCTCTTCTTTTTTTTTGTCTTTTTCCTTTTTATCGGTACCCGGGATCGAACCTATGACTGCCTGCTTGCAACGCAGGTGCTTATGCCGCTGAGCTAAATCCCCAGCCTCCCGGAAACCTTCTTTTTTGGATGTCTCTGTCATGCATGAGAGCTTGTTCCTTCAACTCCTTTCAGGGGTTTACAGAGGACATCCTAGGCCCAAGTAGGTTGATCTTTCATAGAGAACTCAGCCAGGTAATAGATTTGAATTCCAGCCTGCCACTTAGGTGCAGTGATGAATCTCTTTGTATTTTAATTTCTTCATCTATAAAACGGGGATAATTTTGTCCACTTAGGACATTAAGCATTAGGGATAGTGCTTGAAGGGAACAGTACAGTGTCTGGCACGTGGTATTTTCTCAGAAAGTGGTTCTTACTGCTATCACAGCAGCAGGGCATAAACTGGGGAGCTCACAGTGATGCCCAGCCAGAGCCAGAGATGCAGTTTCTGTTTTTCCTTAAAATGTATATTTTAAAAAGTTTGTTGTTTCCACAAAAGTAGAGATCATTGAAAATTAAAGAAAAATAACATAGCACTGTAGAGAGTAAAAGTGTGTAATTTTATTGCTGCGTTCTTTCTCCCTTCCCTGCTTTCCACAGCCCCAGTCTAGGAGCTTGTTTCTGTCCTGCCTTGAGTGGAAGCTCCTTTTTTTTTTTCTTTTTTCTATTTACTGGTACCGGGGATTGAACTCACGACTGCCTGCTTGCAAGGCAGATGCTTATGCCGCTGAGCTAAATCCCCAGCCCCTCAGTTAATTTTTTGATACACGGTTTTAATATCTAGCCCATGCTGGTCACAAACTTGAGATTCTCCTGCATTAACCTCCTGAGTGCTGGGTTTACCTGGAATTACAGGCATGCATCACTATGCCCAGTTTGGTTTATTTATTTATTTATTTATTGGTTTTTTTGAGATGGGCTCTCATTATCCAATGTAGGCTGGCCTAGAATTCACTATGAAGCCTAGGCTGGTCTTAAACTCACAGCAGTTCTCTTGTCTCAGGCTCCCAAGTGCTCGGATTACAGGTGTGTGACACCACACCCAGCTCTGGTTAATTTATTTTTAAAAATTTTTGTTGTGGGGCTATAGTTCAGTGGTAGAACAGCAGATAGGAATCATGTGTGAGGCCTACTGTTTAATCCCCAGCACTACAAAGCAAAAAACCAGAACCTTTGTAGTCTGTTTTCTATAGAAAGTTTGTAAGGTTAGGAAATTTCATCTGAGTATGTCTTTGGCTGAATATAGTAGGATTCTTTTCTCCTCTATAATTTTTTAAATTTTATTTATTTATTTTTCCCCTCCATAATTTTTAATATGCAGTTTTCTTGCCATTTATTTCTAAAATTCATTTTCTTGTTTTGAACTACAAGTCACTTATATTTTTTCTTTTCATTAGTAATGAGGATTGAACCCAGGGCCTTTGCACTAATCTACATTCTCAGCCTTTAAAACTTTTTTTTTTTTTTTTTTTGAGATAAGGTCTTTGTAAATCACTAAGATGCCCATTCCCGGTTTGAATTTGTGATCCTCTACTTTAACCTCCCAGAGTACACCACCACACTTGGCTTAGGTATTACTCTTAAAGTGGAGTAAGTAATTAAAAGTGGAGCAAGAGTTTCCTAGGTGGTGGGTTTTGGGCCTAAGTGTACTGTGTCATCTTGGGTTATCCATCAGGTATGGGGGTGCGCATTGGTCCAGGCCTGCAGCAGCCTTTTGAGTGCGCAGTGGAAGATTTCCCGTTGGCTTTCTGGTACATGGCATCTCTGAGCTGTGTTTGTTTGGCGGCTAATGAAATCTCTCTTCTTAAGTGGAGAGGTCAGGCTGTATCTGTGGCAATCCACCAGAGTAACATTTGAGCCGTAGTTGTGTAAATGCGACAGGCAAGGTGCACTGGTTCCCTGGTTCATCCTTCTTATATGATTGCCATGCACAGTTGTTTCTGTGAGGAGATGCTGGAGTCTAAGACTCCATTTTTATTTCAGGAACAGGAGTTTTGGTCCTTTGAGACAGGTCTTACTGTGTAGTTCAGGTTGTCCTTGAATTCATGGCAATCCTGCTTTCCCTCCTAAGTGGTGGGATCACAAGCATATACCACCATACCTAGTGTTCTTTTTTTTTTTTTTGTACTGGGAATCAGGACTTCACGCTTGCCAGGCAGGGGCTGTGCTCCTAAGCGATGTCCCCACCTCGCACTTTTTTAAATTATGAAAAAGAGCTTTTTAAATCAGTGAAGAGTGGTAACAGGTACTGAAAAAGTTTGGGGCTTGAGGTCCAGACACCCAGCTGACAGTCTCAGTTCTAACTCTTGTGTCTTTAGTGACGTGGATGTGTTATGCAATCTCTTTTTAAACTGGAAATTCTAGTCCCAGCAGCAGAGGATTCTTTTGAGGTTCATATTAAACAAAATATAAAAAGTTGCTTGGAAAACACTAGAGGTCCCATATAAAGTTATTTTTTAATGAATTAAGCTTATTGGTATATTTTAGGTATACATAATGATCATATTCATCATAGGGAATTTGTTCCTCTACATGATATAACTTGATTCTTTTCCCCATTCCCCTACCTACCTTTGAACCACTTTTCCCCTCCTCTCCTTATTTACAAAAGTTTTTTTCCATTTTTTCCTTCTTTTCTCATCATTTTTTTTTCTTTTCCCTTCCTTTCCACCTCTGCTCTCCCTAGTTCCCTTTCCCATTTGAGCCTTCTTTTCCTGTTTCACAATATCTATTATACATTTTGGTCTAAAGGATTATTATTATTGTACAGATAAAATTACCTGCTTAGGATAATGAATGAATAAGTCACTAGGAGAAAAAGGAAAATGAATCATTTGTACTTTTGATAGCAATATGATCTGATCACTAGACAGCAGCCAGCTGCTGCCCACTCTCATGCACCTTTTGCAAAGCCTGCAGTAGTTAACAGAAAGCAGTTTCCTTCTGATGGATAGTGATCTCTTAATGCACATCTCTGGGGCCCTGAAGGAAGAGTAACTGTCAGTGGTACAAATTGCTCATTTTACAGTGCAGATTTCCAGCACTGTCCTCTGTTTCTTGTAGGCCAATGACATTTCACTTGAAACATCTACAGATTATTTGTTATAAGAACTGATCTTTTTTTTTTTTTTTTTTTTGGAACTGAGGATCAAATTCAGGATCTCACAATTGCCAGACAGGCCCTTGTGCTGCTGAGCTAAATTCCTAGCCTCTAAGAGCTGATCTTGTTTTTTTAAAATTTTACTTAAAGAAAGACTAAGCAAAACAGAAAATAGGTAGAAATAATACATATGTTCAGAGAAAAAAATAAACTGTAAGAAAAAAATGATGTAAACAGTTTGATGTTTACATATTGTCATTTTACAAATAGTTGTTCAAGATACAAGAGTGGAATATGTAAAGTGGGAATTCAAACAGAAAGACTGCAAACAGTTCTGTTCAACTGTCCAACAAAAACTTATTAACATGGTTGTCAATCCTTTACAGTTAAACATGCATGCAGTTATCCATATCTTCGTTTATGTTTAGATTAACAAACTAAAGCAGGTTAAAATCATTCTGAACAAAGAATAATAGTATTGCTGGATTTCACATCATGACATTCTGTGATCAACACTTGGTACTGTAGTGCCTTTTTTTTTAATTTAAAGAAAGACAAAACAAAATAGAAAATGGGTAGAAATAATACATAATTTCAGAGAAAAAATACACAGTAAGAAATCACTAGTTGATTACAGATTGTCTTCTTACAAATAGTTATTCAAGATACTAAAGTGGAGTATATAAAATGGGGATGCAACCAGTTCTGTTCAACTATCCAACAAAAACTTAGAAATATGATTATCAATCCTATACACTTAAACGTACATGCAGTTATCCATATCTTCAATTATGTTGACATTGAATAAACCCAAGCAGGCTAATATCACTCCGAACAAAAAATAATACTATTGCTGAGTTTCACATTATGACACTCCAGGATCAGCACTGGGTATTTTAGTGTCTGTTTTTCTTCAAAGTATCTGTTCATTTCATCATGTGTCATAAGATCTGTTCTCATAAATTGTTTACAGATTCTATACATGCATGACTCTTAACATGTATTTCTATCCTTTCTATATTAGAGGGAGAAACAAAGCATGGCAAAACAAAACATATTCCTATAAACGCACGAAACGAAATAAACATAAGACCGTTATACAAAGAGTTCTGCCATAGTTCCTGTGTTGTCTCTTGTTATTTTCAATAGAATTGGCTATATCATCAGACATAGTATAATTGAATATATCAGTATATAACAGTATTAATAAAAATACAACTTTGTATATAGTGTAGAACTTCAAAAACTGGCAGTTACCAGAATGTGTATCATAGAATCTTGTCATCTTCAGTGTAGTTGCCTATACTCTCAGACTTGATACTATCAATCATATCAGTTTTGAATAAAATCTTCTCTGCCTCATTTCTGTTGTGCTCTTTTTTTGCCATCAGTTGTCTGCTTATCTTCTTCATTCTGTGTTCTGCTCCATTCATTGAGGCCTCTCTGCCACTGTTCCTGGAATCCTAATTCTTTTCTCTCTCTCTAGAATGCCTTGCAGTATTCTCTGTAGACTTGGATTGGTGGTTGCGAATTTCCCAAGTTCCTCTTTGTCTTGGAAGCATCTTGTTTCTCCATTAATTTCTAGAGACAGTTTAGCAGGGTATATCAATCTGGATTTGAGGTTATTTTCTTTCAGGGCTTGGAATATTTCGCTCCAGGCTCTTCTTGACTTGATGGTTTATGTCGAGAAGTCTGCCGTTATTCTGATGGGCCTTCCTTTATAGGTGATCTGTTTCGTGTCTCTAACAGCTTTTAATATTCTGTTCTTATATTGAATTTCTGGGATCTTGGTTATTATATGCCTGGGTCTAGCTCTGTTTTGGTTGTAGGTGGCTGGAGTTCTGTGTCCCTCATATATCAGAATGTCATTTCCTTTTCCTATGTTTGGGAAGTTTTCCTTAATTATTTCTGTGAATAACCTTTGTAGTTCCTTTGTTTGTACCCCAGCTTCTTCATTTGCATTCTTTATTCTCAAGTAATAGATCCTTTTGTCATCTTCTAGCTTTTGTATTGTTACTGCTTGTGTCCTTGTTATTTTTAAAAAGTTTTCCCTTTCATACTCCCACATTGCAGAATTGTCCTCAAGTTTGGATAATCTATCCTTAGTTTCTTTCAGACTGATTTGCCATCTTTCCATAGAGTTTTTTTTTTTTTGTCTTTTTCATTTTTATTGGTACCAGGGATCGAACTCACGACTGCGTGCTTGCAAGGCAGGCGCTTATGCCGCTGAGCTAAATCCCCAGCCCCTATATATTTTTTTATATTCTTCATCAAATGGTTCTCTCCTTTGTTTGAGTTCCTCCCTTCTTCCATCTGTGTCTGCTTGAGGGGTGCTTAGTATCTCTTTAATTAATTTTCTTATATCTTGCTTTATTTGGCTAAATATTTCACTTTTGAACTCATTTATGAGATCCCGAATATATCTCTTTATGTCCACTGGTGCTGTGTCTGATATTGCGTGTTTGCTGTTCTCGTTTTTCTTTGTATTTACCTGTCCTGGGTCAATGTTCTCAGGGTTGGGACCTGGGGACCTTTTGTTGTTGCTTCCTCTTCCCATCTTTTTTGCTTCTTCCAGGAGGCCCCAGTTTCTTTCTTTGTTGGTTATAATTCTTCTGAAGCATGCTGGCTAGATGACCCTTCCCACTGCAGTGGGCTAGTGAGTTGCAGACAGGGATATCGTATGCTGGCCCCTCACCTCTGGATCAGTCAAGCGCTGTGGCCTGCACTGTAAAAACCATCTTTGTTATTATTTTTTTCAGCTTTATTATTTATAGGAACCACATTCCAGGAAGGAAGGAGGGGAGTGGTCACCAGCTAGAGCCAGGGACCACCACACCCTCAGTTCCTAACATAGCTAGTGACTGGCCCTTCCCACTGTTTTCTTTCTCACTGAGAGAGTGGAAACAGTCACCTAGTGGTCTAGGGCTTGTCTAGCAGTAATCAGGAGTCTGAGTGAACAGAGAAAGGAAGTTAAAAACAAATAGCCCTCATTCATCAGTTCCCTCCAAGGAGGGAGTCAGGGAAGCTGGAGGACAGTCTCCTGATGGGCTTCTTCACCCCAGTCAGCTCCTCAGCAGAGCAGTCTGAAGCCTGGCACTCCAGCGTGGAGAGACAAACTCCACCAGCATGTCTACCACCCAACCTACCCCACAACTGAGGACCAGCAGCCGGGTCTGTTAGCCCAGCCTAGAGCCGTCTGCTCGTATTCTGAGACTATTCAGATAACACCCAGGAACTGGAGCAGTGAGCGGCTCAGAGGAGCCTGCCATGGCAGAGGGGACTGTCTCTGGTCTGAGTGATCCTCAAGTGGAAAAGAAAGAGAACAACTCACACAGGAGCTTTGTAAAAGTTTTACAGGGTAAAAGAGAGACACAGCAAAGGCTCAAGGTAAGAGTTTACCATACAGAGAAAACAATTTTAATCACTCTCAAACATTGAAGTCATGACAACATAAAATGACAGAATGAGGTGGGAAATGGACTAGCTGAGCTAAGGAAATAGGGGACAGGATTGTTGCAGAACTAAGGTGCCAGTTTTATTGATTTTTATTTACTTTGTGCAGTGCTGGGGACCAAGTCTATTACTAAGCCAGTGTTCTGCCATTAAAGTATGCCCCAGTGGTTAAGAAACAAATTTTAAAACGTGACAGGCAAATGTTCAGTATAATGAGTCTGGGAGATCGACGAGAAAAATCACCCTGGCTGTGTACTCAGTGACATTAATACCTCAGCCCTTTCTCCTGGATGTTAGCTTGTTTTTCTTCTGGGGACTCCACCTACTTCTTGTGCCCCATCCTGGGCTCAAACCTCAACAGGATGTTTTCTTTTCCTGGTATCTTACTGTGACCTATTTTGTGGATTTGGGAAAAGGAAGCAGCCCTTCTGAAATATTGTGTGTGTGTGGGGGGGGGGCGGGGAGTGGGGAGGCAGGGTGGCAAAAGCACACTTCCTATCTTCTGGAAGCTTCCCTGAGCCTTCATCTTTCATCAACTTGACACCTATAGAATGGCTGTATTGAAGCTCTAGTGGGGAAGGGAGGTGCTTAAACTCTGTCCTTATCATATTGTATGGCTCAGAACATTTTGTAATATAGAGATATGTAGCTGTAAAATAGGTTCAGTCTTACAGAATTGGACTGTTTAAAACCTTAGACTTCAAAGTAAGTTGACTCCTCCCACCACCTTGTAGATGAGTTACTTGGTGTCTCTTGGATTCAATTTCTTTGTCAAATGGACTAGATCAGGGCCAGGAATTGGATTCAATTTCTTTGTCAAATGGACTAGATCAGAGGCATAAGTGCCTGCCTGGCAAGTGCTAGATCATATATTCAGTCCCCAGTAACAAAAAACAAACAAAACCAGACTAGATCAGAGCTTTTCACCTATAGCACTATTGATATTTTGGGTTCTGTACTGTAGGATGTCTACTGGCATCCCTGGTCTCCACCCATTAGACACCTGTAACACCCCCAACATCCAAAATGTCTCACATAGGGGCTGGGGATTTAGCTCAGCGGCATAAGCACCTGCATGGCAAACAGGCAGTCGTGAGTTCGATCCCTGGTACCGATAAAAAGGAAAAAGACAAAAGAAAAAAAAGTCTCACATATTTGTGCTCTGGGGACAAATTCACTCCCTGTTGAGAACTATCAAACTGGACTGGATGTGTTACACCCTTTCTGCTCTGGGTTTCTGGGATTGTGTGAAATACTCCAGTCTTTTCCTTCTCTTTTCCTAATCCTTTAGTCCTGGGGAAACTTCCATTCAAGATGAGAAGTGTGACTTGGAACCATTAGATACTGCATCTACCAATTTAAGATGCTGGCACACCTTGAATTCCTGCCAAGACTGAATTGCCTGTACTGGGTTTTGCAGTTGAAGGAAGAATTACTGCAGTTATCATAGGTGTGTGGCAGGAGCACCAGCTGCTTGCAGAGGAACACAGACAGGCAGAAGACCAAGTGAGGAGTTAGCAGATGAGCAATGTTGCTGGTGGTAATATTAAAGGGCAATGTCTTTGCTTTCTCTTTAGCAAATGCAAAATGATTCCTAAATAACTAAATGTCAGTATCACTGTCTTGTATAAAAATACTCTCATTCTTTAGTCTTATCTTTAAAAGCTGTCTTTTTTTTAAAAAAAAGAGAATAAAAACCACAAGGAAAATAAAACAATAAATTAATCAAACCCAGTATAAGCAATACAGGACTTCCAAACCTTACAAAATCAGCAATAGTTCCATAATGCCCCTTGTTCCCTTCAAAATAGCTGCAGATACCTTTAGACATAGTAAAAAATTGAACAGAACAGAATAGAATAGAAACAAAAACAAAACAATGAATGCATTAAAGGACTTCAAAATAAGCTAATAGTAAATCCAAAGTGGCTACTATAATATATCTTGCTATCTTTCAAATAATTGCTCATGGCATCAGATTTAACATAATCAAAACAAAAGAGAATAAAACCCAACCCAAGAAAACAATGAAAATGATATGGTTTCCAGGTGAGGATAACCTCATCGTGGGGCTAGTTCTCTCCCTTCACGGTCTGCGAATGGCACAGAGAAAAGCTTGGGTGTGGCTGGCTTCCAGGTGGGGATCCCTTAAAAACTGTCTTACTTGATGGTGTATATGGGATAATAGTAGTGCTTTTTACCCCGGAAGGTTAATTGCTATGTTGCAATTTCTTACCTGTTTTTGGTCTTTTTGGTTTAAAATATCAATATAACTAAATCATATTGGCTATTAATTTTAAGACAAAATTATGTTGACTTTCATTTTTTACTTATTTTTTCCATTTGTGTATTTTGTAACTTCATAGCTCCTTTTATTCAAGGACTGTTGTACTTTAGGGTATCATAGTAAAAAAAAAAAATAACTGAACTTTATTTTTGTGCTGGAGATTGAACTCAGAACCTGATACATACTTAACACACGGGTTATATTACATCCCCAGGCCCAGAAATAGCTCCCTTTTAGAACTGAAATGAGGTGTCTGTTGTTCTCAAGGATGCCTAGAAACTCCTGTTTCTCATCTCCGTAGTGCCTGGTGCAAGATTCCCTTTTTATGAATCAGAGTTTCAAGGCTCATGCGGTTTGCTGAGAGTTTTCTAGTTCTTTAACCTTTTGTCACTAAACATAATGACATAGGGCAAAACGAGAATCTGCCTTGAAAGAGAAAAGGAAGTCATTTCTGTAACTTTACCAGCATTTTCATGGTCTAAGATTAGATTAGGGTTTTGTTTCTCATAGATCAGGCATTTACCATCATGTGCTCCATACAGATTTGGTGGCAGCAGTTTTGGGGTTTTGACCTTGACATTTGAGACTTATGCATCCCTTGGTGTACTGACGAGGACAATGTAATCAAGCCATTGATAAAGCTGGTGGCAAATCCAGACTATCTGGTCCCATTTTTTTCCTCCTGCTCCCCACCAGTCAAATCAAACACAAACAAGAATGTTCTCAGATTGTAACTGGCCTGAGCCATAGTCACTCAACAATTAGAGAGAGTGGAACCTTGTTCTTGTCCTGTAACTGACAGCTTTTGGTCTCTCTTACTTAGATACTAATACATAGTAAATTATAATTTTAGACAACTGATATAGGGTTAAGCAAGGATACCTGTCTTCAGATGAAGGCACTGAACAGTTTCATATTAAACAAAACTGTATTTGTATTTTGAGTTTGAATTTGAAGGATTTTTGTTTGTTTGTATGGAGGACTGAACCCATGGCCATTGGGCTGAACTATATCCCTACCCCTTTTTTATTTTTTATTTTGAGGCAGTGTCTTAAGTTACTTTTTCTCATTCCTGAGACAAAATGCCCAGAAGGAAAGATTTATTTCAGCTCACAGTTTGTAGAGGTTTCATGCCATAGTCGACTGGCTCCAAGGCAGGGTGGCCTGGCAGAGGGACCTGGCAGAGCAGGCAGGAAGTGGCTAGCAGCAACAACAGCAGCTGGCCTCCCTTTCCCTTTTATCCCGTACAGGCTACAAGCCTGGATGGTGCCACCCACATCTAGGGTGGGGCTTCCATTCTACACCTAAATGTATGCTAAACCAATTTAGTTATCACATACTCTTTGTTATAATTTATATCTGGATGTCTCCTCAAAGCCTTATGTAGTCTTAGGTGGGACTTTTCAGAGGTAACCAGACCTAGGGTGTGCTATGCTGGAATTAAGGATATGATCCTAAGATTAAGGGTGTGAATGTTACTTGTTCTTAAGGTAGGTAGCCTGGATAAAATAGAAGGAACAGAAAGAGGGTTGTCACTTATTGCTTGCTGCTTGGATGCTTTTTGCTGCCTTCTGCTTGCTATGAACTGTTTCTCCTCTGCAATGCCGCACTGACATGCCACTCTGCTTTGGAGCCAGCTATGGATTGAAACCTCTACAAACTGAGCCGAAGTAAACGTCTCTCCTTTAATTTTGAATGTCAAGTATTTTGTCTCAGTAATGAGAAAAGTAACTAAGATACCTTTAATCTCAGAATCACACCCTAATCCAGCCTAACACACCATGATCCAGCTGTCTTGGTTCCCCTCCTAGACTGTAAGTTCTTTGAGATAAATAATTGATCTATATTTCCATCTAGATCTATATTGAGATGGGGTCTCGCTGTGCAGTTCATGTTGGCCTTGTACTCTTTATGAAGTCCAGGCTGGCTTTGAACTCAAGGTGATCCTCCTGCCAGAGAGAGTGTAGGAATGTGGTGCAGCTTGTCATGGCAGTCGGCACATTTGAAGGTAAATGGAGGTTAGTGTTCCAGGAGCAGAGCGCAGCCAGTGACCTGCGGAAGTCCTCTGCAAATCCTCACTGCCGAGAGACCCAGGACGTGCCAGGCTGCTTCTCCAAGGGCATCCTGAATCATCCTCCCATTCCAGGAAGCTGCTGAGTTGCACCAGACTTGCCCTCTCTGTTCCTTGAATGGCTGTTCTTGATCCTGCTCTTCCTGTGTCTGGAAAACTCTTCTCCCAGGTCCTCAAGGGCTGGCTTCTCCCTGCCGTCTCCTGCAGGAATCTTCTTACAAATCTCACCACACTCAGTTCTCTTAGATTTGTTAATTTCCTTGGAGCCCTAATCACCCTCTCAGATTACCTTGCTTATTCCTTTGTGTTTGCTGGCTCTCTTTCCCCTTTAGCATCAGAGGGTAACACCTTAAGAGCAAATATGTTTTCTTTTTTCTTTCTTTCTTTCTTTCTTTCTTTCTTTCTTTCTTTTTCTTTTTCTTTTTCTTTTTCTTTCTTTCTTTTTTTCTGTCTTTTTGAGACAGAGTCTCACTATGCAGTGTGGGTTGACTTTGAGTTCACTTTGTAACCCAGGCTGATCTCAAACTCTCAACTATCCTCCTGCCTCAGCCTCCCAGGTGCTGGGATTACAGGAGTGTGCCATCACATCTAGCTAAGCAGATGTTTTCTTTAGCTTGCTCATTATTGGCTCTCTAGTGCGTAGAATGTTGGGGACACAGCAGGTGTTCTATAATGTTGTTTGAATAACAAATCGTGTATACATACTCTATACGGAGAATATGTATTAGAACTCCATGGAAAAATAATAATAAACCAATTGGAAATCACTAGACCCTTGTTTGGAAGGTCTTAAATACCATTGTAGGCATTGAGCTAAGTGCTTCACACATGTTAGCTCATTTAATCCCTACAACATAAGGCATGCATGATCATTCCTGTTTCACAGATGGGGAAACTGTAAGACAGAGTTCCTAACTTTCCCTATGTCACAGCTGTTAGTTGGAGGAGCAGAGATTTGAACTTTGTTGACCAAAAGATTCACCTGAATCACTTCGCTTTATGTACCAAGGTGACCGTAGCACTGAAATGGAGAAAAGGCTGCTGGGGTTCAGTTTCAAGGTCTAGTCCACGCTCGTGCCATGGGCAGGATGTGCATGGAAAGAATACTTGGAGAGGCATTGAGGGAGCAGCTCCTTTCGACTGTGGAGTGACTGCTCAGTGGCTCTGCTGCCCAGGTGATGGTGTCTTCAGAGGAGATCTCATTGCCCACACAGGGGCCTGGAACCTAGTTTATGATCTCTTCTGTTCTTAGTGTAACAGTCCTTGAAAAACTACGTAAGAACCAAAAATTGAAGTGGTTTGTAAGAAACCAGTAGTTTCTTTCTTGATACTGGGGATGAACCAAGGTCCTTTGCACCGAGCTGCAGTCTCAGCTCCTTTTTATTTTTGAGACAGGGTCTCCCTAAGTGGGTAGGTTACCTGGGCTGGGCTAGACTTGCCATCCTCCTGCCTCAGTCTCTAAGAGAGCTGACATTCTAGGCATGTGCCACCACGGCTAGCTAAGTTATCAGAAGCTTCTAGAGGCCTGGAAATTTCTAGGGAAGGAGTTATTGCACCGTCTCGTATCATCTTGTTGAATAGTAACTTCTTCCAATGAGAAGACATTTGTTACCCAGCATGAGAAATTCAGAGACACGGTTGCCATCTTTGGAAGTCGAGTGCTGTCAGGGAGAACAAGAGACACAAGTGGCCATGTTGTCTCAGAGCAGATGACAGATGGGAGAGCCACCTGCTGACCCAGGAGAACTGGGTGTGGCGGAGCTGTCCTGCTGGGATCCGGGTATTGTGGCTGTGTTAACAGTGTTCTCCAGACCCACATACTTCCTTTTTGCCACCTTACTGTATATTTTAAAATTTCTAGTATTTTTGATTTCTGTAAGTGGATAATTCTAATTCCTTTGTATCCATATTGTGACTCCGTTTGTTTTTTCATTTTAAGTGAAATTTTATTATTTATTTATTAATTTTTGTCTTTTTGAGACAGAGTTTTGTTATGCAGTTCAAGATAGCTGGCTACAGGATCACCTTTTCTTGAATGCCTCATAGGTGTCAGGTACTGTACCAGGCAGTTGATCTCAATCTTCACAGTAGGTCATTAAATTATTATAGTTTTAATTTTGCAGAGGAGAAAACTGAAGTTAAGAAATACAGAACTTGTCCAGGGCTAGGGTACAGCTCAGTGGTACACTTGCCTAGCTTGTAGGAGGCCTTGGATTAGATCTCCAACACCATAAAAATATGTAAATGAGGGGCCTGGGGATTTAGCTCAGCGGCATAAGCGCCTGCCTTGCAAGCAGGCGGTCATGAGTTTGATCCCTGGTACTGATAAAAACGAAAAAGACAAAAAAAAAAAAAAAAAAAGAAAGAAAAAAAAAGTGTAAATGAATAAATAAACTTGCCCTGGGTCCCACAGTCAGCAGACACTTGAACCTGGATTTTTGTTTTGTTTTTTTTTGTTTTTGTTTTTTTTTTGGTCTTTTTCATTTTTATCAGTACCGGAGATCAAACTCATGACCGTCTGCTTGCAGGGCAGTTGCTTATGCCGCTGAGCTAAATCTCCAGCCTTGAACCTGGATTTTAAGTCCACTTTTTTTTATCGGTACCAGGGATCGAACTCATGACCACCTGCTTGCAAGGCAGGTGCTTAAATGTTGCTGAGCTAAATCCCCAGGCCCCTTGAACCTGGATTTTAAACCCTGGTCTGTCTTAACTTTAGTGCTTTGCCAGGCAATTTTTACTAACCCTGAGGATTGAGGAAACTGTTCTGAGTTTTAAACCCTTATGCCTGGAGTTCAGTTCAGAGGGTGGCTTTTGGAACTTTCCTTGTTGCACCAGAATAAGTGGGAGTTCCCTGTCTTTTGGGTTGGTTAAAGAGAAGGTGTGGGGGCTGGGAATTTAGCTCAGTGGCATAAGTGCCTGCCTGGTGCTGATGATGAGCGTGCAGCCCTGAGTTTGATCCCCATTACCAAAAAAAAAAGACAGAGAAGGTGTGGTCTGACATTAGATTGCCTTAATTCCCACCAAAAAGTGAGACTCTCCAGCCGGAGAAGGGGGAGGCAGGACCCTAGGGCATTTGTTCTGGGTATGGGGTACTCTGGGCTACTGAGTATAGACTGTGACTCACTTACGGTTGTTCATTAGTTTGTTTGTTTGCTTGTTTGTCTGAGATAGTGTCTGACTATGTAGCTCAGACTGGCCTTGAACTCATGGCGACCCTTCTGTCTCAGCCTCCAGAGCGCTGGGATTAGAGGTGTGTGCCCCCCATACCTGGCTGCTTATGATTTTGAAGACTTGCACTATACTTCTCCCAAGCTTTCGGCTCATCTAATAATAGTCATGTTATGTCAGGCGTTTGACACGCCCTGACGTATGTCACTGTGTGGGACAGTCTTGAGTCTCTGGGCTGTAAAGGGCAGAGCTTTGGTGTGCTTCCTACAGTAACTCTATAGCCTGTGTTTGGAGACTCCAGTTGTAATATTGTGTGCATCTGAACTTGTTCCAGATAATCTTGGGTCCCTTGCTACTTTTCTCAGGGCTGCAGGGCTTACTGAGTTTGGGAGTCACACAACGTTAGAGGATGTGATGTAAAGGGTCTACTTTTCTACCTATTTGGCCAAGAGGGGAGCAGGGTCCACTAGGACTCTGGTCCTTCGTATGATGGCATGATCAGAGCTGCCACTGGTCTTTTGAACACATCTACAGTGGCTGGGTGGGCAGTAGAGCAGATGCATAGAAATGAGACTTCTGGGCCAGGGATTTAGCTCAGTGGCATAAGTGCCTTCATGGCAAGCATGAGGTTTTGAGTTCGATCCCTGGTACAAAAAAAAAAGAGACTTCCAGCCTGGACCAACTTCAGAAGGGTCTATTTACATACAGTGGACCTCAACAGAGAGGGAAGGTGATAGCCAAGGATTACATGTAGCCCGCCTGTTTGATTCTTATGCTAAGATGGGCTCTAATCCTTGTTTCCTTTTTTGGTATTGGATTAAAAAATGTAGGGCAGGGTTAGAATTGGCTGTTAGTAATACCCAGGACAAATATATGCTCTGAGAATCTTGGAAAGGAAGTAACTTTGTAGGAAGGATTGCAGCTGTAGCAGTTATTTATGTGTTTTTAACACTTGCAATACTTGGTTTGATTATCTGCCTTCCCTAACTTAAAGATGTCATAACCAAGATATACTTTAGGGCGTTTGAAGTAATTTATAGTACCAAAATATATTAATCCTCAGTGGTACAATAAGTTGAAATAAAGACAGTGATTTATATGGTTTTCTACTCTCTTAATAGCAAAGATTAAGATAAGCCTCAAGGCATTATTTTATCAAATAGTATGTTAATTTACAGAATCATACAGTATTGGTGAGAGTATTATGTTTTGGGAAAATATACAGCTGAGTTTATCAAAAGCCTACAACACTTACACTTTTTTTTTTTTTGTCTTTTTCGTTTTTATCAGTACCAGAGATTGAACTCACGACCGCACACTTGCAAAGAAGATGCTTATGCCGCTGAGCTAAATCCCCAGCTCCAACGCTTATACTTTTTAACCTTTACATTCCATACCCAGAAAGTTCTCTTTAACAGAACAACCTCAGACACAACAATGTTCACTGACCTATTATTATTTTATTTTTTGATATCAAGGATTAAACTTATAGCTTCATGTGTGCTAGACAAGCCCTCTACCACTAAGCCACAAGCCCAACATTCAACATGCTTTTTTCTGAGTTTTTGTATTTTCTTTTCTTTTCTTTTTTCTTTTTGTCTTTTTGAGATAGGGTCTCACTATGCAGTTCAGGCTGGCTGTGTGCTCACTTTGTAGCCCAGGCTGGTCTCAGACTTGCAAAGATCCTCCAGCCTCAGCTTCCCAAGTGCTGGGATTACAGGCATGCACCACCATGTCTGTAAGCTGAACTTTTATATTTTCTATGCAAAAAGTTGGAGTACCTGTAATCCCAACACTTAGGAGGCTGAGGCAGGAGGATTGCTGGGAGTTTGAGGCCAGTCTACATTACATAATGAGACCCTGTTTCAAACTGCCCTCCTCCCTCCAAAAAGAAAGCTTGGAACAATTTAGGAAGTCATAAGTTGACAAAGATCTATCATAATTTTAACCTCACAAAATTAACATTTTGGTATATATTCTTTTTTTTTTTTCTTTTTCCTTTTTATCGGTACTGGGGATCGAACTCATGACTGCCTTGCTTCTGCCGCTGAGCTAAACCTCCAGCCCTGGCATATATTCTTGTAATCTTCCTATGCATATTTGCTTTTAAAAAATTATTCTCAATTGGACATAGTGAACACACACTTGTAATCCCAGCAGCAAGAGTATGGTAAGTTACGGGCCAAACTGGGCTACATAGAAAGTCCAAGGCCAGTCTGGACTATAAGACTCTGCTGAAAACACAGACAAACGAAAACCTATGCATTTTTTCCTTGTAGCCTTTTCTTCCCCCTACTACTAAGTATGGAACCTAGGGCCTTCCCACTCAAATATGTCACCAGCCCTTTTTGTTTTTTATTTTGAGATGGTTCTTGCTGAGTCACAGTTACCCAGGCCTAGCTCTAATTTGTGATCTTCCTGCCTCAGCTTTATAGAGTGGCAGAATTACAAATATATACCATTGTGCCATTTCCCCAAAGCCTTATGTAGTATTTGGGATTTTTCCCCCTCTGATTCACCTGAGACAACTCTTAACTTTAGTGGAAACCTTCCTTTTCTCTATCTCTAGCCGTCCATGTCTGAACATTGTTGGAAACCTTACTACATGCATGTGTACAAAGTAAGCTGCTTGGTTTCATTGTAAAGCATGGTCTTGGGCTCTTAGCTCTTAGGACTGTGTTCATGAGTGCCACACACTGTAAATTCACTTTCTCCAGTCTCTGGGAGGATACGTGAGATCTCCTTTCTTCAACCTTCTGTACGTAGCCCCTCTCCTCATCAGCCAGTGACTTCATCTCAACAGGGAAGCCCCTGCCACCATATCGCCAAGCCCACCTGCAAGTGGCCTTCCTCCTTGCTGATGTAGTGTAGTATTCTGCTGCCTACTGGGCTGAGGCTCCCCTGTGTCTCAAATCCAGCCACTGCCGCCTTCACAGGAACCTCGGTTTAACTTTTCAGCTTAGTTTTCCATCTTTTCTCTTGTGTCCTGCCTTCATCATTAAATCAGTGTTCATCCCTAAAAACAAACAAAACCCCCCTACCTTACTTTCATATCGCTGTCTGTACTGTTAGTTTTCATGTTTCTTTCTGTTGCCTTTTTCAGCAACAGTTCCTGTTGAGAATTGTGTGCCTTTCTTCCTCTTCCCTTTTAGCCTGGCTTCATCTTTGCTGTTTCACTGAAAGGTTTGTCAGGGTCAAGAAAGACCCATGTTTTGTATCTTACCCACCTTATCAGAGCTAGGGATTTCTCCAATCTTGGCTACTATTTCTGTTGGATGATGACTTTGAAATTTGTGAATTGCAACTAAGGTCATTCTGCTAAACTCCAGAGTCACCTCTACTACCAGCATCACCCCTTGAATATTCACTAGTCATCTCCTCTTAAAATAGTGCAAGTAGCCACATGTGGTGGCACATACTGGTAATCCCAGCACTCAGAAGACTGAGACAGGAGGATCATTGAGAGTTCGAGGCCAGACTGGAATATATAGCAAGACTCTGTCTTAAAAAACAGAAAGTTCAAATAGAACTAGTATTCTCTTACTGATCACTTCTTTTCCCACTAAATGTCTCAAAATGTCTCTTCATCATTTCTTTGCTGAAACCTGAAATTAAGAGTTAGCATGTTTGTTTTCTTTTCCTCTCATCCAGCTCATCAGCTTGCCCTGTCAGTTTTACCTGTGACACATTTACACATCACATCTGCCCATGTGCTGCCACCAGTCATGCTCAGACTGTCACTAAGGCCCCTTGACCGTGTTTTGTGCTTGTTCTCCTCTCCATAGCATGACAGATCACCTCCCTGCCTTCTGTGCCTTTGTAGTGCCCTTCCAGTAAAATCACTTTCCTTGCCAGGCATGGCAGCACACACTTGTAAATCCCAGTACTCTGGGAGGCTGAGCTAGGATTGGTAGATTTGAGCCCAGCTTGGGCTATGTAGCAGCTTCTCAAGACCCTGTCCCCAAATAAAAAATAAGAAAAGGACTGGGGATGTAGCTCAGTGTGAAGGCCCTGGACTCAATCTTTAGTACAAATAAATAAATAGATAAACCCATGCTCCTTGCCAAAGGCCGCAGGTCCTGTATGGTCTGACTTCCATCCCCAACCTGTTCCATTTGAGGTTCCAAGAACCTAACAGGCACATTTCCCTTTTTCTACTTCAAGCCTTTGTGTTTGTTTCTCTTCTTTCCCCAGCTTTTGGCTGGCTTCCTTGTCAAGCCTGACTTCTTTAGGGTACCCTTGTTCAGTTTTCTGTTTATGGGGCTATCCCCTGTCCACACCTGCTTTGTTTCTTCCTCTTCTTCTTCTTCTTCTTCTTCTTCTTCTTCTTCTTCTTCTTCTTCTTCTTCTTCTTCTTCTTCTTCTTCTTTTTTCTTCCTCTTCTTCCTCTTCTTCCTCTTCTTCTCCTCCTCCTTCTCCTCCTCCTTCTCCTCCTTCTTCTCCTCTTCCTCTTCCTCTTCCTCTTCCTCTTCTTCTTCTTCTTCTTCTTCTTCTTCTTCTTCTTCTTCTTCTTCTTCTTCTTCTTCTTCTTTCTTCGTAGTACCTTATCTTTTTCAGAGCACTTGGAAGCTGTGACCATTCCTTTTCTTGAGGGACTGCTTCCTTCACTAGAGAGTAAGCCCACAAAGCTGAATGGATCTTATGTGTTCCTGGTGCTTAGTACAGTGATTGGCAAACTGTGATTACACAATAAAACATTTATTGAATGAAAGAGTAAATGCATGAATACATATTTTCCCATGTCATTATTTCTAATTGGTATATAGTATTTTGTTGTACAAATGTGAGCTCATTAATCACTGCTGTGTTATTTATTTGTTTCTAATTTTTCACCACCAAACATGAAAAATAATTTAAATGGCTATTGGAACTATTTTTTTTTTTTGTCTTTTTCATTTTTATTGGTACCAGGGATCAAACTCATGACTGCCTGCTTGCAAGGCAGGCGCTTATGCTGCTGAGCTAAATCCCCAGCCCCTGGAACTATTTTTAACTAAACTATGGACTATCATGCAGGCATATAAAATCCATGGAAATTTTTATTAACAGAGAAATGAGTGTAATACAAAATTGAGTATGGTACAGAATGAGTATAATACAAAAGAATAATACAAAATTATATATACAATATGATTTTCACTGTGTAAAAGTACAGAGGAAATTAAAATGTTAATTATCATTTCAAGTTGGCAAGATTTTTAAATTTTGTTTTGTTTTTTGGAGGTTCTAGAAGAGGAACACAGACGAAATGGTCTGTGTTCCATGACTGATGAAATGGTCCTGCTCTTTTGAGAGTGGTTGTTTTCTACTGAGAGTGCAGCCTTTAGGAGGGTCACACATGGAGTAGTGAGGGAAGGGAGGAAGGAGCATCTCCCTGGCCAGCCAGGTCAGCCAAATCAATCCCAGCGATCAGTGTGGTGACAGGTCGCTCTCACACCCTTTTGTCTTTTGAGACAGGGTCTTGCTATGTAGTGAACAGTGCATTTCAAGTTGGCAAGAAATTTCAAGTGACGTAATGCATTTCAAGTTGGCTAGCCTTGAGTTCACTGTGAAGCCTGGGTTGGCCTTGAACTTGCAGGGTTCTTTTGGTAACATTATAGATGATTTTTCTTTTCTTTTCTTTGTTTCTTTCTTTCTTTTTTTCTTTTTTTCTTTCTTTTTTTTGGTATCAGGGATTGAACTCACAACTTTGCACTTGCCAGGCAAGTGCTTATGCCACTGAGCTAAATCCCCGACCCTGATTTTTCTTTTTAGTTGTTGTAAGTATTTAAGTAATACATGATATTTTCATCTGTGATTTTCTGTGTTTTTCAAGTTTATTGCAGTGGGTATATGGCTTTTTAAATAATGAAGACAAAGTTACTAAAAACCTCGGATCATGTCTATGACACGTCAGATTATTGAAGATAGTCAAAAACAGAGTCAGAGAACTAGGTTTGGAGTGCATGCCTGTAATCCAGCACATGGGAGGCTAAGGCAGGAAGATTGCCTTGAGTTTTTGGCCAGCCTGGGTTAAAAAAGACCCTGTCTCAAAAAAGTAAAAAAGAAAAACAATGGGGCTGGGGATTTAGCTCAGCAGCATAAGCACCTGCCTTGCAAGCAGGCGGTCGTGAGTTCGATCCCCGGTACCGATAAAATAGAAAAAGACAAAAAAAAAAAAAAAAAGAAAAGAAAAGAAAAGAAAAGAAAACCAAACAAAACCCTCAGAGTTAGAATCATCAGGCCCTTGAGAATGCCCTAAATGTTTGAAATGCACTTGCTAATTGAGAGTTGTAGGCCTTTGAGTCATTCCCTGAGTTTTGAGTGGCAAGTATCAGATTTCTTGTGAAACCTCTGAGGCTGTTAGATGCTGGGGCTGCTGGAGTGGTGATGAGAGTGCACCACAGAGGTAGTCAGAGTCAGAGAGGCCTCGGAATGGCTGTTCACATCTGGTTTTGGAGCTAGAGGAGACCCCGGTGGTCTGAGACATTGTCACAAGCTTTTATTCTTTTAAGGCAGCAGTCCTCAAATCCAAGACTCTTCTAGAGGATCATGGGGTCAAAAGTGTCAAAGATTAAGATGTCATTTGCCTCTGTAGTACTCATCCATCTATGAGTAGAGTTTTCCAGATGCTGTGTGTTTCCCAGAAGATTGGCTGCAGAAGCAGCCAACTGTCTCCTGTGAAGCCAGATGTTAAGGAAGATTACAAAAATGTAAAACACTGCCAACATTTCCCTTAAAATTTTTTATTATGGAAAATAGTTATTTTTTGTTAAAAAGTCACTTGTGTTAATATGTACTGGGTTTATTTTTATGTTAAATAAATCAATTTTTTAAAATTTCAGTTTAATTTTATTTACTTATTTGCTTAGGGTTTTTGAGATGGGGTCTCCCTATGTGGTTCAGTCTGGCCTTGAACTCCAGGCTAGTCTCAGACTCAAAGTGATCCTCCTGCCTCAGTCTCCAGAGTGCTGGTGTCACAAGTGTGTGCCTCCACATCTTGCTTGCTTGCTTGCATATGTACATATCTATGTATGTATGTGAGACAGGATTTCTCTATATAATTCAGGCTAGCCCAGATTCACTATGTAGCCCAGGCTGGCCATACACTTACAGTGATCCACCTGCCTCAGCATCTTGAGTTCTGGGATTATAGGCCACCATGCCCAGATAGCTAATTTGTAATATTGCAAATACTAATAGGTATTTACCCACTTAAACCAACCCTCTCTGGGTTCTCAAATTTTAAGAGTACAAAGAAGCCCTGAGTACAAAAAGTTGGAGAACCACTAAATTAAGGTGACAGGAAGAAGATTATCTTTATGGGGGGTTGACTGGGATTCAATTGATAGATTGCTAAGTTGCATGACTGGAGAACAGAATCTAAAAGAAAATAACCTAGTACAATAGACAGGTGTGGAAGTCCTTCAAATATGTAAGTTCTGTCTCTTTCACCCTCCTTTTTAGAAATCATGCATGATGTGATCAAGAAGGTCAAGAAGAAGGGGGAATGGAAGGTAAGTAAAGAAGGCAATTAATGGTCGTAAGATTGAGTTCATGTGGGAAAAATAAGAGTTGGACAGCAAGAGTCAGGCGGGAGTGAAGGATTTGTTGTGACCAAAGCCACAAAAGGCTCACAAATTGGAGGAGACAGTCTACATCGCCTTTCATTTTATAGGATCTCAGTTCCAAGTTCTCTTGGTCACATTAAGACAGAAAAAAAAAAAAAAAAGACTAATATATTCACATAACATCTGTCAGTTTTACCTGCATCATCTAGGGCAGTGTTGGAAACTATAATCCATATGAAACCAGTCAAATTGAAGATAGCCTTAGGTTCCTGGAGTGACTGACACAGAATGCTGTCCTCCATGAATGTCGTCAGCATTTCCAGTCTCTGTTGCCCAGGGCCGGGTGTCACACTGGCTAATTTTTAAATTTTATTTTAAAGGGAATAAAACAGAAAAACAAAATGAAACAAAACAGTAATAGAGGGCTGGAGATTTAGTTCAGTGGCATAAGCGCTTGCCAGGCAAGCGCGAGGTTGTGAGTTCAATCCCCAGTAACCAAAAAAAAAAAACCAGTAATAGGACAGTAGAAAATCCACAATATTACTATATTGCATATTGTTATCCTCTAAATAGTTACCCAGGCCTGCAAAGTCAAATAACATACATGTCAGGTTGCTTCCCTGCTTCAGTTGTTATCATCTTGGCCTGTGTCACCTCTAGTTGCCTACCAGTGATGGTGGGAGGGAGGTGGAAGAGGCTTCCTCAATGTTTCTCCCTAGTCAAATGGGCCTCCACTGGAACACAGGCAGGCTGTTCAGCATCACTCTGTTTTTCCCAGCCATGCTGACCAAATTTTATGTGAACATCTCTGTGTGGTGCCGAGGGATGATACCAGCCACTCTTGCCTTATGTTTTCTTGTGGTCAGGAGTTCACATGTGCAAGGCTACTGGGGCCTGGAAACAATAGAGCTGCGTAGCACCAAGGGATTTGGAAGCCTCACTCTGGCCCTGTAAAATTCTGTTTGGGTTAGCACATCCATCCTCACTATCATGGGGCCATCTTGAGTATCTTTAATTCTAGGGGCAATGGATTTTATTATAATTATCAAGAACCGGTACCCTCCCATCAGAAATGGATTTATAGGCATGGGAATGTTGAACTGTTATTTGAGGAAGCTGCTTCATAAAATGAAACTGATTAGCTCTGGTACTGCAACAGAAAGCTTTCTGTCCACACTTATCTGCCCAGATGTGTCTGGTGCCTATCACCTCCTTGGTTTATGTCATTAAAAGACAAGAAACAACAGCCTTGCTTTAACTGCTGGCTTCCTCTCTTTCCTGTAGGCTGAAAGAGGCTTCTCTTTCCCGGAAGGCTCACCCAACAGTGCAGGTGTGAGACTTGAGGCCAGGGCTGGAGCACTCTTGCTCTTGCAGACTGCACAGTGCTATAGTGTGATACCAGATGATATGTGTGCTCGGGAAGGTAGTACTCTTCATGACACCTGCATCAGGTCCTTCCATGCCATGTCTTATGTATGGATACTTCTTGGCTTCTCTTAAAAGCAAGTTTTGTTAGTATGGTACTGGGGAGTAGACCCAAGGCCTTAAGATTGAGCTATATTCCTAGACCTTTCTGATTTTTATTTTAAGACAGGGTCTTGCTAAGGGCTCAGTATCCCAGGTTGTGCTTAAACTTGTGATCCCCCTGCCTCCACATTCCAAAAGGCTGGGATTTCAGGCATGCACCATCACACCTAGCTGAAAATATATACTCACTAATGTGATTATCTCTCCACATTGACACTATAGATGACTTTTCCTTCATTTTGCATTTTTGAGTACTTTTTAAAAATGAAATGGGGGCTGGGGATTTAGCTCAGCAGCATAAGCACCTGCCTTGTAAGCAGGCAGTCATGAGATCGATCCCTGGTACCAATAAAAAGAAAAAAGAAGGGGCTGGGGATTTAGCTCAGTGGCATAAGTGCCTGCCTTGCAAGCAGGCAGTCGTGAGTTTGATCCTTGGTACCGATAAAAAGGAAAAAGACCAAAAAAAAAAAAAAATTCATTTCATTTTGTTTTTTTTTTACAGTTTTTTTTTTTTTTTTTAATCGGTACCAGGATCGAACTCACGACTGCCTGCTTGCAAGGCAGGCGCTTATGCCTCTGAGCTAAATCCCCAGCCCTATGAAATGTAATTTTTACTACTATGTAATTTTACTACTATGGCCTTAAACTCACTATGGCCAAGCAAAGTGGTACGTGCCTGTAATCCCAGCACTCAGGAGGCCGAGGCAGGAGGATCACAAGTTTGAGCACATCCTTGGATACTGAGCCCTTAACAAGACCATCCTAGGCTACACCACGAGTTCAAGGCTATGTAAAGAGACCCTATCTCAAAAAACAAAACAAAACAAAACAGCAACAAAAAATACTGTGGCGTCCAGACTGACCTCAAACCCATGGTGATCTTGCATCAGCTCAAGATTATAGGCATGCATCTCAAACCTGACCAAAAGCTTTTTCAAAAAAAGTTTGTGAAATTGAGTCAAATCAAATTGAGGAAATCCTAACTCCTAGATGGTTAGGTTGGGGGGAGGGCAGTAAAAGCAAACAAGTGTCTCTGTAAACTTTTGGACCATAGGAAATGTGGTTTCTCCCACAGGCTGCATTTCTAGTGCTTTCTGAAGCCAGCGCAGTACCTGATGGGAGAATCAGCAGATGCCATGTGGCTCATGACCTCTGTTTTCTTCCAGGTGCTGGTGGTGGACCAGTTAAGCATGAGAATGCTGTCTTCCTGCTGCAAGATGACAGACATCATGACTGAGGGGATAACAAGTAAGCGTAGCACATGGGGCAGGGCAGTGACACTCTCTCCTAGTTATTCTTGTTGGCTAAAACCTAAGTGGTAAGACTGTTGGCCCCTAAGGGAGAGCCGGGCTACCTGTTCATGAGTGCATCCTTGCACCTAGCTGTCAGTTAATGTTGAAGGAAAAGTTATGTCAAGAAAAGAAGATGGTCTACCTGACAGAGACTTAATAAGGGAAGAAATCCAAATGGCCAATGCATATATGAAAAATGCCCACCTTGTTGGTGATTAGGAAAACCCCATGCAAACCATAGTGAGCCACTACCACAGATGTACCAAACAGCGAGGACGCAGAGAAATAGGAGCTCCTGTCTGGGGGAGTGGCAGCTGATACACCTCTAATTTTAAAAACCCTTGGCAGAGTAGTAACGCAGTAGGTATCTGTGTCCTGTAAGCCAGTGAGGATATGATGTGTATCCACATGGGTAATAGAGTTCCCAGAATGTTGGCATAGGGGTCCCAGATGGGACATAGCTGTCAAGAGTAGCATGGTTTTGTTTTTGGTGTTTTGAGACAAGATCTCACGATGTAGCTCAGGCTAATTTTGAACTGACTGTGTAATCCCACCGGTCTCAAACTTTCTGGAATTACAGGCATGTACCATGCTTTGGTTCCAAGTCAGTTTTTTGACCAGGCTTGCTCCTATTCTGAGCTTGCAGTTATTTTCCTCAGTGGGGTGTGTGTGTGTGTGTGTGTGTGTGTGTGTGTGTGTGTGTGTGTGTGTGTTACTAGGCCTCATGCATACTAGGTGAGCACTCTTGCCACTGAGTTTCATCTCAACTTTTTATTTTTTCGAAACTCTAACTTATCTAAGAAGGTCTTGAAGCTTCCTGAGTAACTAGAATTACAAATGTGACCATCATAGCTAGCTTTCTGGCTGAATTTTTGTAACTTTTTCCCCCCAACCAGATATAGTGGAACATACCTATAGTCCCAGCTACTTAGAAAGCTGAGGCAAGAAGATGATTTGAGCCCAAGGCCTGCAGATCTGGTCAGGATAATGAGACCCCCTTCAAACAGACAGACAAACTCTATTTTTCTCTATCAGAGAAAAAAATGCAGAGAAAGGGGGAAAAGTCAAATGAAATTTAATAAGTTTAATACTCTGTCCACATCCTCTGGGATCCACAGCCCTAAAGCCATCACCTTGCTCTTCCTTTGTTTTTTGTATATATATTTCTAAGTAAAAGATTTTATACTATTATCTCTTAATTCATCCATGTTAGACATTGTCACTGACTTCCTGTGATAGGACAACTCTTCCCTCCCCACAAAGGCAGGATTCAAAATATGTCCTCATTTAGGAAAATTAAAAAGTTCACAACTGTGAACTGTGCTGGCTCCAAAAGTAAAGTAGATGGTTAGGGGATTATTTGGCGTGAAAGTTTTTATAAATGTTACAAAGAATACTTCTAAAGTGATGCCTTTTTTATATTAAATGTCCATGTAGAAAGAATGATACACAGCTGTACATTCTGTGTGAGCCATCAGGCAGTGTGATATGGGTTATACACCCTAAACTGTATCGGGTGGCTGCTGAGATGAGGAAGCTCTCCAGAGCTGCTTTTCTTGGGCAAAGTAGCTGATATGGTCATAAAGGAAACACTGTAGTCCAGAGCCTGTGGATCGCTTTAACAGAACAGCACGCTTCATCTCTGACCTCCTGAGCGGAGTGGCATTACATAAAGGATATGTTTGGAATGTCTTGATTTGATGTACAGAAGAAAATGGTAAAACTTTCCAATTGTTGATATATAAACCCATCATGGAAATTCTAAAGGAACTGAGATTATTTAGGACAGATGAGGAGAAGCTAAAGAAACCTTGACAGGATGAGTCAGCATTGCCATTTCCTCTTATAGCAAAGGAATTTACTTAAACTGAAATGAGAGCTGATGAGTGTGATAAGATTTGAGTTTTCTGGGAGACTGAGGCAAGACAATTGCAAGTTTGAGCTCAATTTGGACACTTCAGCAACTTCACAAGACCCTGTCTCAAGGGGGAAAAAATTAGGTTTTCTAACATCTTGGTCATAGTGAAACACTGGAGTTCATATCCAAGCAATATGCTAACTTTAAGGAAGGAGTGAAGATTCTTTTTCTTCCTTCCTACTGTACCCTTTGACCTGCCAGTCTGAAGGTGGCCTGTCTATGGTGCTTCTAGTTTTATGACCTTAGTCATGTTTTCTTATTCACCGTGGGCTGTTTTATCCTCTAGTTGTGGAAGACATCAACAAGCGCAGAGAACCGCTCCCCAGCCTGGAAGCCGTGTATCTTATCACTCCTTCCGAGAAGGTAAATCCTCCCAGAAGAGCTCAGGCTGGCTTACACGTGCTGGGCTTGGGATCTCTGGCGCACAGCACCCCGAGTTTCTAGGTTAAGCACGCATTTAATGCACTGATCTGTTTAAGCATGTGATCCACGGGAGGTCAGATGATGGGAAGTGAAGGTGTATTAAACCTTTTGTGCTAAGCAACTATGCAGAAAGTCAGAGCTGCTATCTCCTGGATCATTAGTTTTCCCTCTTGCAGTCCTCTCAGGCAGAAGATCCACCTCTGGCTTTGGTATTTTGTTTCAGATTTTCAGATTTATTTCATCAATGGCCAGTTAATATCCCTGTTTTCCTTAATTTTGAAGGATTGTTAACCAGATTCCAAGTCTATGCCCTTACTTTGGTTGGTAGTTATCTTAGAACTAACTAACTAACTCTTTCTCTGTCTCTCTTTCTGTCTTTTTTTTTTTTTTTTTTTTTTTTTTTTTTTGTCTTTTTAAAATGGGGTTTCACAGTGCAGTTCAGGCTGGCCTTGGACTCACTTTGTAGCCCAGGCTTACTTGGAAATCGTAGCAGTCCTCCTGCCTCAGCCTCCCAACTGCTGAAATTACAAGTTTGCACCCCAGCTCAGCTAGTTTAGATCTCTTAATTTAGTTTTTGTTTTTGTTTTCTGAGACAGGCTTTTGATATATATAGTTCAAACTGACCTTGAACTCACTGCATAGCTCAGGCTAAAATTTGCATTGATCCTCCTGCCTCAGTCTCCTGAGACCTAGGATTATGGACATTGCATTTTTACCTGTATTAAAAAATTCCTCTGAGCCAGACATGATGTTGCACATGTATAATCCCAGCTATTTGGTAGGCTGAGGCAGGAAGATTCTAGTTTGAGCCCAGGTGGGCCATTTAGCTAGACCCTGTCACAAAGAAAGATCTCTGATTTTCACACTTTCTTATCACTTTTGAAAATTCACTTACTTGTGAGTTCCTGCAGACGCAGCTACATTGCCAGAGCTTCATCAACATGAGTCTCCCACAAGGTTTCTGCCCTGTTTCATGGGTCTCTTCTCAGAAACTCAAGTACTGTGGCACTCACATTGTCATTCTGCAGTGAGCTAAACTCTGAAACAATCCTGGTTTCAAATGCTGAGAACCTGACTGACAGAACATGAGTGCTAGAATTATACGTCAATAAAAACCCTCTATTGTCTTGTGCAGGTAGCCTGACACCACTTGGATGTCACTCAGTGCGGTTCTCAGTCCCATTGGTTCTGTAATGCCCTTAGCACCCTCTTTTGTTTCTGTCCGCAGTCAGTGCACTCTCTCATCAGTGACTTTAAGGACCCTCCGACTGCTAAATACCGGGCTGCACACGTCTTCTTCACGGACTGTAAGTAGCGGTGAGCTGCCTTTGCCTGGCCAGGTTTGCCTTTCTGCCCAACTGGGCTGAACCCAAACCGGGTTAGATCAATAGGGGAGAGACACGTTGTTGCCATAGGTGTCCTGATCTTTTATTTTCTCGTTGGAAGGTAAATTGTGTAAGAGACAGAAATAATCACACCCATACAAGCCTGGTAGGTCATGCAGTTTTTCCTGATGAGAAACCTCGCCGGGCTCCTAAACCAGAGGCTTCTCGCACAGAAGTGTTTTCCTGCTGCTGCCTTGGGGTTTTGTGCACAGACTTGCAGCCAGCACTCTGACGTTTAGTGCATTTCCAGCGGGTTTCTGACAGTGAGGTCCATGCAATGGTCTTAGCGTCAGTAGAACCTACTTCACTGCCCTGGAGCTGGTTTTTGTATTTTGTATGGGTTGTGCATGGATCCTAGAGGGAGAATCTGTGAGAGGTGAGACGCTACAGAGTAGACAGCAGTGGCTTCACCTCACCTTCTTTCTAGAGAAAGATCTCCCCAAGCAACCACTGAGGAAATGGGAAGGGCTTAGCACAGAATAGTCAGAAGTATTTGAGCAGGTGTGACAAAGAGAGGAATAGGGACAGCAGATCAGGAGCACATTCCTGGACAGCTGAAGCTTTTGGCCTGGGACAGCTGCTGAAAGTCATGGTCCCCACCCCGGGGAACTCTGTGCATCTGGTCCTTAAGGTTTTAGGGAAGATGGGGGCCTGCATCACATTTCCTGCTGATTTTTTATTTTTCCTTCTTATAAATGTGTTAAGTGTGGTACTTGGTTATACTGAAGGCCTTTATTTATCTCCTCTTAATCACTTCAGTTTCTTTTTATTTTATGAAAAAATAAAAAAAAATTCATAATCAAGTAATAAGAGAAAAACATGTTACTACACTATTTATTCTTGTCTTCAAAGTAGTTAGAGTACAAGATACAAATCAAAAAGATTCTTAGGAAAAAAAGATAACACAAATATTTCTTTTTCAATGAACTAAGAAAACTAGTACAAATGAAGCCAATTAGCATGCATATTAAATATTTTTAAAACGATAGAACTTGTAATTTGGGACAATATTTGAACTTATTTCCTGTTTATTTCTCTTTTATTTTGTTGTGTTTCTCATATAAGAGAAACCATGGGATATTTGAGTTTGTGTATCTGACTTATTTCACTTACTATTATGTCCTTGGTTTGCTTCCATTTGCCTATGAATGCCTCAAGTGGATGGCAGTGTAGCACTCCATTTGCTGTAAATGCTGTGTTTTCCTTATCTACTCATCTGTTGAGGGACAGATGCAGTATGTTGTTTCAAGATTTAGCTATTATGAATTGTGCTGTTATAAACAGGAGTATGCGTGTATCCTGTATTATAATGATTTTAACTCTTATGGAAAGATAACTGGAAGGGGAATACCTAAATCAAATGAAATTTCTATTTTAGATTTTTATTTTAGATGATTTCCATAGTAATTGTACTAGGTTACCATCCCACCAACAATGTACTAGTGTTCCTTTTCCCTGAACAATTTCTTCTGGTTCATCCTCCCCTCTTTTCTTTTCTTTTTTTTTTTTTTTTTGGGTCTTTTTCGTTTTTATCGGTATCCGGGATCGAACTCACGACTGCCTGCTTGCAAGGCAGGCGCTTATGTGGCTGAGCTAAATCCCCTGCCCCCTCCCCTCTTTTCTTTGGAATCAGAAAATAGTTTTTATTAGCTCTTAGTATCTCAGTCTATTGCTCTTTGTATATCTGTGACTTGTTGAGGGCCTTACAGGTGATTTTCCATTCCTCTTAAACCTAAAGATACAGGATATTTTAGGATAGGATGAATTTTCAAATTATCTTTTAAAAACTTAAATAATAAGAGCTGGGCATGGTGATCCATGCTTATATCCTAGCCCTTGGGAGACTGAGGCAGGTGATCAATTGCTGAATTTGAAGCCAGCCTGGGCTACATAGTGAACTCAAGGCCAGCCTGAACTGCATAGCAAGGTCCTATCTAAATAAATAAATAATAAAATAACATAAAATAAAAATCTGAATAATAAAGAATCATTGAATATAATGTAGCTATTAAATGAACCAGCAAAGGAAAGGGAAACTGATTCTTTTCTCCTTCTTGCAGCTTGTCCAGATGCTCTGTTTAATGAGCTGGTAAAATCTCGAGCAGCCAAAGTCATCAAAACACTGACGGAAATCAACATTGCATTTCTCCCATACGAATCCCAGGTGAGACTGGGCAGGGGATTATCCTACCAGAAGCTCTGAGAGGGTGGGGTGGGGTATAATAAAGAAAGCAGGGGAAGTTTCGAGTTCTGAATTGGCCAAAGGACATGTTGTATGTGGATGTGTATTTATAATGGAAAAGGTTTCCCATAGGCATCTGCCTGATGCCCTCATCTAACTTGCCGATTACTTCTGACTTCATATCAGCCAGCATTGCTTTCTCTGGGTGCACATCATTCTAGTTTAGTGTTCACTCCTCTTGGCTGACTCCTTGGATAACCAAAAGTAGCCTGTCTAAAAGGAGGGTGAGGAGGGGAGGCGCATCCCATCTGCCACAAGGAGACTCTTTTTATTGGAGATAACCTTGGCTTGTCACGTGCTACAAGAACAGATGGTCGTCACCGTCATTAGCTGTTAATGTTTCATGCACCAAAGGCCACAGCAGCAAACTTCTCCCCTTGGAAAAAAACAAAGTTGTTAAACCAGTAAAGGTGAAGCTGCTTGTGAGAGAATATACCAAATTTATCTTATATTTTTAAGGCTTTTAAAAATATCTTTTCCTAACAAATGAAGAATAAAAATACCACAGGACTTTTATGCATTTTGTGGTGGTAAAAGATGTTTGTGGCATATTGGATCTTTATGGATCAGCTTTAGAACCAGAGAGCAACCTATTCTTAGAAGAAGAGGGGTGGAAAAGATGCAGTGTGAACATTTAGAAATGTCTCATTTTTTTTCTCACTTGGCTTAAAGCTGTTTTCCTGTTTGAAGGAAAGAAATTTTTTCCTCTGTGTGAATCCTGTGACCACCTGGATTCAACAAAATCCAGCTTTAGCAGGTCCAACCATCCCGTTTCAGATTTTTTTTAAACTGGGTTTTGAACTAAGGACCGTCTGCATGCTAGGCAAGTACTACCAGTCCAGGGGTGGCAAACTTTTTAGAGACTGAGTGCCCAAACTGTTACCAAAACCCACTTATTTATTGCAAAGTGCCGGCACTGCTATTAAACTTGAGTATCTGATACTTGGATGCTAGGGTAACTTGGCTTGTGTGCCCACTGAAGCATGTGTGCCACAGGCTCATCACCCCTATCCTAGTCTTATTTATTTACTTATTTATTGACAGGATCTCACTGCATTATCCAGGCTTGCCTTGAATTTGGGGTCCTCCTACCCCAGCTTCCTGGAATTACAGGCATGTGCCATCATGCCCAGCAATATTTCAGAAATTTTAAGAAAATAATAAATGTTTCTTCTTTTTTTTCTTTTCTTTTCTTTCTTTCTTTCTTTTTTTTTTTTTTTTTTTTTTTGGTCTTTTTGAGACAGGGTCTCACTATGCAGTTTAGACTGGCCTTGAGTTACTTTGTAGCCCAGGCTGGCCTCAAACTCACAACAATCTTCATACATCAGCCTCCTGAGTGCTGGGATTACTGGCATGCACCACTACACTCAGCTAACAAATGTTTCTTAAAGATTATTTTTTAAAGAGATCAGAGTAGTTTACATAAAGGAAAATGTTAGTCATATATAGCAGTCCATATCAATAATCCAATCTGTGCAAGTGCTCTAGGAGGCTGAGGTGGAAAGATTGTAAATTTGAGACCAGCCTAGGCAACCTATTGATGGGGTGAGACCCTGTCTCAAAAAGTGTGTGTGGAGTGGAAAGCTAGGGATGTAGATTAGTGTGAAGGCCCTGAGTTCAGTCCTCATGACCAAAATAAAATAAAGTAAAATAAAATAAATAAAAGTGAGGACCTGAGAGAGTATAGACAGCTGATAGATTTAGTAAGAATTTTAAATTTCTAGATCCTTTCATGAGAGAGAGAAAAGCTGGGCATGATGACACATGTCTGTAATCCCAGCATGCAGGAGGCTGAGGCAGTAGGATTGTTACAAGCTTGAGATCAGCCTGAGTACAAAGCAAGTTCAAGGTCAGTCTGTCTCAAAAAGACCAAAAAAAAAAAAAAAAAAAAAGTAGGAAGAGGAGGAGAAAGGGGGAAGAAATGAAGAGGAGAATGAGGAAAGGAAAGAATACAGAGTACTTAGAACATTTTACTGAGACATGATTTGGGGGGGAGGGTGCTGAAGATCAAACTTACAACCTCACGCTTGCCAGGCAGGCACTTAGAAACTAAGCTATATCTCTGGTGAACATGATACTATTAAACCTATAAAAAAAAAGTCCTCTTACCTGCCCACAGTAGTGGTATAGTTTTCCAGCTCATTCCTTGTTTATTGAAACTAAACTCATACTGGCCTATGTGATCTTACACCAACCTCCTGATTTATCTCCTGGCCTCTTTATTGTCTTCTTAACACCCTAGACTCACAGTTGGGTCCTTGGCACTACTCATTTCCTCCCCAGAGGTCCCCTGCTGGTAGCAAAATGCCTCATTTTGGACATCGCCTCTGTGGGTCCCACTGTCCTCCGTGCCAGCCCACCTGGGCACTCTGTCCCTGCTATATTAGTTTCCCGTAGGTTTATGAGTTCTTAATGCCATACAACTTACTTTTCATTCTATTTATTTTCTGCCTTCCCTACTATATTACAGACTCTCCAAAGGCAGGATTCTTTGGTCACTAACAGTTCCCAAGTGTTCAGGGCAGAGCTGGCACTGAGAAAAGTGGAAGTACATCCCAAAGTCCATCACCACTATGGCAGAGATGACTACTCACCATTCATGATCACATATTATGCCAATATTTTCTGTTCAGGTGTATTCTTTGGACTCTGCTGACTCTTTCCAAAGCTTCTACAGTCCCCACAAGGCTCAGATGAAAAACCCTATCCTGGAGCGTCTGGCGGAGCAGATTGCAACCCTCTGTGCCACCCTGAAGGAGTACCCGGCTGTGCGGTATCGGGGGTAAGACAACACAGTCTGCTAAGAGTGGGAACCTATGTGTCACCAGGAGAGGAACTCTCTCCTCCCGCCCCATCTTCCTCTGGTCTTGAAGTTCCTCCAGATATGGGTAACACATATCTGTAATCCCAGCACTCCAGGAGGCTGAGGCAGGAGGGTTGCAAATTCAAACCTAATCTGGGCAGTTTAGTGGACTTAATGGTACTGTGTCTTAAAACAAAAAATGAAAATGAGGGCTGGGCTATAGCTCAGTGCAAAGGCCCTGGGTTCAATTCTAGTACTAAAAACAAAACAACAACAACAAAAAATTTAGGGTTTTGTCTTCTAAGGGCTGGGGATACAGCTCAGTGATAGAACAAACTTGCTAGCATGTGGGAGGCCTCGGGTTTCATTCATTCCCAGCACCACACACACACACACACACAAACACACATCTTCCAATCTTCATTTATTTTTTTCTCAGTCTTCATTTATTTAAAAGATAAATTACAAATCTTACTGTGAAATACAGTAAGATACTCAGAAAAGAGTATAATTAAACCTCCATGTAACTGGAGCCCTGATTTCTTAGTTTTTAATTCTGTCTAACCTTTAAAAGCAAGCATCATCTTTGCAGAGGTTTTTGAGAGTAAGATACTTTGTGGGGGGTATAATCCCCAGCAGCCACAGTCCTCCAACTTTCAGTGGGAGAGGAGAGAAGGGTGGTGTCTGACAGCCTGCACCCAGGCAGTACAGACACAGTAGGCTGAAGGGGGAGCGAGGATCGGGGCTGGCTGCCCAGTGGTTCCAGGGACCTTGTGCTGTAGCTGACCTCATTGCCTGCTGTCACTGGGGACTCCAGGAAGGCTCCTGCTCATGTCTGCCCTGGAACCCGCTGCCTCCATTGTTGGCACTCAGTGACAAGAGCCTAGTGGAGGTGCAGAGATGGGCCTTGCTGTCTCTCCTCACAGAGCAGTGGGAACTTAGGCTAGCAGTGGCGCTGTTGAGAGGTTGGGGCTGCAGCTCCTTACCATCTGCAAAGCCAGGTGGGGCCCAGGAAGCACTGTCAGAATTAGCCAAGTGGAGAGGTTCACAGGCTCACTGTGACTATGGACAGAAATATCACTTGCCAGCAAAACAAAGCAGACCTAAGGGAATTTGAATCAAGGGAAGTGAGAACCACACAGGTTAGCTCAGGCATCCTTGTCATGGGAAAAAGATGAGTGGTCGGGTCCCCTGTTGAAATATGTTTATCTAAAGTTACCTGGAAAGACTACTACTGCTTCCATTAGATAGTGTTTAAAAGAGAAGAATCCAGGGGTTGGGGATTTAGCTCAGCGGCATAAGCACCTGCCTTGCAAGCAGGTGGTTGTGAGTTCGATCCCCGGTACCGGTAAAAATGAAAAAGACAAAAAAAAAAAAAAAAAAAGAGAAGAATCCAGAAAATCATTTATGTTCCCAGGCACTGAGCTGAATGAGCTAAGTATTTTATTTTCTTTTATAAATATCACGTGACATATGAATATATTCTTAGCGTAAAACAAACCTAGCACAGGCAGTGGTTATGTCTTTTGACTCTCCCCGTACTGTCCTACAGATTCCCAGGACAGTCTGCATCATTTGGGTGCATGGACCATTCACTATCATTCCTCCTTTGTCAGGGAATACAAGGACAATGCCTTGCTGGCTCAGCTAATCCAGGACAAGCTTGATGCCTATAAAGCTGATGACCCAACAATGGGAGAGGTAAGTACGGGCAGTGTTTTTTGACAGTCCCTGGGGAACATGGTTCTGCAGCTCACAGAGCTTGTGTGAGGCTGCTTTTCCTATGCACTGTCTAGAGCCCTGGGGCAGCGTGAGCCAGTTATGTTCAGAGCAACCAAGGGGACTGATCTGATGCTGTTTGCTGAGAGTTTCCCAGTTTCAGCACTGAATGTCCCTCCTCCAGGGAAACCCCCACTGGTACAAGAACAGAGACAGTTGACCATTTTCATTGGTACCATTGCTAGATGCATTCAGATTTCACTAGTCTTTGCATGTACCTGGTGTGCATGCAGTTCTGTACAGTTTTAACACAGGCATAGATTTGTGCAACCACCATTCCAGTCAGCATGTGAAGCCTCTGAGGCCTGGAGACATAGGTTAGTTGTAGAGCACAGGCTTAGCATGTGTGAGGCCCTGGGTTGAATCCCCAGCAGCACCACTACTCCCCCCCCCAAAAAGAAGAGGGTGAAGGAGTAAAAAAGAGAAAAGAAAAGAAAAAAGATGCAGAACTTTTCCAGTACTGCCTTGCATTTAGAATTGAGAGCCCCAAGTCTTGCAGACTTCTTGGTCACCCACACAACAAATAGTTGGTTACCTCCTTTGTAGCTGAACCTGGGCAGGCTTCTTCTGGGCAGGGCTCCCTTTGGGCCCCAGCCAGATCTGCTTCAAAGAGCCCTCATAAGGTAACAAGCAGCAGAGCCTCACATGGGATATATTGGTGCTCTTGTGAAGCAGTGAATGGATTTCTCAATACTGTTTTAGTAGATTTGCTTCCTGCTGCCTTTTATAGGAGGGGCTTCACTAGTTGGAGAGGCTGAATTGGGTGGGGTGGCTTTTGAAGTAGCTCTCTTTCTCTCCAGGGTCCAGACAAAGCACGCTCCCAGCTCCTGATTCTGGACCGTGGCTTTGACCCCAGTTCCCCAGTGCTCCATGAACTGACTTTTCAGGCTATGAGTTATGATCTGCTGCCTATTGAAAATGACGTTTACAAGTAAGTAGTGCTATAGACTCCAGGTTGACTGCAGCTTTGCAGATGAACTGAGAATGCCTCTGAGAAAAAGAGCATTTTTCTTAATCCTATGAGAAACAGAGACATAATCTCTCAAATATACCTGTAAACTTTGCCATGAGTTCTCTGATTCTAAATGCCATTTCTAGGAAGGACAGGACAGGAACTTTATTTGGGTCTTTAGTTTGAAGCGTATGTCACCTCAGTTCCCAGCCTGCTTATATAGGATATTAGGTTGATTTCATGTTTTGAGTGTATTTATTTTACTCATAATTTAAAGTTCTTAATTATAGATCACAAAATATGAAAGAATATATTAACCAATGTAATGGAGTATAGTGGAACCATTTTCTTCATTATAAAAATATTTTTTTGATCAAAAACTCAATGTCTTGAGCCAAGCATTGGTGACTCACACCTATAGTCCCAGCACTGGGGAAGATGAGACAGGAGGGTCACTGAGAGTTCATCTCTGGGAGTTCGAGGCTAACCTGGACTACAAAGTGAGTTCAAAGCTAGCCTGAACTACATAATGAGACCTTATCTCAAAACAAAACAAAACATCTCAGTGTCTAAAAACCAATTTTTATTTTTATGGAAACAGATGGTGTGGCTTTAGTGTTATTTATTCTATAACTTTTATCATAAAGGCAGTGGTTTCCAAGTGCAGGTTCTGAAACTAAGTGACTCTCAGCTCCTCTCCCTCCCAATCCCGGCAGTTCTGCTTCTCTTGCGGTTTCTGATTTCATGTGTAATGCCATGCTGCAGGCCTGCTGCAGAGAACTGTCCCAGCCATCTTGCCACCACACATTTGGGGATCCTGTCACAATGCTGTCCCGGAAAGGGACAAACGGGAGCCTTACCTTTCCCCTCTATATACAACTCCTAAGCCACCGTAACTGACTTCGTGCCCTGGATGGGGCTTCTCAGGCCAGCCAACGCAGAAGTATTAACCAATTTGTTGGCTTGGAGTAAAGTGCCAACTTTCTGCTGGGGTTCCAGCTGCCACAGCTGACCTAACCAGCATGTTAGGAGCATTTGCTTGGTCACCTGGCAGCTAAAGATCAGGCTGGTGTTATTTATGACAATGCAGAGGGGGCCTAGTAAATGCTGTGGCCGGTGGACTGCCTGAGTCCATCTTCTCCCTAGGTATGAGACCAGTGGCATTGGAGAGGCGCGAGTGAAGGAAGTGCTCCTAGATGAGGACGATGACCTGTGGATTGCGCTACGCCACAAGCACATCGCGGAGGTGTCCCAGTAAGATGCGCTCCAGCTCACACATCTCCCCAGGGCTGTGGGTGGTGCCTGTGCTCTGGGCACTTTCAGGGGCCAGTTCCTTGCCGTGACCAAGCAACCAGCCTGTTTCCAAGAATGACACATTCTTTCTCTGCGTTTGAGCTACTCCTTCCTCACAAAGTTAGGAAATCCATTCCAGATTAGGTGCTTTTTGAATTCTTAGGAAACATTTGGAGCATTCCCAGAAAAATGCTTTGTAAACATCATTTTAGTTACTTTTCTCCTTGCTAGGACAAAATATCTGAGGCCAGCAATTTAAGGGAGAGGTTTATGTCAGCTCACATTTTGGTCCATAATCAAGTGGCTTCAATGCAGGACAGCCTAGCAGTGGGGAATGGTGGACAGAAAGCAGAAAGAGGAAGCAAAAGCTAGGAATTGAGATGAACCCCGTCCAGGCTGCACACCCAGTGACCATCTGCTCTACCAGACCCGGCCTTCCAGCATCGAGCCAGCTGCACGGCCCCATAATCCACTCATCTTCCAAACACATTGAGCTCTGGGGGCTATCTTAGATCCACTCTATAACAGACGAGCATGTAAAGCCAATTCATTGCTTTGGAAGATTCAGACAAACAGTGTATGGCCTTGCCTTTGAGAGAGTGCGAATGCGAATGTGATCTTCCTCTTTGCCTGCCCTTGCCTGCGCTGTACTTTGCCCTGGAAATGCTGCACAGTGTTTCCAAAACTTAAACATGTTATAATCCCTGTAAATTGTAACAGATCTGCTTTTTCAGAAAGACACATTCTGTTGAATGTGATGTTGAATTAGTGATGTTCTCAGGAAATTCACACAGAAAAAAACCAGTACATTCCTAGGTAGTTCTGTTTAGAGAAATTATCAGCAAATCTTTCTGATTACTCAACCTCAAAAAATACTGACCCACATTTCTTTTTTTTTTTTGGTCTTTTTTCCTTTTTACCGGTACCAGGGATCGAATTCATGACTGCCTGCTTGCAAGGCAGGTGCTTATGCCGCTGAGCTAAATCCCCAGCCCCCTGACCCACATTTCTAGTGATTAAATGTGTATATGAGTTAATTATATGCCTTGTTGCACTAATATGTGTAAATATGTGTATTTTGCAACATGGTGTTTTTTTCAAGCCTTAAATAGATATATTTCAGGGCTAAGAACTTAGCCTTAGTGGTAGACTGTATGTTTAACATGTATAAGGACCAAAGTTAGCCCCCAAACCCCAAAAAGTATTTTTTTTTGTTTGAAAAGAATGAGTTAAACACAAATAGACACTGTGGTATTTTCTTTTCTTTGTCCCTGGAATCATCTGACATGCCCTGACCTGAAGACCACTGGTTTAGAATATTAGTTGGAAAAATAGCATATCTGTCTTTACTTAGAAAATCACTTTAAACAACCTCTGTGGCAGGAGAGATGCTGCACCAGCCTGAGGAAAGCTATTGCGTGACTTCTGCAGCACCCCGGGGGCCCTTGGTGTAGCTGTGAAACTTAGCTGCCTTCTTCCATTTTCCAGGGAAGTCACCCGGTCTCTGAAAGACTTTTCTTCCAGCAAGAGAATGAATACTGGAGATAAGGTAAACACTTGCCAGTGCTCAAAAGACCTGGAAATGTGTGCCTGCTGTCACACTAAGTAAAGGAAGATACCCCTCAGAATAAATAGAAATCACATTTCTATCTTCATTTTATATCAGTTGTTTTCTTTGTGCATTTAAGAGTCAGGGAGGTTCAATATTTTGATGTTTATAGGAAACCAATTTTTATTATTTGGTATCTATTGTTTGAGATCATGGTGTTTCCCGCTACCTCAGTATTGGGGATTGAACCCAAGGCTTTTGCACTGAGCTGCATACCCACCCCTTTATGTTTTGTAAATCTTTTTTTTTTTTTTTTTTGAGGTAGGGTCTCACTAAGTTGCCCAGGTTGCCTTGAACTTGCAGTCCTCCTGTTTCAGCCTTCCGAAGTGCTGGGATTATAGGCATACACTACCACATTTGGCTCAGGGATCATTTTAAGCCAGAAAACCTTGAAACTTTTTAGCTTGGTAGAATTAGAGTTAATAGCTTGGTTTACCAAGGCCTCTCTTTAACCTGACTGACTGACAGTTTAGTCAAGTAGGGTGGACTTAGCAAAGCATCTCTGGTCATGTTACCTCTTTCTTCAAAGCCATTTAGTGTCTTCTGGATCCCCTCACAATCTAGCTGCTTCTGTCTGGCAGTAGCCCCTCCCAAGCCACCCCCTACCCCTAGCTCCTCATTCCAGCCAGCCAGGATGCTCTTGCCCCAGGTCTTTCGCTGGCCCTTTGTTCAGTCATAGCTTCCTTGGGGAACCTCCTCTGGCTTCTCTCTGGACCTCTGAGGTGTAAGTTACATGCACTCAGGCTACCCACTGAGTCTGCTCCAGAAGCCAAGATCCACTCTATTGCCATGACTTGTTTGGTGCCTCTGCTAAGGGTTAAGATCATGAAGCAGGGCTGGGGATTTAGCTCAGCGGCATAAGTGCCTGCCTGGCAAGCATTAGATCATGAGTTCAATCCCCAGTACCACAAATAAATAAATAAATAAATAAAGATCATGAAGCAGAAATTCCTTTTTTTTAAATGGTTTTTATTTTGTCCTTGTATCTCCAGTGCCTTATAATGCTTGAGGTATGTAGTACTCCCATAGATTTGTGTTGGATAAATGAACAGGATTAGATGGGTCCTACAGTCAGAAAGTAAGCAGACCTATCTGATCTGTTGGGAGGGTGGCTCTTAGCCCTCTCGAACCTCCCTGCTTTCCACCTGCCTACAGTTGCAGCCCTTCTGCTGAGCAGAAGTACACACTTGATGCCAAAAGTAGTATAGAGAGAAAAAAAGAAAAAAAAAATTGGCAAGAATTATACTCTCAACAACTTTCTAATCCAGTGGAATAAAACGAAGTGTTAGACTTCAGGGTTTAGTGTTCCACCTGGAAAACAACCATGACATTTAGAGCAATGTTTTTGAGCCAGAGGCCTGGAAGTCTAAACACACTCGATCTCGTGTTTAAGAGCTTCATCTTGAGAGCCCCAGGGCATGCTGTTGGGGAGTCCAGTGTAGCTGCAGTCCTGCCTGGCACCTTGCATAGTGTGTTAGGTCAAGGCCAGTAGAGCTACACCACTGCTTTCCTTTTCATTTTCCTTAGACCACTATGCGGGACCTGTCCCAGATGCTGAAGAAGATGCCCCAGTACCAGAAAGAGCTCAGCAAGGTGTGGAAATTCTAAAGGATGCATTGGAATCCTGCGTGTAAACAGCTGCAAGAAGATCTTGTAGAGCCCTACTACTCCAGTTGAAATCTATGTATTTTTAATCCTCTTTAAAACTTTTATTAGAAAGAAAAGGCCTAAGATAGACAACTTTTTTCCTATCCCTCTGCTTTCTCTCCTTGTCTTTCTCTTCTTTTGCTCTTCCTACTCCCTTGCTGTGGGTGGGAGGCCCCGGCTCCTTCCACACAGGTCTTTCCCCATGCCTGGATGTCCTCACACTGGCCATAGGCTTTCCCACACTGAGGGCTCTGAGAGCAGGCCAGGAAGGTGACCTGAGTTTACTTGTCACATATCCACGCTTCTGTCCAGTATGAGTGAGAGGTGGATGTGAAATCTGGCCCCACCCACTTGAAGAGAAGGAAAGGGAAGTTTCCTCTCCTGGAAGAAAGTGTATCAAAGAATTTTTGGACACCTTGTAAAACCAGCACACCTCGATCCTCCCTCGTGACACAGAACATTTTCTCCCTTGTGTATTTATAGTCATGTGCACACATTTTCTGTCCTTAGGAGGCCAGATACCGATAGAGCCCAGGATCGTGTTGTGTGTTGTAGATGTTCAACTGATGCGGTGTGAGCCAGTGATTATTTCCTTGATCACTAATGCTCTGTGGTTTTTCCTAGTATTCAACCCACCTGCACCTTGCCGAAGACTGTATGAAGCATTACCAAGGCACTGTAGATAAACTTTGCCGAGTGGAACAGGTAGGACATTTTCTTCCCTTTCTGCATGGCGGGGCTTCTGCCATGCCCTTTCACCCAACTGATTTTTAATATTTGACCTTGAACATCCTGCAGAATCATAGGAAGTAGACATGGGAGAACCTGCGACCTCATGTTGTCTCAGCCCTGGAGCTGATCTGGTTCCATTCTCCATGGTAGGGACTAGACTAATCTGGAGTGCTGTGCCATTTGGATTTTGCATGCCTGGCTGTTTTGAAAGACTATTTTCCCTGGAATGGCTGAAGAGAGACATAGAGAGTTCCCAGTCGTATATCAACAGGCTGAATTTTACGTTCTCAGTGTGTTCCCCTCCTGCTGTCCCTGCTATCAGCAGGCAGGCTTTGGAGACATCATAACTGAGAGAAGGCAGGGCAGTAGTAGGTCAGGAACCTTCCCAACCCTTGATCACATGCTATCCTAGAAACTGAGAGATTGGGATTTGAGTTCTGTCTCTGTCACTAATATATATAGGCATAACACATATATATTTCAGAGAGATATATATATATATATATGTCTATTTCTGCATTTTCCTTTTCTACAAAAGGAAATTCACAAAACTGACACATTTTTTAGGGGTATTGTATAGAGTCCTTTGACCTGTCCCTCTTTTTTTCAAGTGTGACAATGTTACTAAACTATGTATTAACTTTTTTTTTTTTTTTTTACCGTGCTGGGGATGGAACTCAGGGATTTGCACAAATCAAGCACTGTTCTACCATTGAGCTTCCCCCAGCTGCTGTCAACCTGTAAGGGAAGAGAGAGGACACTAAAAGATTGTGAGGTCTGAGCTAAAAGTCTTTTTTCACAGTAAGATGCCAACTCAGGTTCTCAGGGTAAATCCTTTGCAGTGCTGAGAGCACCCAGCTTAGGTCTGCAAGCCCTATCCATGTTGTTGCTATTTTATAAGGGGCAGAAACCATCCACTTCTCAGGTGAGCTAAGGTATCCTTTCCAAAGGAGTTTAACCAACCAGAAAGCAGGTTCTTAGATCAATAAAAATGCAGTCTGAGATTAAGCTTTGAAAGTTTAAAACTTCTCAGAGGTATTGTTGAACTCATTGCATTTAACCAGACTTGCAGAGTCAGGGCCTCTGCAAGGAGAGATGAGAGAGAGCCTGGGAGAGGTGGGCCATCCTGGCTTCCTCAGACTTGGTCTGGCGAGTAGCAATCACTTGAAATCCTCATTTTTGTGAACTCCTGGAAAGGAAGTCTCCAGAGAGCCACAGAGGAAGCTGTGGGGACCAGGGGTTCCCCTAAGAACTAGACCGGGTGGCCTTAGCTTATGGAGCACAGCACATTGCATACCCGAGGCGTACAGTGGGGCAGGGTATTGTGTTCCTTCCCAGCCTTTCTGTCTTCCTTCATCTCCCAGGGCACAAGTTTTCAGATTTGGAAAACCCTCTGCTTTTTTTTCCCCCTCATCCTTTAAAGTGGTGAGAGGATTAAAAATAAAAGTTAAAACCCTACAGTAGTCAGAACTCAAAAACCTTGTCCTTTCATGCCAGGGGAAGTGGAATGGAGAGAATCTAACCATGCAGAGGCTCCTTGAGTTTCCAGAGTTCTCTTGGGCTGCCAGTGGCCTAGGGACTGGCATAGGCACCCTCAGGCACACTCACCTATGGGAGGACTTACCTCACATGAGGGGGCAGGGCCTGGGGAAGACACTTAGAGGCTGCCATGCACTCTAACCAATGCTGTCCAAAGCAGCGTCAACACCAATGCTGATTCTGCATGTTGTGAGGAGAAGCCCTGTTAACACTCTGACCCAACCAGACTGCAGACCCCAGACATTGGTGGGCCCTGAACTTCTAAAGTGCCATCTGTGCAAATATCACCAGAAGTAGAAAAAAAAGTGTGTTTTCTACAGGACCTGGCAATGGGCACAGATGCAGAAGGGGAGAAGATCAAGGATCCCATGAGAGCCATTGTCCCCATCCTGCTGGATGCAAATGTCAGCACTTATGACAAAATCCGTATCATCCTTCTCTACATCTTTTTGAAGAACGGTAAGAAAGGCAGGATATGCAGAGGGGATAGGCTGTAAGAGAAAACAGTAGAAAAGTGTTTTATAAGAGACAGAAAGGGGCCAGGATATGGCTCAGCAGCACTGCACCTCCCTGGCAAACATGAGGTCCTGAGCTTGATTCTCAGTTTAAAAAAAGAGAGAGAGAAAGGGGAAGAAGAGTAGGTTCTGGAGGCTCTTCATGCTTGGGGAGATGCAGTGTAGTCAAATCAGTTGCAGCCAGAGGCTGAGGGGCCCCGCATGATTCTCAGGAGCCAGTGCAAATGACAGAGAGGAGGCAGAGCTGACTGGCTTCATGGCAGTTTACTGAGCTTTTCCTGCCAGTGATCTTAACTTGCTTCACATTTGTCATCTCTACTCTTTTATCAAAGAATGGACTTTCACCCACAGTTGCCAAAGTGTCTACAGTGTAGGAGAAGGGTAAAAAGACTCGCTTGTCCAATAGGACTTTGACGCACAGTGGGGGTGGGTAGGCATTGCTAAAAAGCAGGCAGATGGAAACCCCGACGGCAAGGGCCAGCTACTGATGATATCACATAGGGCAGAGTGACTTGAATGGAAAGGGAGAGCATTGTTCTGGTTTTGGCTTAGAGTCGAGCAGCTTAGAGTCGAGTGGCACCAATTTCTGCTGTCTTCAGCAGAAGGGAAGTGGGTCATGGTGGGCAATGGCTAAGTGTGCTGATGGCTGTCTTGTGCCTACAGGCATCACAGAGGAGAATCTGAACAAGCTGATCCAACATGCCCAGATTCCCCCAGAGGACAGTGAGATCATCACCAACATGGCACACCTCGGTGTGCCCATCGTCACGGATGTGAGGGCCCTTGATGGTAGCAGTGGGGAGAGGGTGGTGTCTGCTCCTATAATAAGGGACAGTGTCTCATGACACACCTGTGCAGATAAAATAAGGGGGATGAAGGTATCCAAGAAACAGAGTAAGCAGATGTGCACCGCTTGGCATTGTATGGTCATCAAAACTGAGCTGCTGCATCTCTGAACCAAAATCTAAGAGGTCATCCAGTTTCACCTCTTGTATCTTGAGGATGGTCTGACTTTACCTTGGATATCTCAGACTCGGTGTCTCCCCTGAGGAGGTGAAGGCTACATTACAAAGTGGGCAGCCTTGCTACTTCTGAGCATTGGGCAGAGGGGTTGGGCAAGAACTAAGCCAGGCAGGTGATCTGGAGCCCCACATACTATGCTCTGGGCAGGGCCCTACAGTGCCTTTCAGAACTTGTTCCACCTACAGGCAGGCAGCCTATGGAGCAGAAATAGCAGAGCTGTATGTGAGCCAGAACCTTACAGACCCAGGCTCTTTGCCATGGCCATCAGTGGTCAGTTTGTCACTGGCAGGATTTGATGTTTATATACCCTGTTCACAAGAAAGATCAAAATGTTGGGCTGGGGATTTAGCTCAGTGGCATAAATGCCTGCCTTGCAAGTGTGTGGCCATGAGTTCGATCCCCGGTACCAATAAAAAAAAAAAAAAAGAAAGATCAAAATGCTAACAGAGAAAATTCACTTAGTACAGTTTATACTACTGAAATAAAAACTAAATCATATCCAAAGGGGATATTTTCTCCTACCATAGGCAGGAAACTTTTTTTTTCCCCTTGAGGTACTGGGAATTAAATGTAGGGCCTTGCATATGCCAAGCAAGTGCTCTATTACCAACCTACAAACCCAGCCCTTTTATTTATTTATTTTATTTTTTTGAGACAGGGTCTTGCTGAGTTGCCAAGACTGGCCTCAAATTTGTAATGCTCCTGTCTTTGCCTTCAGTGTAACTAAAATTACAGGCATGCCATAAGGCTCATGATGGCAAAAAACATTTTTTTACTTACCTGGATATTGTTTGTTTGGATGGTTTTGGTTTTTTGTATCAAGAGAACTCAGGACTTTGTGTTTGCCAGGCAGACGCTGTGCCACTGACCTATATCCCTGGCCTTATATCGTTTTTAAAAAATTTTTATATTTGAGCCATGTTTGTCATCTTGCATGACTTTAAAGAACCAAATTTGTTCTAGCCCTAAAGGGGGCAAATTTTATGCTGTTGTGGGGAGAACCTCCCCTCTTATCACTCTGCCAATGCTGACTCTGAGGGAGTGCTCGAGAGAATTTCCAGAGGCCACTGAGGCATGGGTGGCCCCTGATGAGAGTCCAATGCCGCATGTGCTTGCCTCCAGTCCACGCTGCGCCGCAGGAGCAAGCCAGAGCGGAAGGAGCGCATCAGTGAGCAGACCTACCAGCTCTCACGGTGGACCCCGATCATCAAGGACATCATGGAGGTCAGTGGCAGGGTGCGGAGGAGGAGCCAGGTGCTTCCAGTCTCACTTGCTCTCAGGTGACCATGACACCCTGTGGTCTCATTTCCCTGAGAGAGTAAGTGCACCTTACTCCAAGGGCTCATAAAGAGACGGAGCCCCTAGGAGCCACCCATTTGCTTTTTTTTTTGTCTTGAGAGATGCGGCCCTGTGCATTGGGGGCCCTCAGATGGTGCAGTGTCCTAAGGAGCCAGACATATGGCAGCATCTCAGAGTCACATAGCAGGGTACCCATTGTGGAAGGCTCTTAGCAAGGTGATGCAGCCTGACCTGCCACTCCTACTGCTCCCCTCCCTGAGCACTCCCACCAAGAGGCCAGGCCTCTGTTTTGTGTTAAACAGATCCCTTACCTGGAGTGTTCTGGCCCTTCCCTGAGTCCTGCTTTCCCTCAGACCTTTGTAAGATCACATGGTGCCCATTGGTCACCCCATATGTCTGACCACTGGCGCAGCGCAACCTCTTAAAGCAGTGTTAAGTGCCCTTATGTGCACATGTGCTGCTTACAGTTGGGTCATCTTATGCAATAATCCCATCTCCTTGGCTGCCTGTCCTCTGGCACAGAGCCTTGCACATAGCGGGTGATCTGCATCTGTTGGCTGTAGGATGATAAAAGTGGTGGCATCACAGTGGCTCTTGTGTTCCTACCATGTCCCAGCTTCTCTCCTTGTAGCGGGAAGAATCTGTATAGTCCTGTACCACCAGATCTTTGGGATTGGCCTCAAGATAACCTGCTCAACTTCCATACTTGGCAGGCAAGCAAAACAAGGGTCCCAGGAAGAAAAGGACTTGTCCAGGATCCCTTAGTTTGTAGCACCCCTACTGAATCATACATTAAGGTAAACATATTTTAGGACTGAGGGTGTGGCCTACTTCTGCCTCAGGTCCTTTGCACTTGAGTTTCCCTTTGCCTTGTGCTTTGTGTACATAAGGTTCTGGGTTCAATCCCCAGCTCCACCAAAAAGAAAAGAAATTTCTTTTTTGTCTTTTTCCTTTTTTATCGGTACCGGGGATCGAACTCACGACTGCCTGCTTGCAAGGCAGGAGCTTATGCCGCTGAGCTAAATCCCCAGCCCCAGAAAAGAAAATATTATATATATATAATTTTAAATAGGATGAATCAGCTTCCTGTGTTTGAAGCACATAATCCAAAAGGACAGGTGGACAGAAAATATACTGAAACCAATTTTTTGCTCTGTGGAACAGATACAGCCAGCCTCTGAGTCCCATTCTCTCTTTTGTTTTCTACTATTTCCCTCTCCTCCTGCTCCCCAGGCCTCCAAGGACATGTGTAGGTGTCACATGGTGGCTCTTGGGAAGAACTTGGATTATCAGGCAGCTGAAGCTGGCTGGAACCCACCCACCAGACAATCAGCCCCTCAAAGGCTGCAGGAAAGACTCTGCTCCTGCCCTTCCCATGGGCAGAGCACATGTGTAACTTCAGATAGATTATTTTTGAAGAGAAAATTGGAGGAGAAAATGCAAAACTTACTTTCTTTTTTATACTTTATTTAAGAGTAGACTTCCCGACTCTGAGCAGTATTACAGCCAGCTGTGCAGCATGTGGTTGACATGAGCCATGGCTGAGCCTTCGCAGTGGTGAGAGAGCACAGGTGGTTCCAAACCTGGCTTCAATTTCACTGCCTCCCATGCTCTTAGCATCATGCTTATAGATGGCAGGCCTGACCTCTGTGTTTCTTCTCTGCAGGATACTATCGAGGACAAACTTGATACCAAGCACTACCCATATATCTCCACCCGCTCCTCTGCTTCCTTTAGTACCACCGCTGTCAGGTAGGTACACGTGGGGTGAGCAGGAAGATGGGATCTAGTTGGATGACAGCCACATGGCTGTCTCTTACGATGTGTAAGGGCCCCTCACCATTCCCCAGTGCAGCCAGGTCCCTACCACAGCCCCCATGGCTTCTCCTTTCTCATTCCTCTCTTGCAAACTCGGCTTCAACCACACCAGCCCCCTTGTCAGGCCCACTTCTCAGGTCCTTTGCACTTGGGTTTCCCTTTGCCTGAAATGCACCAGAGGCATCTGTACAGCCTATACTTACTCCCTTTGGGTCTTTAACCAAGTGTTACAACCTCTGCTTCTCCCTGACTACCCTGGTTAAATTCTGGTACACTGCATTCACAGTGACTCTGTCATAGCCCTAGTGTGGAAATAGTGCCAACATTCACTGACTGAAATAAGTGAACAAAATGCTGTGACTCCTGAAAACAGTTGGGGTTGAGCACGTGAGCAGGGGAGAGCAGTTAGTGACTCCAAGAGGGTGACTGCCAGCACCAGTGACTGTAGTTCCCAGGGTTGACGGTCTAGAATGCATTCCCCTTTGTCACTTTTCCTCTGCTTTTCTGCCTGTCTTCTTTCTTGCTTCTCTTCTCTCCATTGTCATTTTTAACCTTCCTGGCCCTGGGCCAGAGGCCTGGGGTGGCATTTGTGCTCTGGCGTTTTCTCTCTGATGGTAGCACAGGTGAAATGTTCATTGCTGAACTTGTAATAAAAGACCAGATCCCTTGCCTGGCAAGCCCAAGGTCCTAAATTTGATTCCCTAGGACAGCAGGGGGAGACAGAGCACCAGATGTATCCAGGTTGGAAAGCAGCTAGAATGCTGTCCTGAGCCAAAATACCTCAGGATTCAGACAAGATTTGTTTTCCATTCGGTTTTCCTGCTTTCCCAACCTTTCTCTCTGTTGTGAGGGAGTCATAGGGACTTAGGGAGCCCCTAAACTGCAGGGCTGCTCACCGGTGCCCCTCAGGGTGGCCTGGCAGTGGTGCCTGGCCCAGCTGTGCGCTCCACCTGTCCCCATCTTCAGGGTACAAGAGCGCTGAGCTCTCCTCCTTCACAGCACGGTGCAGACTGCTTCTCTCACTCACCCAGTCTCTGAACTTCGACCTCTTGGCTGGCAGGGGCTGTCTCTTTGGGGAGCCAGGGCTGCACAGCCCAGCCTACCTGAGGGAACTGGTGAGACAACCAGTGAGGAGGACCTGTCTGTCCTCACAACTCAGTGCCCCAGGCCAGCTCAGGATGGTGCACAGTCTGGAGCAGACACTTGAATGAGCACAGTGCTGGAAAGCTGCTGAAAGCGACCTGTCCAGCACCAGAGTTGGCTGAGCCTGTCTGTTGCCTGCGTGCTTCTAGAGTGACAAAGCCACAGTATAGGTGTCCACATGGGTTGGAATTCCATTGGCATTCAATTCAGCCTTCCCATGCAAGTGTCTGGTCTATGTTGAGTCCAGCCATACAGCATGGCATGGACAGCCACCGCATTATAAAGAATGAGATTCTCTAAGTGCAGGTAGACATCACTCTCTTTCTCTCTCTCCTCAGCGCCCGCTACGGGCACTGGCACAAGAATAAGGCCCCGGGGGAGTACCGCAGTGGCCCTCGCCTCATTATTTTCATCCTCGGGGGTGTGAGCCTGAACGAGATGCGCTGTGCTTATGAGGTGACCCAGGCCAACGGCAAATGGGAGGTGCTGATAGGTGAGTCCCATGAGCCTTCCAGAGGAAGGAGCTATCTCATTGCTCAGACTCCATTCCATGCTTTGGTGTCGCATTCCATCCTAGGTTCTCCATCGCCCCAGTTAAACCCAGTCCTGGAAACCTAGGTAGCAGAAATAAAGGGGCAAAGGGTTCCCTTCTCCTGTTTGTCCTTTCTGAAAGGCAGTGCCATGAGGCGGAAAGTGCCTGATCATAGAGTCCAGCACTCAGGCTGAAACCTGTTGTCTGCCACTGCCAAGTGGAGTCACCTTGAGCAAGTGACTTACCAAGAAGCCATTCTCCTTACCCAAAAAAACCAGCTTTATAACACCCACTTGCAGTGTGGATCTAGGCCTGAGTTGAGAGCTGCAAGTTTCCCAGCACTGGGCCCATACCACTGGTACTCCACTGAGGGCAGGAAGTCCTTCATGTCCTCCTCCACCCATCAGCTGGAGATGGATGGACCGTGTGCGAGGAGATAGTGCCCAGGACCTACCAGCTTGACTCCAGTGTCCCGTTCAGTGCTCTGTCAACAAGAGGCTGGGGCCTCTGTGGGAACATACTCTGAGGAAAGCATGAGGCCGGGACCTTAGTGTCCTTCAAAAGGGGTGTTCTGTGTTTCCCCACTAGTGTCCTTTCTGCTGCCTATGGATGGCCCCACAGGCCATTTACATCTGAAGTGCTTCAGGAAAGTCCTGTCTCCTACCACTGAGTGCCCACTACTAGTCATGATCCCAAGCAGTCATTACTTCAATAAGTGTTATTTTACAACTTGACTGGGGAGACCAAGCTACAGCATCTCCCAAGATATCCAAGTATGCAGGCTCCATAAACCAGCCATGGCCTCCTGGGTCCAAGATGGACTGCTCGGTAGTGTCCCCTGGTGGGAAGAGTGCGTTTCCCTCCCCAGGCCTTCAGGCCTCCCCTAACTGATTGCCAGTTCACCCTGTAGCTGTTCTCCTCTCGGTGGCATAGGCCCAAGTTGTGCAGCTGTTTTTCTGCTTGCATATGTGTTGCATGAACATGTTGAATAATTACAAGCTGAAACACAGCTTTCCTGGACAGAAGCTGTCACAGCCAGGCTTTGGCTGTAAATCTTACCCTTCCCCTTTGGATCTGCCTTGAGGTTCCGTGGTGGGAGGTAGAAACCCAGGGGTACAAAGTTACCCTGCAGGTTCATGGAGGGGCCTCATGCAGACAGCTGATATCCAGTGTGTGGCCTCATCTGCTTTGTGCACACCCGCTGCCTTGCTGCCTCTGTGTGTATGTGTGTGCATGCATGCCTGCCTGTGTGTCCTGCTTCCTCACGCCTCATTGGCTGCAGACAACGTAGGCCTAAATTGGCATGTTCCTGTGACCTACCTTTGTTCAAGCAGTCAGCTGGCCTCTGTTCTCCCACAGGTTCTACTCATATTCTTACTCCCACCAAATTTCTCATGGACCTGAGACACCCCGACTTCAGGGAGTCCTCTAGGGTATCTTTTGAGGATCAGGCTCCAACAATGGAGTGAGAGCCAAAGAAAAAAGTAAAAGCAGCTTATTACAGAAAAGAAACTCTTCCACTCTGAAGGGTTTTCTTTGATTATTCCGTCACTCTTTTTTCTTTATTTTTCCCTTTGGTTTCTTTCTTTCTTTTTTTCTTTCTTTTTAAAAAAAATTTTATTTTAACAAGAAAATGCTTGCAGTTCTAAACACCGATTGAAAATGTGTCCAGCACTGCCTTTATACCCACCCTGACCCCTAACCCCTCTGGGCTCTGACCCACCAGCTCACTCATGCCTTGGGCTACATGCTGCTCAGGCAGGTGGCGGCAGCCATGGGGTTACACCAGCACAGTAGGACTGCCTTGCGAGCAGTCCTCAGAGCAGTAGCCGGAGGTTGAGGGATACCTGAGGCATGGTGCCCGTACCTGCTCCCCAGGGGCATGCCATGGGCTCCCTCGGGGAATGTAAGTGCTCTGGTGGTAGCGTGGCACAGGACCTTGCGAGTGAAGTCCTCTGGAAAAGGCAGCATCCAGGGGAGATGCCCATGGGTATCCAGGCAAGGAAGGCTTGGAGGAGAGTGGGGAAGAAGCCACATCTGTGGTAGATGTAAGACTGCCTTTGGCCAGCACAGGCACTTACCCAAGAGACAGGTGCTATGGATGACTGGCACAAGCTACCAGTGAGACGTGCTTTTGTCTAATGTTGCTCCAGTCTCCAGTGAGACGTGCTTTTGTCTAATGTTGCTCTCCAGAAAACGGCATGTGCTATAGGGCCAGGAGTTTAGCTCAGCAGCACAAGCACCTGCCTGGCAAGTGAAAGATCATGAATTTGTCCCTGGTACCAAAAAAAAAGAAAGAAAATGGCATACCCTAGTCATCAGCTCTCTAAGAACTTGCTTTTATTTTCATTCTCCTGCGAATCTTCCAGCAGGTGAGTGATTGCACACTGTCTCCCTGTGAGGGTTCTTGGTGAGGTCTGAAGCCTTTCAGGGAAAATCTCTTCTAGATGCTATGGCCTTGTAAGAGTTTCCTTCTCTCTCCCAGCAAGCTGGCTACCCAGGAACCCCTTTGCTGTTTGGTAGATGATCCAAATGTTGTTTTTCCACATCGTCTTCATTCCTTTGTCTCCCTCCATCCTTCACAAGTGTTAGCGCCTCCTATAATGTGTTTCAAGTGACTGACTGATCTGTTACAGCATAGTTCCTCATCTTTATTACATAATCCGTGATGAGGCACCTTTGTGCACCTGATCTTGGCTACACCACTGAGGTTGAACAGTGAAAATACCCCCTCACTGTGAACTGAGATATGGTCTAGTAGTTACAGAGTCTGAGTCACTTATAAGCAGTTGGAAGAAACCTAGACTCAGGGCCAGGAGGACTGGATTCCAGCCCTGCTCTTTCATGAATGCAGTGACAGGTCACCCCACTTCTGAAGCAGGACTGGAGCACCCTGAGGCTCCTTGGAGCTCTCACAGTGTGTAACTCAGTAATTCTGACATGTGCCTCAAATCATGCAGACCACCCCAATTTCTGAGGAATTGCAAGGGAATGATCTAACAGAACCTGGGCTAGATAACATCAGAAGGCTGTTCCTTTCTATTAGGAAAGTGTTCCTGCATCCTGAAGACAGGAACAGGAGGCTGTGCCATTTATCTCTTCCACTCTCCTGGTGCCAGCAGAGGAATGACATACTCCAGGGTATCCGTGAGCCAGAAAGGAGCTGGGGATGGCTTTTGGCCCCCATCCTGCATGGGCTCATCTTCCTCTAGAATGCAAGGCCAGTGGGTGGGAAATAGAAGTGGTTTTTAAAAAAAAAAAAAAAAGTCATTCCCTAGAAGCATCTTGCTCAGGTGTTAGGCACACCTAGTTCTGAGCACACTCAGCAAGTAGGTGGGCAGCACCTGCTGCAGGAGGGGTTGAAGACCCTAGAGGACTTGCTAACTGCAGTGACCACAGATTGCCTGCAGGATCCAAAGGAATCACAGACCTAAGCCTCATGGATCCTGCTGGCATTAATGCTGGGGTCCCTGCTTCCCACGAAGCCTCCCCTTTGTAGGCTTTCCCCTATTTTCTATTCAGTCAGTTGAGGCTTTGCTGCTGTCAAGACGGAGAAAGCATGAGTTCTGGCTGTGCACTAAGTTCTGGCTTCTAAAACAGTTGGCTGGCAGTGTTGGGTTTTACAGGGCTCAACCAGCAAACCAGAATGCAGATTACAACCTGACTTAGGGCTGGGGATGTAGCTTGGTGATAGAGCACTTGGCCTGGCATGTTAGAGGCCCTGGGCTCAATTCCCAGCACCAGGGATGAAAAAATGCGACAGCCCCAGATGACCGCAGGGCAAAACAGTGCAGACTGTTGGAGAGCTTGAGTTTTCTCGTTGAATATCAGTTCTGTGGTAGTGCATCTTTTAAAAGATGAATCTTCTGGGGCTGGGAATCTAGCTCAGCGGCATAAGCGCCTGCCTTGCAAGCAGGCAGTCGTGAGTTTGATCCCCGGTACCGATAAAAAGGAAAAAGCCAAAAAAAAAAAAAAAAAAGAGAGAGAGAGAGAGAGAGATGAATCTTCTGCCCAGCACTCGCTATCTCCAGCAGACATCCTGTGTCACTTTGTCTTCCCAGTGGCTCCCTCTCCTCCCTGAGGCAGCTTCCTCTGGTCTGGGTTTTAGGGAGTCAGTGTGGACAGGTGAATTTTGCAGATTCCACCAATCCTCATCCTACTCTCTGCCCATGATTGTGTGGAATCATCCAGGCAGTGACACCTTCTAAGTTTCCAACTCTTCACTCTGGTTGATTTGGGTCAACAGTACTAGTCATGAGGGATTGACAAAGAGGCTGCCAGCAGCAAATGAAAAAACCTGGGTCTGGATGGGCCCTGCCATGCTATGCATAGTACTTGGGAGAAAGGTGGATTTTTTTGTCTTTTTGAGACAGGTTGACACTATGTAATCCAACCTGACCTTGAACTTACTTTGTAGCCCAGGCTCACCTCAACTTAGTGATACTCCTGCCTCAGCCTCCCGAGTGCTGGGATTACAGGCCTGTGCCACCACACCTGGCCTGCATTTTCATTTTTCGTATTTTTACTTTATTCCAGACTGGGATCAGGTAAGTTTCCTTCTCAGTGGGACTCAGGATTGGACTTAGGTTCAGAGCCCAGCTGCTGTTAAGCATCACTGTATCTTTTTCCCTCCCAGGAAGCCCCCAAGTAACCAGAATTGAGAGAACAGAGACTCCCTCTGTGCCACCAGCTTACCCTAAGCAAGCACTCGTCCACTCTGACCTTCCTTCTTCTTGCCTGTGGGTGGAGGAGTGGGCCTGACTGCTGCGCTCCTGACATCCTTAGTCATCAAGCTTGCCTTGCCACTGCCACTGGGGTCTTCCAGGATCTGTAGGTCTGCGCCAACTTGTACTGAGTGATTAGCCAGTCTTAGAACTCTTGCTTGTCCAGCTGATATCAGCGTAGAGAAAGGATTTTGTCCTATCAGGTTTTTTTGTTGCCCATGGCTTTGAAAACCTTGGCCAGGTGCCCACTTTGTGTCATCATTATCCAGTTATGTGAAGTGGACCAAGAGCAGCAGAAACCACCTGCTGATTTTTCTGGAAGGCTGACATGGGCAGCCACATTTAGACTCAAAATGGGAACATTTGTAAATTTTGCCTATTGGATTCATTGAGCTCTGTTTGCAGTGGTTATGGTAAAGAAAGGCTTGATCAACATTAACAAAATGATACAAACTATTGTGTCTCAGAAATTGGTTTTGAGGGGCCGGGGATTTGGCTCAGTGGTATAAGCGCCTGCTGGACAAGTGTGAGGTTGTGAGTTCGATCCCTGGTACCAAAAAAAGAAAGAAAGAAATTTATTTTGAGGTCATTTGATTTAATACTAACTGATCTGATTCCTTAAGAGACCAGGTGAGGGGCTGGGGATTTAGCTCAGCGGCATAAGCACCTGCCTTGCAAGCAGGCGGCCATGAGTTTGATCCCCGGTACCGATAAAAATGAAAAAGAAGAAAAAAAAGAGAGAGACCAGGTGAGAGAAGGCCCAGGAATATACCTGGTTGTCACCAAGCCTCTGTCCTAAAATTCTCAGTCAGGACAGAATTTCAGAAGGTCTGTGATCAGATAATAGCAGAAAATTCTAGCACATGGATTCATTTACCTCTCTTTGGTCTCCCCAACTGCTGGATTTGTATGTTGGCAGGATACCAACATACAGGTGGGGGGCACCTTTAGAGACAGGATTTTGACCAGAGAAGCCTCTTGAGAGTTGGAGTTATCCTTAGAACTGAGTCTGCAGTCTTGTTTCCTGGAGTGCAGCTGGGAGCTGGGGAACAGTGAGCTAGGTTTCTCTCGAAGGTGTGCTGCCTGTTGCCTCGAGGTGCTGCAGAGACTCTTCCCAAGTCTAGACGCACTGGCTGCATTGAGTTGAGGTTCGAAGGCCTCACTCTAGCAGCAGTTTGCACTTCAGAGCTGCACTCATGTTTATGACTTTTGACCTTGTTTGTCCAACAGCCTTTGACTTCCTCTAGGACTAGGGAGAAGATTGATAAGTTCACAAGGGGATTGCTTCAGGGTAAAAAGAGCACTCTAAAAACACCCAGGAACACATTCCTGAAACCTGTTTCCCCTCTGCTTTAGGAGCCTCAGGTCTGCAGAATAGTGAGGCAGTTTGAGAGAGCAGGGGCACAGATGGGCTGGGTTTTGGGGACATCCAGTCAGTGGCCCTGAGAAGTAACTAAGAGCTGGCTTCTGTCTCAGAGCAGTGAGTGCCTGGGATGGAGTTGCAGAGGATGGGATGTTGGCAGATGCCTCTCACAAGGAACAGGATATTGCCCATTGTTTGCCAATCCAGACTGACCAGGAAAGTGTCCTGTGCCAGCAGTCCTGGTCAGCCAAGCAAGCAACTGGTCAGAGGCACAGGGGCCCTGGTGTCAGAATCATGCCCAATATGCCAGCCAGAGCTTTCTTTTGCCTGCCTTGGAGGGAAATTGGCATTTGGGGTTTCCACTCCCTGCTCCCACAAAGGCCCATCCCTCACCAGGTCTCCAGGGAGGCACATTTTCAAGCAGGAGCTCTTTTGTTTAGTTCTTCCTTCCCACCAGGATCTTTCTTTGAATTCCACAGCTGCATGCGTGCAGGCCTCATGCTCACAAGCCACCAGTCACTTCCTTTCTGTTTGGTTGAATCCATGTCCAGATCACACGGTCCATGCCTCATTTTTTACTGCACTTACTAGATCTCTCCTTATGAAAGAAGCCTTCATTTTTAATTTATTTATTTATTTATTTTTACTTTTGCACTAGAAGATTATCTGATTCCATTAGCTTAAACTTTGGCAAGCATTTCTAATCTTACAATGCGCGGTCTCTGCAAGGTAAGGCCTCAGGTCCCTGCCCTTCCCCTCTCACACCTGAGGTCCCTCATCACTGCAGAGCCAGTCTGCTGGCTCCCCAAGGTCAGTTACTTCCCCAGGGGCTTTGCCCACTCATGACCTCCCTGTCAGATACCATCCTTTCCACACATGGTTCCCTAACAGCCTTGTTGTCTGCCTGTCCCCTGCCATGCTGTCACCCTTCTCCCCTGGCCACACTTAAAAATTTCTCTCCCTGGCTTCATTCACCTTGAGTTCAGAGAGATGCAGACAACGCTGGGCTCCAATGGGAGTTTCCTGCGGTTTGTTCCTCAATATAGCTGGGAACCGTGTCTGAGCTAGATGATGTATTTTCTTCAACCACAGTTCCCAAACATCTCCCAGGCCTGCTGTGGCAGGGCCCAGACCCCATCCCCAAGGCCTCCCTGCTTTCCCTGGACCCGTACCAGGGTGGGGGAGGAGAATGGGCACAGAGTGGGGAGTGGAGAAGTGCAGGAAAGGAAGCATGCGAAGCCAGAACGGGCACGCTCACTGTCTTCTCTGCCTCCCTCAGGATCCACGCACATTCTCACCCCACAGAAACTGCTGGACACGCTGAAGAAACTGAACAAAACAGATGAAGAAACAAGCAGTTAAAAAAAATAAGCTGCCCCCCAGGCCACGCCCCCTTCCCACAGTGCTCCGCAGTTCCCTAGCGCGACGCCTTGGTTGCTTTGCTGCCTCCCAGCCCTGCACGCTCTGGCCAGCCCTGTCGCGCTGCATTCTTGTGTTTCATGATGCCCTCTTTTCCTTGGAACAAAAGAGAATAATGCATTGTGTTTTTTAAAAGAGTAGTTCACGTGCAAGCGCTGTGCCGCGGAAGTCTGTGAACTCTAGAATGAATGAACGACTCCCCGTTATTTATGATTCTGTGACCTTGTACATAGTCCCAGCAAATTGCTTGTGTATGGAAAGGCAGAAGATTGGGTGTAATTATGATCTTGTTTTGGGTTGTCCCTGTTCTTGTTGGGATTCATAGAAGTGTCTGTGTTCTCAAAGTATTTCACACTGAGGATGAATCTGTTCTCTTCATTCCAGTCCCTCCCCTTGGTGTCTGTTTTCATGCAGATCAGCTGAGAAGTGACAATCAGGGTCAGACACATTGTGAGGTTGGAGATTCTCCCCCTAGTACTCCCTGCCCCTGGCAGCACAGCTGTGGGTAGAGACGGGATGTTCACACATAGCCAGGCTGGATATTGGCTAGCAGCTTCTCTGCAGCTGCCACTGCCCTCCCGGGTTGTGACCCTGAGGGAAATCCTGCCGCCTGAGTCACCACAGTGTGTGAAAAGCAGTCACTTGTTGGGACCTCCATCTCCTCTAGTGAATAGTTAGGCCTGCCCACTTGACCGTCAGACCCTTTCCTCTCTTACCATCCCTAACAGCTGCTTTTCATGAGCAGCGTCAGCTTGGGCAGGGGACCTGAAGAACAGTGCCCTGCTGTCCTTATTCATTGGATTGAGGCTGAATCTGTCCCCACCTTGCAAGCAACATTTGTTAAGATTATCCTCAGTTTAAGATACCCATGGTTCTTTATTTTGTGTATTGTGCAGTCATGTCATCGTGGTCGTAAGAGGAAATGATCATTTTGCTCTCTGTATAAAAATATAGCTATAATGCAGAAATTAAAGAAACAGATGCTGGAAGGATGTCTCCTCATCCTCAGGACTCAGCAGTTTCCCAGTCACTGGGAATAAGCACACCGCTTATCCTGCTGCTGTTGTTGCAAAATATGACAGTGGAAGTCACAAAAACGTCCCTGCCTAGCCCCCACTCCCTCTCCCTCCCGCAGACTGTGTGTATCTTACTGTGTCTTGTGATGTCATTGCAAATGTGATATATGCTAATTCAGCTCAGCGCAGCCTCCGCCTTCCTTCGATATGTTCCTTGCCCGTCCTGTTTAGATGCATTGTGCCGTTCTCTTCTCCAGGCTTTCAAACCTCCCTGTGCACTCAGATTAGTATTCAGGTCTCCTCTGGTTAGCCTTCTCCCCTTAAGAGATCTTATTTCCTTAGGACAGAACTATAGGGCCTTGCATTGGTTTGTTTCTTATCGTTGCTACTTGTTTTGTCCCCTCTCTCTGACCAAGCAATGCTCATGCTTCAGGACTTTGTTTGTCAAACATGTCAGTTTTCCTTTCTGTTATTTATATAAAAATAATTTATCAAAAGGATATTTTAAAAACCGCTAGTCTGTCTTGAAACTTGTTTATCTTTAAATTATCAGAATCTCAGTGTTTGAAAGTATTGAAGCACAAACATGTATCATCTCTGTACCGTTCTGTACTAAAGCATTCGAGTCTAATAAATAAATAAATCAGTGCCCACTCACACCCAGGGCAACTTCCAGGCTGGTTTTACTTCGGGGAGTATAAGGAAAAGCCCTTTGCTACAGTCCCCTGTAGAGGAGGCCAGCCGCCCCTGGTGCTGGCTCCATCTTCACCAACTGTCCGTTCCTTGCATTAGATCTGCAACTGTCTCACATTCAAGGATGATAGTGAATCTAGGCTTGAACTCTATGTAGCAATGGGGCTTTGCCTGGAGATGATGTTGGCCTTCTGGTTCTGTTTGTCTCCCTCTCTGAGGTCCTGTCTGCCTCTGCAGATGCCCCCGTTTGAGTGCATGGTGCTGGCGTATTTAAGGCCTCCAGTGAGCTGGATCAGCATTGCCCCCTTCATGTCTTCCTATCCATTTATGTAACAGACTTTGCAGACTGGGATCCAGTGTATGTCCTTATCTTGATACCTGTCCAGGACCTAGGGAATAGACCCTGAAGCAACCATGAAAGTCACACAGGGCACCTACTAGAATACTAGGCTCAAGGCCTAGCTCTTTGGACAAACTTGTTTCACTTATTAAATCTGTTCTCCAGTTAGGGTTTGGAAATGGTTTGACTATGTTCCCAAGGGTTCAGGCTTTGGAGGCTTGGTCTTTAGAGAGAGGGGGCTGGGAGGTGATAGAAACTTTAGGAGTTGGGGTTTAGTGGAAAATAATCAGATTGCTGAGGATGCTGCCCTTAGAAAAGAGCAAGCCTGGCCTCTCCCCATCCTTGGCTTCCTGTCTTACCATGTGGTTCCTGTTCTACCATGATGCCATTAGCCATAAGATCCTTGCCAGAGTCAACTTGATGCCTGGGCCATTCTCTTGAACCTCCAACCTGATGAGCTAAATAAACCTCTTTTCTTTGTATGTTATGCAGCCTCAAGAATTTTGTTATAGTAACAGAGAATGGACTAAGGTTTCTTTGGAGCACTGAGACAATCAAGGCCAAATGTTGGAATCTCTACTACTGCAACGTTGGTGAGACTGGCCTTGTAAGGAGGTGATGCTGATAGTGACCCTTTACTGACCATGCCAGCCAGGCCTCTCATGCCCTGTCTGCTGAGTGGGTCTTCTCCAAGTCTGCAGATGAAACTGAGGCTCACGCTTGAAAAGCGTCAGACTCCTATAGTCATACATCAGTGTTTATTTCACCATTAACCAGATTGCTTTGGAAAGAGATCTGAGATTGAAAGTTTACAGTTCTAAAAGTTATTCTAGGCTGAGTTCACATGACAGTAAAGTAAGACTGATGGTTTCTTCCAAGTTCATTCTTCACACTGGGTCCATGGAAAGGGATCTCTAGTTATTTTTGACAGCCTTTGGCCAAGGCTTTCTGTCACCTTTCTCCCAACTGCCACTTGAGCAAGTAAGCATGACGCTTTATACTCCTGGGCAGAGTCCAGGTTCACTGTGTCATTCAGCAGAGATGGGGCCCATCACTCCAAGTCTGCAGTGGTATGAAACACTACACAGGCAAGGGTTCTGGAGCAAACCAGAGCCTGTTAAAAACATTGCACCTCTGAAAAGCAACCCTAAAACCATGAGCTGCTGCTGGTCTTTTGGCCTTTCCGGAGGCCCTAGTCTGCACTGGGGCATTTAGCAGAGTCTGCTGCTGGGCCAGAAACCACCGTCATTATGACACTATGCACCTATTCCCGGGAAAGCAGAATAGCACTGTGACTGGGACCTACTCGGGGCTCATTCCCCGTGATCTTGATGAGGGGCTCTGTACTCTCCTGTGCTTCCTGTGGAAAAGCTGACCCTGGCTTGCTGTCAGCATTTAAAGTATTGAGTCATTGATGGGGATGATGGCTCCCAGTGCAGCCTGGGGAGAAGGAGCCCAGAAGCCCAGAAGCTGAAAAGTCCATTTGCTCATCCGCCAGAGAGGGAACATAATGTGTGTTCACTTTGGGTCACTCAGCACCTCCAGTTGCATAGGGCAGCATGACTAAATCTCAGGGGCTCAGTGTTGAGTGAAGAGCAGAGTATGGGAGAATGCATGCAGAATGATGCACTTACAGAAAGTTTTAAAACTTCATAAGAGTCACCAGAGGGTTGGGGGTGTGGCTCAGTGGTAGAGCATGGGCTTACCATGCATGCACAGGACCCTGGGTTCAGTTCCCAGCACAAAAGAGGGCAACCTATGGGTGCATAGGTTGCAGGTGTGTAAAAACATGCATGAGAATGATAAATACGAGTCAGGCTAATTGTCATGTATGGGGAAAGGATGATTATTATCCTGTTCCTTAGCTTATCAATCCCAAAAGAATCTGTGACTTGACAGTGCTTCATTGGCTGGACCTGGAAGCTCACACCTATAATCCCAGCACTCTAGAAGCTGAGGCAGGAGATCGCCATGAGTTCAAGGCCAGCCTGGAGTGCATGGTGAAATGCTGTCTCAAAATACACACACATGTATACACACATAAAGTGCTTCATTATCCAGGTGCAGTGGTGCACATGTGTAATTTTAGCACTTAGGAGGCTGAGGCAAGAGCATTGCCATGATTTTGAGTCAGCCTGAACTACAAAGTAAGACCCTGTCTCAAAAAAGCCAAGAACATGGCCGGGTGTGGTGACACACACCTGTAATCCCAGCACTCAGAAGGCTGAGGCAAAAGAATCATTGCAGGTTCAAGACCAGCCTGGACTGCATAAGACCCTGTCTCAAAAAAAAAGTGCTGATTTGAACAATGCCAAAAAGTAAGGATAATCACTCTGACCTTTGGCTAACATATACTGAGCACTTGTTATGTGCCAGGTACTGTGTACTTAGTACATGTCCTGCTAAGTCTTCTCAACTTCTGGAGTTGCTGTCATCAGCCCTCCTTGCACACAGGGAAGCAGAAGTGGCCTCCCATTGGTGCTCAGCAGTCTGACTGGAGCCCATGCTCACCATTCTCAGGACAAGCAGGTGGCAGGACTCTGGAGTAAATACAGAATGCAAATCTGTGTGATTGGAGCAAAGGGCTCATGGAGGAGGATGGTTTTATTCAGGCAAACCAAAGAAGAAAAGACAAGGAGGAAGAATAAAAATCGAGTTTTCCTGGACCAGTGAGCTACTTCTGTGGTCCCCTCATCCATTATCTATTTGAAAGAAAAAAATATGGAACTCTTATGACTCAACAATAACAATAAAAAGTGATGTAATTAGAAAGTAAGCAGAGATGGGCCAGGGATTTAGCTCAGTGGCATAAGTGCTTGCCTAACAAACACAAGGCCGTGAGTTCGATTCCCGGTACCAAAAAAAGAAAGTAAGCAGAGGACTTGAATAGACATTTCTTGAAAAAGATGCACAAATGGCAGACAAGTCATAAAAAGATGTGCAATTTTACTAAATATTAGGGAAAGGGAAATAAAAACCACAGTGAAGAGGCTGAGGGAGGGTCCTGTGAGTTTGAGGCCAGGCTGGGCCACATAATGAGTTAAAGATCAACCTGACTACCTTGGGAGACTGTGTCAAAAAAAAAACCAAAAAGATTTATCATACCCTTTAAGATGGCTGACATTAACACACAGAGAGAGAAAATGGAAGTGTTGGAGTGTGGAGAAAGTAAAACCCTTTTATACCATGCACCACAGGCTGGGATATAAAATTATGTGACTGCTATGGAAGGCTGTGGCAATTTTTAAAAAATTAAAAGCAGAATTGCTGTGTGATCCAGTAATTCCACTTCTAGATAAACCCAAAAGAGTTGGAAAAGAGGCTTGGAGAGAGATTTGCACACCTGTGCTCAAAGCAGCATTATTCATAGTAACCAAAAGGCCAAAACGGCTACAGTATGCATTGATGGGTGAACGGATTAATAAAATGTGATATGCAAACACACACAGGACTGCTGTTCAGCCTTAAGAAGAAAGGCAATCTTAATACGTGTTACAGCAAGGATGCAGTTGGAAGACAGCGTGCTGATAAATGAGCCAGTCACAAGTGCGTAAAACCCGACTGCCTTCTCTGAGCGACCTAGAGCAGTCAGGTTCCTAGAGACACAGTAGACTGGGGGTTTTGTGGAGTGAGCTTTCCGTTTGCAGGACTGGAAAAGTGTAGAGCTGGTTGTTGGTGGTAGTTGCACAACAGCGGAAACTGGGCGCACCCACAATGAAAATGGTGAGTGCTATTTAAAAAGATAAAGTTCATGTTCACAAGTGGTTTTCCAGTGAGGCGATGCTCCTTTGTACTCAGGAGGGATCACCTGGATTTAAGAGCAGTGGGGAAAGAGTGGCTGCAGGAGCACCTACCCACAAGTCCCCAGGCACCAGTTAACCTGGAGGGTGGCACATCGTGACTGCAGGTGGCTGCAGTGTGCTCACAGAAGTGCACAGGACACAGGTTGACTCCGTATACTGTGTGTACCCCTCCCTGACTTCCAGGGGCTCACTCCAGTGATTGATCCCTAGGATTTGAGCTGGTTTGACCCTATCACTCCAGAACAAGAGTATGCTTTTAGTGAAGCCATATTCTAAAACCACCACCCTACCAACACTGTATCTTGGGGGAAAAAATACAAAAAAAAAAAAAAACTTTCCAGAGCTAAAATCCATTCAGAGGAGGCCTAAGTTGTCAGCTAGCAGACGTGGCTGCTCAGGGCTGTCTGGTGGCTTCCTTGGAGCTGGGTGGCAAGAATGAATTTGTGCCAGACCTGTGCTCTTGTGACTTTGAGACTGAAAATAAGCAAGCTGCACTTGTCTGCTTGGTAACTAGAAGCAGTCCCTCCATTGATCCACCTGGCAGGGACCTGCCTTAGACATATGAGGACCATCTGCCCCAAAGTGGGCTCGGCAGCCAAGTGCAGGTACGTGGGTGAACACAGGCTGAGATCAGACCAGGCTGGACCACACCAGAAGAATCCCCAGTGATCCAGACCTCATTCAGTGGATGTTATCTGAAGCCAATAAATGCTGGAGTGATTTGTCATGTGGATTCCAAGCAGGTGCAGCAGTTTCACTATGGAATTCAGGTTGGCCTTGAACTCACTATGTAGCCCAGGCTGGCCTCAAACTGCAGTGATCCCCCAGCCCAAGTGCTGAGATTACAGCTGTACACCAGCACACTCAGCAAAAGTTTACTCTTTGAGGGCTGGGAATTTAACTCAGTGGCATAAGCACATGCCTGGCAAGCACTACATTGTGAGTTTGATCTCCAGTACAAAAAAAAAAAAAAAAAAAAAAAAGTAATGTATAAAAAAAAAAGAACTGTCGAAAAATTTACTCTTTGGGGGCCAAGCCCAGCCCCATTCTTTGGCCTGGTGCCACTCCCAAGCCCACTATTGAAACACCCAAGTGGCACATATGGCTTCTTCTAGGTAACATCTTCCCAATACTTGGTGGCTTTTTAGATATGCATCCCCTTGATGGACTTGGCAGTTTCTGGGCATTCCCAAAGTGACTGCAAAGATTTGAACCTCTTGATTTGTGTAATTTTGTCATGTTTGGGAGGTCAAGAGAATAATGAAACATTTTCAAGGTCTTCCTATGTAGTTCAGGCTGGCCTTGAACTCATTATGTAGCATAGGCTGGCCTCAAACTTTCAGGGATCCTCAGCCTCCCAAATGCTGGATTTACAGGCCTGCATCACTACCACCTCGTTCTCTCCTCATATTTTTTATCTACTGTGATGTTATATTTTCATTTTATTCTTTTGTTTGGTTTTATTTGGGGTTTTTGAAACAGAGTCTCACTATGCAGTTCAGGCTACCTTTGAACTTGTGACAGTCCTTCTGCCTCAGGCTCCCAAGGTCTGGAGTTACGAGAGTGTGTCACCATGCCTGCTCCTTTTGTTCTTTAGAAATGGTTTTCTTCAGGTCTTTGGACACATTTAAGATGGTTTCATGTTTTTGTTGAACTCATGACCTCATGCTTGCCAGGCAGGCACTTGTGCTGTTGAGCTAAATCCCCAACCCCAGTTTTGTTTTTGAGATGGGGGTTGATAACTCAGGCTGGTCTCAAATTCACAGTGATCCTCCTGCCTCAGTCTCCTGAGTGCTGGGATCACAGCTGTGCACCCTCACGCCAGCTGTCTTTTTTGCTTTTCCTTTTCCTTTTTGCTTTTCCTGTCTTTTCTGATTTTCCTTGGGAGGCGATGGTCGACTGATCATTTATTTACATTATTGTTTGGCTGGAGTAATTCTGTGAAGCCTTTTTCTCTTTGTGTGCTGTTTCTGATGTCCCTGTCCAGATTTTTCCTCCTTGACTATCTCCTTCAGCCCTGCTACCGGGGGTCACTCCAGGGTGGTCCTAAACCACTGAAGGGTCAGAGGTTGTGGGAAGCCCCTTCTGCCAGCTGGTTGTTTTCCTCTCGTGACAGATGAGTGTGTGGCTCAGAGGCTGCCAGCTGATCCAGTTCCACGATCAGCCCAGGGGAAGAAGCTTGGGGATCCCGTCTCAGGTTGGTCACGCACAGTCTGCTGGCTTCTAGAGATGACTCTGTCATTAAGCCTGGGTTCCCGAGAACCACTCCTGAATCAGAGACCGTCACCATTTGCTCAGGGTGTAAACCTCTTATCCCAGTGAAGTATCAGTCCCAGTGTGATGGATCTGTATGTGGCCTTTGGGACGCCTCCTGGGGCCCCTTGCCCTGCGCTGAATCTTCCTCAATGGATGTGACCTGGCCTGTGAGCAGTCTTCCTGACTCGAGTTGACTTTCTCAATTGCCCAGACTGGGCTTGACCTTGGGAACCCCTGCCTCAGCCTCTTAGGGTGCTGAAATTAAGCTCATGTGCCACCATGCCTAGCAGAATGTCCTTTTCTACCATGCTGCTCCTCTCTTTTTTTTTTTTTTTTTTTTTTTTGGTACTGGGGATCAAACTCAAAACCACATGCTTACAAGACAGGTGCTTAAGCCACTGAGCTAAATCTCCAGCCCACTGCTCCCATCTTGCTTTGGGCAAAGCTAATACAATAACTTTGCTGTGTAGCTGTCATCAAAGCATGCACAAGATGCTCTCTGGGGTCTCAGGAAAGCACCCCCTGGCCAGGGACCTAACTGGTTTCTTTTGGTCCTGAGGAGTAGTGTAGGGAGCTTCCAACTTTCACTGGTTTCCATCTTCTTACTGGTCCTAGGGGCAGGCTGGTGATTTCTAGGGCCCTGACCACTCTAATTTTCTGTAACTTATTTCCGCTTGGGGGACCCGAATGTATGCCCAAGAACCTGGGCTCCTAGTCTGAGACACCGCTGCCTAGGACACCCAGGCCTAGGCCTAAGTGCCACCATCTGCCTTGGAAGGGAAGGGACCCTTTAAGTCCAGCCCGGCTCCCCCAGGCTGTTACTATGTAGCACGCCAACTTCCTTAGCAACCACTTAGCCTCTTATGGGGGCCTTGGAACAGTGGTGGCAGCCATGGCTCCCAAAAAGAAGACGAACAAGGGGGAAAAGGAGCTTGACAAGAAGAAAAAAGGAGGCAAGAAGGATCCCAGCGTGGCCATCAAGCCCATGGAGGCGCCGCTATCGGAGGACATGCGGGAGTTCTACCTCATCCAGATCCGAGACCTAGAGGACAGGCTGGCCCGGTGAGTGGGAGGCAGGAGGCTGCTAGGCCTTGGCCAGGAGAATCTAGACCTATGTCCTGGCCTCTGTGGGACGTCCAGACCCCACTGCACCCTCAGCCTCCTCACAGATAACATAAGGAAGTATCAGCCAGGTGTGGTGGTGCACACCAGTAATCCCAGCACCCAGGATTCAGAGGCAGGAGGACTGCTGAGAGTTCAAGGCCAGCCTGGGCTATAAAATGAGTTCACAGCGAGCCTAAACTACATAGCAAAACCCTATCTCAAAGACAGAAGGAAAAATAATTTTAAGCCAGGCATGGTGGCTCACACCTGTAATCCTAGCACTTGGGAGGCTGAGGCAGGAGGATCATTATGAGTTTGAGTTTGAGACCAGTTTAGGCTACAAAGTGAGCTCAAGGCCAGTTTGAACTGCATAAAGAGATCCTGCCTTAAAAAGAAAAAAAAGGTTCTGAGGGCGAATGGGTTTTCCTAGTCCTCAGCTTCTGGAGTCTGGGGACTACGAAATACGGGGCAGCCCCAACCCTGGCAGGGCCCGAGGGATGATGTATTCTTTGGGACACATGGGAGGCTGCACTCCTGAGGGTGGGTGAGCCATGTGTCCCTCATTTCTCTCCCAACAGTGGGTCAGGGGCTTGCTGGCTACCCAGCCACTGACTCCCATAATTTTGCCACGATTAGCCTCAGTTTCCCCAAATGTCAATGAGGACAGTTGATTCTCCCCTCCATGATGATGACATTCTGCCCTAGGGATGGTTTTGTATTATGTGTTTGTTGGCATGGGGATCCACTACCCCTTCGTGTAGAGATATGTTTGAAGAGTTCTGAGGCAATGGCCCAAGCTTTGGGGGGACTCCTAACAGACAAGTGGGCAGCAACTGTTCACCATCACTGAGGCTGAAGGGTGGTCACAGCCAGTGCTGAGTCTCTGCAGGAAGCTGGGTCCTAATGCTGCGGACAGCCGGCAGCATACCTCAGTTCTTTGATGCAAGATCACATACAAGACAGGCAGACCATCATTTAGAGTACAGGTAGGGTTTGTTGTTGCAAAATAGAGAAAACCTTCAAGCATGAAGGAAGGTGAGTGTCAAAATGGCAGTTGTACTGAACCAGGGTCTTGGGTTAAATGTATATGATTAACTGGGCATTCATTTTGATTGATTGATTGACTGTGTAGTTCAGGCTGGCCTTAAACTTGCAGTGATCCTCCTGCCTCAGCCTCTGAGTGCTGAGATTACAGGCATTCACCACCAAGCCCTCCTGACCCCACTGTGTCTCTCAAGGGATTTCCTTTCCTTTCTCAGGTTGTGCTCTTTCACAAGGAAAACAGGCTACTAGGTCCTTGTTTACTCCGTAGGTGGGTATTTTGGGTTTAGTTTGTTTTGAGACCTTCAGGTTTTTCTAAGCTCTTGGACTCATTTAGGCCCCAGAGTTTATCAGCACACTCAGAGGATGTTACTTCTTCTGAGCTAAAGTTTGAAACTACAAGCTTGTGTGGATTTACCTGTAGCTAATGATTAAAGCAAGGGACAAACATGTTTTCTCTGCTTTCTGAGTAGCCGCAGCCACCTGACTCCAGCCCTGGTAATTTCTAACTTTCTGCATAACACCACACTCTCAGTGTCCTCTCACCAGAGCCACGAGCGAGTCACCCACTGCAGTGATGGGGCTCTGGAGGCTCAGAGAGTCACCCCCAGGAGGAAGAGGTGCTGGGATGACAGCCCAGCCTGACTCCCCAGCAATGGGCTCCTTCCTCATCACCCAGGAGTCTTTTGGCTCCACAGTCCTGAAGCGCTCTGTGTACAGAAGCCTTTTGAGAGGTGTTGGTTCAGTAAATTATGGAACAGAACAACTTTGCAAATAGTTTCAGTCATTCTATCAGCAACTCGTCTGTTATATTGTGTTCTGAAAATTCACCAGTTTCCTGAGCTGAGACACCAGATGGAATGTGTCACGCAAAATGCATTTATTGGACAGTTACTGGGTGCTTGGCATTTGCCAAACTCTCTGCCAGGCCCTGAGAATACAGAGGTGGAGGTGGTCAGGGGTCTGCCAAGCGGAGGAGAAGGGTAGAGTCATGCAGTGGGACAAGACTCAGCCTGCAGGAGAGCAGAGAGAGGGACAGGAATCTGGCTAGGGTCAGGAAGGGCCCAATGAGGACATAGCTATGGGTTCATTTGATGGACAAAGATAAGGAAGACAGCAAAGGCACAAAGCCTTGGGACTGTGAACAGTGTCAAGGTGGGACACAGAGCTTGCCCACTGCAGCGTGGGCATTATGTCTAAAAGCCTCAGCTTTTGGGTCAGATTGAGGCTCAAGTTCTGGCTTTACCATTTATTGACTAGGAGTATATTCATCCTTCTGAGCCTCTATGTCCTCATCTATAAAATGGGTGCAACCATCATAGCACCTACATTCTTCTAAGTTGTGAGAGTTCAACAAATGGGCACTTGCTCTGTACTGGGCACAGATGGTGGGGTCACACCTATGAAGGCTTGGCCCACCCAGGCCTTATATTCTAGTGATGTAATACATAGTGCTGAGCAGTAAGGGTACAGGGAGAGGTGAAGAAATTCAAATGCCCCTTTATAGCTGGGGATGTGTGTGAATGTATGTGTGTGTGTGTGTGTGTGTATCTACCTTGCTTGGCCCCAACCCTGGCCCTCTGCCCTGCCCGGGCCCCAGGTACCAGCGGAAGTCAGACGAGCTGGCTTCACAGGAGAGGCTGTCCCGCCAGGAGTTTGAGCAGCTGGCCAGTAACAAGAAGGAGATCATCGCCTTCCTCAAGCACACGCTCAACCTGCAGGTGGATGAGATCGCTGACCTCAAGGAGCAGCTGCAGAGCCTGCAGCTGGCCAAGGAAATGGAGAAGGATGCCTTTGAAGCACAGCTGGCCCAGGTGCGCCATGAGTTCCAGGAGACCAAGGATCAGCTGACCACAGAGAACATTGTTCTTGGTGAGCAGTGAACGGGGACTGGCCAGGAGCCTCGGGCACAGCCCACTGTTGCAGGGTGGCTCAAAGTATGACCTCTGAGACTCTGTATTGTCCTCTGGGAAAAGGGGCTGACTCAGCAGACATAGGCTGCTTCACACACATCTTCCTTAATTTTCCATGCCATCTATGAGGCTGGAGACTTTTCCAAAAGGCAGGGACCCTTGTGAGGCTGCAAGCAGAATGAGGGCCTGGGCCAGAAAAAGTGTTTGCTCTCAGCTCTTGCTGTCAGTTACTCTCATGAGGGGAGCAGAGAAGTGTCAAGAGCAGCTTCCTGCAACCATGGCACCTAAACGGTGCTTTGTAAAATCAATGTCAGATAGCTGTAGGGGATTTCAGATCAGAGTTACCCAGGTGGGCAGCACATTTATTTAGGGGCACAGAATGTGCAAGGCCGGCTGGCAGGTGCAGGAGGCAGAGGGGTAGTGGGAGGCACCCCAGGGCATCCCTCAAGGCTTTCTGAAGCAGTCCCTCACTGGGCTCGTGCCCCTCCATGGGCAGCGGGAAAGCTGGCCGCCCTGGAGGAGTTCCGGCTACAGAAAGAGGAGCTCATGGACAAGTTCATGTCCCTGGAGGACCAGCTGCTAAGGCAGGAGAGCGAGTACAAGGACTATGTGTACAACCTGGAGAAGAAGTCGGTGCTGGACAAGGACAGGTGGGCAGGCTGGGTACCCCACTGGGCCCACATACACCCCACTAGGGGCCTCCACTTTCCTCAGTTTCTAACTGAGGGGACAGGATGAGGTCAGGACTCTCCAGAGCACTAGCCAGAATATGCCAGGAGTGAGATAGTAGGAAGCTGAGTGCTCCACTCCTTAGGATGGTGATGGAGAATCTCTTGAGTTTCTTTTGCCATTTCTTGTGATTTAAACTATATTTATGGTTCAGGGATTTAGTTCAGTGGCATAAGTGTCTGACTGGCAAATCCAAGGTCATGAGTTTGATCCCTGGCACCAAAAAGTAAAACAAAACAAAACTGTAATAGTTCGTAATAGGTTGCAATGAGCCGGGTGTGATTGTTCACACTTGTAATCTCAATACTCAGGAGGCTGAGGCAGGAGGATTGCTGCAAGTCAGAAGCCAACAACAATGAATTTAAGGCAAGCCTGAATGTATAGTGAGACCCTGTCTCAACAACAAAACAAAAATAGGTTGCAGTAGGTCAAATTGCAAAGGCCCAAAATGTCTTCTGACAGATATGTCCAACCTGTGGCCTACAGGCCATTTGCCCTTTTAAAAAAATATTGTAAGAACAACTATTAAAAGACAAAGCTTACTGATGTACCTTAATTATGTAGTTGTATATGGCCCAAGAGTTTTTCACTCTGTGCACCCAGGCCAGGATGTGTGCCCCCTACCCAGTCCCTTTCCCTCTGTCACCTGAGCAGACTGAGGAAAGAGATTATCCAGCGAGTGAACCTGGTGGCTGCCGAGTTCCACAAGATGGCTTCGGACCAGACGTGGGAAACTACAAAGCGAGCCATCACAGAGAACAACAGCATGACGCTACAGCTGGCCAAGGTGTCCCAGCACGGTGTGCAGCTGCTGCAGGAGAATGAGCAGCTCAAGGGCATCCAGGAGGAGCTACAGAAGCAGCTGGGGGTGCTGGAGAACACCCAGAAGGTCATGGCCAGGAACAGTAGAGGCCACCAAAAAGTGTGTCTGCCACACCCTCCCCCCAGGGCACTTTGCCCCATGACTTTTTTGTGGGGGGAAGGAGATGAGTTGGGGTCTTGCTATGCAGTTCAGGGTGGCCTTACAGCCACTACTTAGCCCGGGCTAGGCCCATACTCACGACAATCTTGCTGTCAGCCCAAGTGCTGGGGTGACAGGCAGGCACCACTATATCCAAAGCCCATTTGGCACATGAAGCAGAGGTGTCCAGGGGCCCTGCCCTCAGGATGCTACCTGCACATAGTAGTGGCTTCAGGCACAGAGTGGTGGCTTCAGGCAATGAAGCAGGTAGCACAGTGGGGTCAGGTAGCACCTCTGTGGAGTTAGTCACATCTCTGCATTACCCTATTTACTTCAAAGCCTGGATAATTGAAGCAGAGCCTGCTAGTGCCCCAGGTTGTCCAGAGGTTGTGATGGCCTCTCTGTATGTGGGGGTGAGCCTGGCTGTCTGGTGTTTGGGGGACAGGGCAGACTGAGGTCATCCAGTGGCCCAGGGTCCAGTCACCTGCCCACCCTACAGATCATCCTCATGCTGACCGAGAAGTGCCGTGAGCAGCAGCAGGGTGTGGCTGAGGCCAAGCAACTGCGTCTCCTGCTCAGCCAGCTGGAGCAGAGTATCCTGCAGCTGCAGACGGACAACCAGGCTCTGCGGTACGCAAGCCCGCAGTGCCAGGGGTGGGCTCACCACATCCCTTTTGGGCCCTATGGCCTGGGCCTGTCAGACAGGCCGAGGCCTGGGTTTGAATGGGCTAGAAAAAATGCATGGCCCAGGCGCCACAGCCTCCAGCCATAGCCAGGAGACAGAGGCTGGGTGTTGACTCATCATGCCCCAAAACCAGGAGCCAGATAGACCAGCTGAACCAACAGCAGCAGCAGCAGCAGGCTGAGGTACAGAGACTACAGCAGGAGCTGACTGAGGAGCAGAAGATCCAGGCCAGTCTAGAGGCAACCCTGGCCCAGGCCATTTTGTGTGTACAGGATATTCTGCAGGTAAGCTGGAAGTGGAGGATTGCAGGAGATACCAGAAGCTGGTCTCAGGAGACTTGGCCACCTGCAAGAAGATGAATTCAAAAAACAAAGCAAAACATGAGTTCATAAGCCACTCTGTCCCCTGAGAGACTCTTGTCCAGTATGTTTTTACTTTTTTGAGACAATCTGATAATTCAAACTGGCCTTGAACTCATTATGTAGCCCAGGCTGTCCTCAAACCCATGGCAATCCTCCTACCTCAGTTTTCTGAATGGTGGGATCATAGGTGCGCACCATCATACCCAGTTCAGTCTGTCCTTTTTTGATTGGACTTCAAGATCCCTCCAAAGAGCAGAATTCCTCCTCTCAAGCTCTGGAAGACTTCAGTCCTGAGTCTCCCTACTTAGAGAATGCGTACTGATCCCTGCCAGGGGACACTGAGAAAAGACTGTGGGGTCAGAATATTCCCAAGGTGCATGGGTGTTGGGGCCACTGTGGGCCTAATCCCAGCCCCACCCTCACTGGTAGAGGCACACAGAGGAAGAGGATGGTGACTTTGAAGTAGCACTCGAGCTACAGCGCAGGGAGCTGCTGCACCAATTGCTGGCCCTGCTCAGCTCTGCTGTGGTCCTGAAACCCCAGACAGCTGCTCATCCCCGCAGCCAGAAGCAGGCCCGTGGCCCACCCAAGCAGAGGTGAGCAGGTAGCCCCAGGTCGGTAGCCTCAGAGGCAGTGAAGGGACCCGCCTGGAAATCACTTGGGGGGCCATGCTGCAGCAAAGCCTGGCTCTCTGTGGTCGATCTGAACCTCAGCCTCCTCTGAGCCCAGGGCCTTCCCCACAGTCGATCCCGTGTCCTGCTGCCCAAGGTGGCATCTCTGCTGCAGCAGCTGTCTGGCATCACCACCTCCCAGCCAAGGCATCCAGGCCTGGTGCCTCGCCAAGGCCACATCCCACCCAACCCCCAGGACCTCAGGCTGCTCTCATTCGTTACCCGCATGGGGAGCCTCCGGGCACACAGCACTCCTGAGGTAAGGGTGCCAGGGGCCCCAGAGACAGCATGATGGCAGCACACTGTGGCTCTTTAGAGTGGACTAGACATCCCTGAGCCTTCTCATCTGTAAAGTATGCTGAAGAAAGGTGGAGCTTGGGGCTGGGGATTTAGCTCAGCGGCATAAGCGCCTGCCTTGAAAGCAGGCAGTCGTGAGTTTGATCCCCGGTACCAATAAAAAAGAAAAAGACCAAAAAAAAAAAAAGAAAGGTGGAGCTGGGCATGCCCACACATCCCCTGAGGAGGGGACTTGCTGGACCTTGTTGTCCCCACCCCACTGGCCAGAGAAAAGTGAGATTCCTCACCCCAGGATGGTTTGGTTTTCAAGCTGGCATCTTTAATCCTACAGATCCATGCCTCCGGTGCTGTAAAACGTATCAAAAAGTTCAGTCTTCCTCAAGTTTTCCTGCATCCCAAGTAGCACCTGGAGAGACCAACCCTACCCTACTCCAGAAATAGACTGTTCTGGCCACGGTCACCCCTGGAATCTGTAAGAGGCCTGGGCAGCCCGGCAAAGAGTTCTATAAAAATCCTTAATGAGTATGGTGGCTTTGAAGCCATGACCGAGTGTGCAGGCACTGGGATCTGGCAACTGTGTTTACTGGTGTCAGGAGCCAGGTGAGGGCTCCTGGCTTCGTGCTCGGATGTGGGCCAGGAGCAGGTCAGTAGCGCCATCCAGCAGTGAGGGCAGCAGTTCTTGTTCCTCAGGGGAAAAGCAGCCAAGGACATAGGCCTCCACAGCGCTACGGTGTGCAGGGCGCCCGATGCCCACCAGCAGTCTTGGCATTGCCTGTGGAGGAGCCAGAGGGACACAGGGAGCTTTGGTGAGGCATGTTGGGATCCCATGCTGGCCACCCCCACCCAGTGCAGCTCAGAAGGACAGACTCACACTGGAGTTGAGACAGCTAATGCAGGATCGGACTCCATTGTGGCCCCTTCAAGGGATAAGGGAGAAGTTAGTGTTGGGATTCGGAGGCAGCATCTTCCGTCCCTTTTGTCCCCAACTGGGTTCAGAGTGACCCATTCCTGGGCAGCTGGGTCAGAAGCCCTGCTCCACCCCAACTGGAGACCAGCATCCCCATCCTAGCCCTTAGCAGTGGGCACTGCCCACTCACCTGGCACTGCCCCCCAGCTTCAGAGCCAGTTTCCCCAGGGGCTTGTCCAGCTCATCATGCACCAGGTAGATCTCCTCCGCCGTCAGCCCAAACAGCTCCCCTAGGCACAGGAAAGGGCGGCCCTGGTTACTGCCCATCTGCACTGACAGCCATCGTCCCAGCTCACACAATGAACCCCACTTCACTTATAAAGAAGCGGAGGCTCCCCAAGTACCCAACCTCGCAGCAGCTGAAGCTCAACAGACCCGCGAGCAGCAGTGCACACTCCCTGGACTTTGTGCCCACCCGGAAAGTTCACCCATGGAGCCCTCAACTCACCGGCCCGGGCCACGCTTCGCCCGTTGGCGTTCATGAACCGTCGCGGCCGAAGAAGGACCAGCTGGGCATCACCGAGCGGGGCCAGAGCTAGATCGGCGGCGCAGCGCGGGTCGCGTACCCAGCTCTCCGCCACTCCCAGACGCTGCGCCAGATGCCCCAGCACTGCCATACCCACGCTGTGCCTCGTGCTGGGGAGTCCGGGGTTCCCCAGGCCAGCCACCTGCGGGCGGCACCAGGAAGACTGAGGCCAGAAAACTCTCACCACTCCCGATCACACAGCATTCCCCGAGGCCCAAAGCAGAGGAGAAACAGAGCAAGGGCCAGAGTTGGATAGGGGTGCGACGAAGGGAACTCCCAGAAATTTCAAAAAGCTGAGCGAGTGGCACGCCGTACTACAGAAGCGAAGCGCCTAAAAGAATTGATACTCTTTTTTTTGGGGGGGGGGCAGGGGGCTGGGGGAGCAGAGATCGAACTCATGATCTTGCCCTTGCCAGAAGGTGCTTACATCGCTGAGCTAAACCTCCAGCCAGAAGCCCCTAAAAGAAGCCTGTGTGTACGGGCTCCTTTTCTAGATAAGAAAACAGCGACTTGAAGGGTTTACTCGGGGGGATAGTGGCAGAACGCGAACCAGGGACCCCGGGCCCATATATCACTACCCATACTCCACTCACCAGCCACCGCTTCCCTGAGAACCCAGATTCCAAAACCCTCCGGCTCATGGCCCAACTGAGCCAGAGCCCAGCGAGCAAAACGCTAGACCGCGACATGCTACTCCTATTCCCAGCCCCGGCCCGCCCCTTGACGTCAACCAACCCGCAGCCAATCACATCGGCATCTGCTCGGGCGTTTTCCTTCCGGGCCCCGCACCATGGCGGCCATGTTTCCAAAAGGCGGAAGTGGGGAGGCGGCGGCCACGTCTGGGCGTGCTCCCGCGTTCTGTCACGCTAAGTCACCTCGTCCCTGTGGTGTTTATGTGCCATTCCCGGAGGTCTTGCTTGGGAGGCAGGAGCCATAGCCCTCCTTACTGCAGAAACCCAGCCATAGACTTCAGTTTGACCCGCTAATAACTTTCCTAAAGCCTTTGGATCCTGAGGGCGTGACAAGGGGCAGAGTCCGTGGGCGTCCTGAAGCTGTTGCCTAGTAACGCCGAAGCCAACGTTTTGAGGCGGGTGGGGCGGTGGGAAGGAGTTGGCGCTGGCCCACTCCTAAAAGAGACCTCATGGCAGACTCCCGGGAGGTGCATCCTGGCGAGAAAGCTAAAGCCAAGGTAGAAGGCAGGGTAAGGGGACTGAGACTGAGTTCCAGGAAAGGCTTCCCATATGGTCGAGGTAGAGCCACTAGTGCAGTTTAGGGAGGCCCTGGCTGCTAGGCCAAGGAAGAGAGCTCCGGACTTAGGGGTGGTCAGAGCAAGCATCCAGATAGACATGATATTGGCCCAGAAGAGCGATGAGAGATTTTGAGGAAGTGGCACAGATAGGACTTGAGGGTTGATGGGACATGTGTCTCTGGCATGAATGGCTGGTGGAGAAGGTGATGCATCGAGGTGGAAAAGGCAGGAGCAGATGTCAGATGAGTTTACACAGCATAGTTTTCTTAGTGTGAAGGTCCGACAGAGTACCTGTGACTCAGAGCAGGGGGGACATTAGAGCTATGGCTGTCAGGAGGAAGAAAGTAGAGCGTGGTGTGGGTTTAAGGATCTCGATTATAAGAGAGTGAGAGAAGCAGGACCGCAGAGAGAGGTTGGGATATTCTTAGAGGACATGAGTCAGGAGAGCTGCAGATTGTGTGTGCTGCCTTCCTGGCCCAGTTTCTACCCCTCCTCCATCCAATTGGTAAACTACCCCAGGAGAGGGCTGGGCGTGTAGCTCAGTGCTGGACACTTGCCTAGCATGCACAAAGATCCGGGTTCCATCCCCAGTACAGAAAGGGTGGAGAACTGGGGAAGTGTAGAAGTAGATGGAGTCCCCTCTGAGGCCTGTGCCCACTGGCTATCACCTGGTTCTAGGATGTCTTGGAGCCTGGCCAGACCATCTCATACAACATCCCAAAACCACGGGTGATTCCAGTCCCAAGGGGTACTCTGCAGCACATATTTGGGACCAGCCAGGTGTTCCAGGCCATCGATGATGTAAAACCAAAGGTCTCGGGATTAATGGTGCCTCTCAAAGTCAGAGAGTAGTAAGTGACTACCTTGTCCTGGGGTCCCAGATTCCTGCCCTCCACAGCAAGTTACCATCTCTCTCTGGACCTCAGTTGAACTCCACTGTGTCATAGCTCTTCTTCCTGTGCAGAAAAGACTGATGACCTGAATGAGTTCAGAAATGCCAACCAATCCTTCCCGGCCTACTCCTCTGCCTCCATCTGCCCACTCCTCTCACCTTCTCCCCAACTCCACTTCTCAACTACCACAATCTTGGCCCCAGCTGTAAGCTGTGGGCTGGTGCAAAGTCAGGGCCAGCCCCTCTGCCTGTTCTTCCCTGTCTACAGTTACCACAGAGGCCAGGGATGCCTGGAGCAAGAGGACTGGGAGACAGCTGTGGTTTTCTTCTCCCGAGCCCTCCACTTGGACCCAGGACTGGTGAGAGGGCTTGGGTGGGCAGGGATAGCTTCTGACACATACTTTGCCCTTCCTTCTCTCTTGCACCTGCCTGGTCCCTGCTCTTAGGACAACCAGGTTGCTGCCAGTAACTGGGTGTCCAGCCTCAGGGATGCAGAGTCCCCTCCTTTGAGATGCAGGTGGGGGGGGGAGGGAATAGCAGCCTGGTCCCTTTGCCCCCAGGTAGACTTCTATGCCTTGCGGGCAGAGGCCTTCATCCAGCTCTGCGACTTCTCTTCAGCTGTCCAGAACCTGCGCAGGGCCTACTCTGCCCAGCCAGAGAACATGAAGCACCTGGAGCGACTCACCTTCGTGCTTTACCTGCAGGTGCCCACGTGTACCCTGGCCCTTGGGCTGCAGCTGCAGCTCCGGGGTCTGTCCTTCCTCCTGGGACCAACCATCTTCTTGGAGACTCCTCCCTGTGTCTGCTGGCCCTTTCATCTGCTGGAGGCTTCCTGCCAAGGGTGGGTGGAGTTTTGTAGCATAATGACATCATCTTCTCAGTTCTGTCCAGTAGCACAGCCACCACCACCTGAAAGGTGAGCCCATGACCGTGGCTAGTATGGGTCAAGAAACTGAATTTAGGGGCTGGGGATTTAGCTCAGCAGCATAAGCCACCTGCCTTGCAAGCAGGCAGTTGTGAGTTTGATCCCCGGTACCGATTAAAAAAAAAGAAAGAAACTGAATTGAAATTTTATCCAGGCTGCATGGGTAGCTCAGGGGCAGAACACTTGCCTAGCATGTGATCCCCAGCACTGCAAAAATAAATACCAATTTTATTTAGTTTTAATTAACTTAAGTTTGTATAGCCTTGTGCAACTGGTGGCTGTGGTAGTGGAGAGATCTAGCATGGAGAGGCTACCAAAGGGATAATGACCTCATTTGCAGCTTATAATAAAACTCAAGCTGGTATCGTGACACACACCTCTGGTCTCAGTGCGTGGGAGGCTGAAGCAGCAGTGACATAGGAAATAGGGTGTGGCAAAGCTGGCTCAGGAAAATGAGCAAGACCCACCAATTACAAGATCCCAGGTCAAAGCTGGCCATGGTGACACAAGCTTGTAATCCCAGCACTCGGGAGGCTGAGATGGGAGGGTTGCTGTGAGTTTGAGGCCAGCTGGGTGACAGAGCGAGTCCAAATCCAGTGCATATGAGGTCTCAGCATGTAAAACTTCTGTGTTCCCATAAGATGTGGATGGCATGAAAAAGACCAACCATGAGGAGAAGCCACTATTGGGAGTTCCCAAAGTAGGCCGTGCGGAGTTTCTCAGATGCTGCGTGTCCTTTGGCTTTTGCTTTTACCCTCTTTTCCTGTGTGGCCCAGTTCACTCTGCTGAGCTGGGTCCATATCCATTCAGCCTGCACTTCTCAAATAAACTCGGTACCATTATTGTCTTGTTCAATTCTGAGGCCAGAGAGACCTAGAATCCTTTTGATTGCTGAGCCTTTTTTTTTTTTTTTTTTTTTTTTTTTTGAGACGGGGTCTCGCTATGTAGTTCAGGCTGGCCTTGAGCTCACTTTGTAGCCCAGGCTGGTCTCGAACTCGCAACGATCCTCCCACCTCAGCCTCCTGGGTGCTGGGATTACAGATGTGAGCCACCACACCCAGCTGAGCCATTTTTAAAGTAATGACCCTGTAACTGGAGATCACAGGCTACAGGATTATTTATTTTATTATTATTACTTAGTACAGGATTGTGGAGTTCATCATCAGCCTGGGCTATACAGTGAGTTCAAGGTCAGCCTGGACTACATAGCAAGATCCTGTCTCAAAAAGTGGCTGGGTGTGGTAGCACATGCCTGTAATCCCGGCACTCAGGGTGCTGAGGCAGGAGAATTGCTGTGAATTTGAGGATTTGAGGACAGTCTGAACTACATAGTGAGACTTCGTCTCAAAAAAAAAAAAAAAAAAAAAAAAAACCCACAACAAAACAATAGAGATTTATGAAACACCAGTGGAATCTTGGTTTTGTTTGTTACCGGGGATTACATTTACAACCTTGTGTTTACCGGGAGAGCACTTCAGCCATTGAGCTAAATCCCCGGCATCAATGAAGTTTTGATTGTTTTTTCATTTTGACAACTTTGATGTCTTTTTTTTTTTTTTTTTTTTTTTTTTTTTTTTTTTTTTGAATAGAATCTGTCTGTGTAACTATGGCTGGCCTGGAACTCATGATCCTCCTGCCACAGCCTTTTAAGCACTGATGTTACAGGCATGTAGCACCATGCCCAACTTGATATAAATAGACAAAAACGATATAATCCAGAACTGGTGAGGCTGAGGTGGGAAAATTGCCACAAGTTTGAGGCCAGGCTTGGATACACAGTGAGCTCAAGGCTAGACCAGACTACATCAATGAGATGTCTCAAACCCCACCCCAGAAAGAGGTATCCATTTCTTCAAAAGAAACATTTGGGCTGCCTAAGTTTTGTGCTTACATTGTCTGTCAGGGGCCTTGTCCTGTAGCGTCACTTCTTGTGTAACCTCAGGGAACTCACTTTACCTCTCTGAGACTCCTTTTCCTCACCAAAATTTGTCTTGGTTACTTTTCTCTCGTTGCTGACACAAAATACCTGACACCCAAAATGAAGAAGGAAAGGTTTATTTAGCTTACTGTTCTTGGAAGTTTCAGTCCACAATCCGTTGGCTCCAAGGCAGGGTGTCAAGGCACGGGGGCAACACTTCAAGTAAGAACCCTGACTCCTTGCTGAGCTTCTTAGTTAAACTTCTAAAATTTGCAAGTTGACACACTGCATCAACCATAACAGCCAGGGCAACCAATTCAAGTTCCCGCCTCGGGCTGTGTGTTGTTACTGTGCATGCTGCTGCTGTCACCTGCTTTCCAGGTGGCTCCGCTCCAGGCTCTGTCACTGGTCCTGGCCCACTGTCTCCAGCACTGCCTCCCCTCTAGCTCTGACTGTGTACCTGAAAGTTTTACCCAGATTTAATCAGCTCTGTCCCTGTCTCTTGTGTTTCTCCCCTCTGTCCCAAAGTTGGCCCTGGGGTCGCCAGCCCGATGGACTGTCCCTCTGTCCCCAGGGCCAGTGCCTGTATGAACACTGCAATTTCGAGGATGCCCTGACGGTCTTCTTGCAGGCCTTGGAGCTCCAGCCTGAAAAGCCCTGCTTCCGGTACCGGAGGTGAGCGTCCACCATGGTGCCCTGTCCCAGCAGCCCCTTCCCGTAATCTGCTGTCCCAGAGACGGCGCACGTGGACCCACCCTCAGCCTCTGCTTCCTGCAGCATAGCCTGCCTCCTGGCCCTCCAACGCCATCACGACTGCCTGTCATTCATCACCAAGGAGCTGAGGCAAGGTGCTCCCAATGCCGACCTCTATATCCTCCGCGCCAGGATCTACAACCTCTTTCAGATGGTGAGCAGGGCAGGCAGCTCGGAGCCCCTGGAGTGACCTCAAGATAACAGGAGGAGCAGGGTGACAGCCAGGTCAGGCATCCTGACCCCACAGTGTGCCTGACACCACATTCCCTGAGCAGAGGCCCTGTCCAGCGCTGTCCACTGAGCTGCCCAGTGGCATGGCCATCTATAGTAACCTGGCTCTGGCTCTGTGTCAGGCCCATGCTGGGACCCATGGGAACCACAGGAGAGGGACCCTGTGGTTCCTGCTGTACTGCAGCTCCAGCAGGGGGCAGAGGCCTGAGCAGATAAGTACACAAGGAAGGCTGGGGGCCGTGGCGCATACTTGTAATTCTAGGAGGCTGAGGCAGGAGGATCACTACAAGTTGAGGCCAGCCTGAACCAAATAGTGAACTCCTGTCTCACAAAGAAAAAAAAAAAAAAAAAAAAAGAAAGAAGAGGAGCAAGGAATGAGTCAGCTGCTGTTGCTTGAAGTACCCAGCAGAGGTAGAAGTGCCCTGGGGACCATAGGGCAGCTTGTCCTCCTCTCTTTCCCTCCTCCTTCCCATCTGCCTCCATGGAGCCCCCCTCCCAGCCCCATATACCCAGCTGTGGGACACACAGCCAGGGAACAGTTCTGGGGCAGGGGGACGGTATGGGGAGTGAGGGGTGCTGGGCAGGGAGGGTGCTGCAGCATAAGAGGGCTTTGTGGGTGCTCCTTTCGTGAGGGGTAGTGGAGGGGCGGCCCTGGACTAGGAGCTGGGAGGAGGACAAGGGCGGCCAGGAGAGCAAGGGCTCCAGACAGTGTCCTACAATGTGGCCTGGTGCAGCAGTGGACAAGAGGGAAGGCGGGCAGAGAGGGTGTCCTGGGTGGTTGGAAATGGGTCCCTATGATTCCAGAGTGGGGCACTGCCCTCCAGGAGTGGCTCCTGGGGTTGGTTAGTTCCACCCAGGTGACTCATCCCTCTGCGGAGGGCCTGGGCCCCATGTCCCACAGGTAAGTCAGTGGGAGAGCTGCCGCCTTGAGGCCTGAGACTAGTAACTGTCTGCATTGGCCCGGACCCCTCTGCGGCAGGCAGACAAGAAATAAACCCTCAGTGGCTTATCCAGGGTCGAACATGTTCAGTGGCGTTGCCTGCTTTGAGCCCAAGCCAACCTTCTCCAAAGTCCTACTCCTGGCTTCTGCCATTTCCCCTCCCCATTTCCCCACACACGCTGCCCACACTGTTGTCCTGTCCACCTCCCAGTCATTACCTGCAGCACACAGTGCACATGTTGAAACTGTTTGACTGACTGGCTGACCTGCTCACGCAGGGGAAGGTATTTGCCTGGGGATGCCTTCCACTCACAGTCAGACTGGAATCTGTTCTTGCTCAGTGTTGCCTTGGCTTCCAGGTCAGGAATGGGCGGAGTGCAGGGGAGGACACACAGTCACAATCAAGCAGTCACACGCTCCTCTGCCTCCAGAACTTCCCAGGAGTCCTACAAGGAGGTGGCATTGGTATAAACCCGGCCCACAGGTCCCATCTGGAAAGGGGAGAGCAAGGTGGAACAGCGCTGTGGAACAACCCAGCCCTGCCGTAGGAGGACTGTCCCCTAGCACTGGGAGGCAGGAGGAAGGGAGGCAGGCAGATGGAGCCAGGGTTGCGCAGGTGTATTGGGAATGTTCTGATAGAAGCTGAGTCCTGGATGGCAGCAAGACTAGTTGTACCCCAGCGATTAGGGACAGGAAGAGGGTCGAATTTATGGGTGAGGACAGAAGTGGTTGGCTTAAGATAATATCAAAATCAGGTGCATTCCTGGGGCCAGGGCCTGGTTGTAGATCCTCACCCCATGGAGTCCTGGAATTCACACTGGGATGCTTCCGCCCTCAGATTTACCCTTCAGGAGCCCTGAGCCCGGGCTGCGTTTATGTCTGTGGTTTTCAGGGAATCTATGTAGGAAAAGCCAGCAAGATTACCCAGGGGCAGTGGTGGCGGTGACCACCAAAGATGACTGTGGTCACATCAAGCTGCACACTGTGCACACAGACAGCATGGCGGGGCACGGAGGAGGGACGCCGTGGTGTCAGCCTCTGTCCCTGAAGACCATCCTCTGCTCCTCATGCTGGCCAGAGAAGGGCTTGGCCACGGGCGTCCTGATGCCACCCCTGCCCCCGCAGCCCAACTTCTGCTATCGAGACCTGTGCAGCGCCTTGCGGCTGGATTCCAGGCACCCCCAGGCCAGGGTGCTGCTCCAGATGATGGTGGACCAGGCTGAACAGGCCCGCCAGGACGCCGGGACCCTGGCCATCCAAGGCAGGTTGCAACATGCGCTGCAGCGCATCAACTGTGCCATCGACAACAACCCCCTGGACCCCCGTCTCTTCCTCTTCCGGTACGCGGTGGGAGGAGCGGGCCCAGGGTCTCAGGCTCGTCCTCCCACAGCGCGCCGCGCTGTCTCCAGAGAATCCTTGACTCCCTTCCCAGCTGTTTGCTGTCAAGCCTCTCCTGATCTCTTTCTACTTCCTGCTGGGGTCATAGCAAGGAGGAGGCCGTCTCTGTCACTGCCTGGGGGAGGGCCAGGTGTAGGACCCAGGAATGCTGGGAGTCCTGGAATTCACACTGGGATGCTTCCACCCTCAGACTTACCCTTCAGGAGCCCTGAGCCCGGGCTTTCTCATCTAAACAGTGGGGTAAAACATCTGCTGCATGTACCCCAAGGCCTCAGGATAGGTTGGCACACAGCTGGCTATTTTTGATAAATAGGAGTGCAGGATAAACCTAGGCCATGCACTATAAGCCACCTCCAGCGTCTCAGGCCATGGGGCGCAGGCAGGGTGAGCTGTGGCTCGTCCGGGCCCCCTGCTACCTGCTCCGGCCTCTCCTGTAGGGGCACCATGTACCGAAGGCTACAGGAGTTTAACGCAGCCGTGGAGGACTTCCTGAGGGCTCTGGACATTTTGGCTGACCGCCCGAGTGACACAGTGCAGCAGACACAGCGCCAGCTGCTGCTGACTTACAACGACTTCGCTGTGCACTGCTACAAACAGGGCGCCTACGAGGAGGGCGTGCAGCTGCTCAACAAGGCGCTGAGGGAGGAGCAAAGCGAGAAGGGGCTCTATATTAACCGTGGCGGTGCGTGGGGGGGGGGGGAGGGCTGGCTGGCGGGCGCCGCGTCCCGGGGTCGCCTTAAGACAGACGTGCAGTTCAGTTCAGGTGTCTGGGAAAAAGGTGCCCAAGTGCACCAAAAACTGGGACCACCTGTGGGTGTCAGCTCCCAGCCTGGGAGCCGGACCTGAGCTCCTGGGCGCTGAGAGTTCATTGAGCCCCTGCTTTCTGACCCTAGATTGCTTCCACCAGCTGGGTCACCTGGCCTTTGCGGAGGCCGACTACAGCCAGGCCCTGGCTTTGAACCCACAGGACCAGGGCGCCCACATGCGCATGTGCATTCTGCAGGAGAGGATGGGCCTCCGAGAGCTGAATTGCCGGTGCGGTGGGCGGGGCCGGCTGGGAGGGGCGGGGCTCCGGTCTTCAGGAGCCCACCTGCTAGAATTCCTGGTGCGAGCTGCTTCTGTCTAGTAAAATATTAACTGCCCTTTCCAAATCTTCACTACAAATATGTCTTCCTCCTGATTATGGTAATTGTGTATGATAATTGAAACATTTAAATGTTCACTAACATATAACATTTATTGTAAATTACTCCAAAATATACCTCCCAACTTTTCTGTTCCACAAGATTGGCAATGACCCTTCAGACTTTGAGCTAAGTACACCTTAACGATGATTATTTACCAAAGTAGGCTTATGTGAAGCTGTTCCCCCACTAAGTTAAACTTCAGGCATTGTCTGTGGCTTTGCTTTGGCATTTCTCAATCTTCCACTTAGCATTATTTAATTGAGGTCACATTAGGTTTTTCATTCTTGGCTGCCAGATTTAAGAGAACTTCAGAAAGGCTTCCCAACTCCCAAGATCATAACTGGAGTGTCACACCAGTATCTAGGGATCAGTCTGTCCAACATGTGGGCAGCAGGAAGGGAAGAGAGGGCCATGTTGTGGGGAGCAGGGACCCCTGGTTCTCTCCCAATCTTCAGGAGAGACTAGGAGCCCCACCTTCCCTAAAGCAGACCCAGATCACAGCAGTCTGGGGCCCTCTGCACCCTGCAGGCAGTTCCAGAAGGCGGAGGAGCACTTCTCAACGGCCATTTGGCACAACCCCTGGAGGGCCCAGTGCTATCTGTACCGGGCGAAGAACCGCCACATCCTGCAGGACACCTTTGGTGCCCGCCAGGATGTCATTACCGTGCTGCTCCTGAACCCCAAGCAACCAAAGGTGGGTTCCTCGTGGGCCAGGAGGGCAGGTCGGTTCCAGAGTCAATGCCTTTGGGATGAGTCAGATTTGTGTCCCTGAGAAATCTTCCTTGATAATAGTAACACTGTTTATCAGTTGCAGCTGTTGATAATAATAGTGGTAATGCCGGAGCACTTTCTGTGAGCCGAGCACAATTCTTTCCATGCCAACCTCACCGCTCCTTGGAGCCTCCTTCCTACCCTCCAGGTCAGACCCTAGCCTCTGTGTTGGAATGGTTCCTTTTTCACAGTCTCCTGCTCAGTCTTCTGGAGTGACAGGGTCCAGCCCTTTAGAAACAACTCCCAGACCCTCTCCCTTCAGCACTGAGAAGCGCCAACAAGGCAGAACACCAGCCATCTGCCACCTGCTTGGGCCCACACCTGGCTCCTGTCCCCTCTTTTCCTGGCAGCTTCTCTCGCTGATGGCCAGCCTCTTTCCGGGCATGTCGGTGGAGGAGGTGCTTAGCAGCCAGATGGGCCACCTGGCCAAGCTGCAGCTGGAGCAGCTGCAGCTGAAGAGAGACCCACAGGTCAAGATCCCGCAAGGCATTGTGGGGTGAGCTTCTAGAGCAAGGGCCACAGGGCAGTGGTGGGTGGCTGTGGCTCAATTCTGAGGGCCCCACTGCCTAGTCCTTGGTGGCAGGTGGAATCCAGGAGACCAACTCAGGGCTGTGGTGCCATGGCTTGGTGCTTACTCAGGTTGCGGGAGCTCGAACGCAAGAAGGCCCAGGCCCTGCAGCTCTCCTGGAAGCACAAATGGCCTTCCTCTGAGACCCCCAGACAGCCAGAACCTACTTCCCAGATGCTACAGATGTCCCCTGAAGACTCAGGGGAAGACACTGAGGCCTTCAAGGGGCAGAAAGCAGAGGAAGAGACAGAAGAGGTGAGTGGGACCCATGTCAGAACCTGGGCCTCATGAGGTCTGGGATAAGGCTGGTACTGGGACTGGTACCTCTTGCCAAAATGGAAATGGGCCCAACAATGGGAGGGAGCGTGAGAACACGGGTCTCACAGGACCTGCCTGGGCTCCCCTTCACAACTTGGGTGATGTGCACAGGTTCTAAAGACATTGTGGAATGCAGCATAGAGCACAGACAGAAAGTAAAAAACTGAGGGCTGAGGATTTAGCTCAGTCATACAAGTGCTTGCCTGGCAAGTGCAATGTCCTGAGTTCAACTATCGGTACAAAAAAATAAAAAAAGAAAGTAAACAATTGAGTTGGGCATGGTGGTGCACACCTGTTAGCTCTTGAAAGGCTGCGGCAGGAAGACTGGAGTGAGTTTGAGACCAACCTGCACTGTATAGCGAGACCTTGTCTCAGAAAAAAAACAAAACAAAAAAATCCTCAAATAAAACAACAAAACAGAAAAGCCTGACATTAAAGGATTGGACGAGCAATTGGATTTTCACAAGCTGAATACATCATGACACCATTGCTCAGGTCAACAGAGAATATATGCCCAGCTCCCAGAGGCCCCTGGATGCCTCCTAGTGGGTCCCTGGCCCAGCCCAGTACAAAGCTGCCCTGATTCCTAAAACATCAGTCACCGATTTTATCCCCACCCACCTTTTCTTCATAGAAATGACAAACAGAGGGCCACCTCCTGTCAAGCTTCTTTCCCTAAGCATGACACCCATGGGGTCCCCACAGAGTGGGCTGCTCCTGCTCACCACTGTGACGTGTGACCTCCTTATCCATTCCCCAGCTGGTAGATAGCGAGGAAGCCCGTGTCCAAAGGAGACACCACATAACAGGGGCGACTGCAGGACCAGCATCCTCTACAGCATGGAGTGAGGTAAGGAAGGCTGGCCCTTCATTCTTCCAGCTCACTTTAGAATCAAGGCAGATGCATGTAGCTGCCATCTGTGTGCCCCCAAGGTCATTATGGTCCCAACCTTGGAGGACATGAAGCTGTCACGAGCAGAGCTCAAGGGCACCTGATGCACTGGGTGCCCCTTGCTTGCACAGCGGGGCCAGCAGGGCTGCAGGCAAACTGGGCTGTCCTCAGCTGAGTGGCCTGGACAGGTGGCTTGTACATGTGGTCTGAGAAACGTTCACAGCAGAGGTCTCGCCCCACCCTGGAATGTGCCAGGAGGGTGACAGAGGGCACAGTTTTCGAGCAGTGAGCTCCTCTTTCACTCTGTCCCTGCTTTTCCTAATGGTTCAGCATTGCAGTCCCAGAAGCCCCGGAGCTGGTACAGCCTGCAGGGAAACTGGAGCCCCAGCAGCCCCAGAGCATCGTCTTTCTCGGGTCCATCCCTGTGTCACCTGGCTATGCCCCTTGCCACAGTCTCAACCTGTGTCCTCATGCAACCCCCACAAGTGTCTGTGAAGAGCCTAGAGTGTGATTGCTGGGGGGTCCCAGGCCAGCCAGTTTTCCAACTGCAACTGCCCAGCCCATTTCCTGCCTTAGGACAAACTGGAGCTCACCCTTTCCAAGGTGACATCCCCATTGGACAGCTACCTCGGCCATGCCTCCACAGTCTCCATCCTTGGCTGTAAGTCCCTGGTTTCCTTCGAGGCCCATGTAAGTCAGAGTGGCTCAGTGCCTCAATGGTCAAGGGTCACAAACTGGGTGTGGTTGGTACCATGTCTGTAATCCCAGCCCTTGAGGGGCCAAGGCTGGAGGATCACTGTGAGTTTGAGCCCAGCTTATGCAACATAGTAAGTTCAAGATTAGCCTGAGACCCTGTCTCAAAAAAAGCAAAGCAGGGGCTGGGGATTTAGCTCAGTGGCATAAGTACCTACCTGCCTTGCAAGCAGGAGGTCATGAGTTTGATCCCTGGTACCGATTAAAAAAAAAAAAAAAAAAAAAAAAGCAAAGCAAAAAATAGTTCAGACGTCAGGACATGTTGAACCTGAGCTCTGCTGTTGATGGCCCAGTGTCCTTGGGCAGGTGACTCTAAAGTAGAAGTCACAGCCCCACATTTGGTTGCAGGCAGGTAGCCAAGGGGCAGAGGCCAAGGTCTGTGGAGGCACAGAGAGCAAGGGGCAGCCAGCAGAGGTGACCTTGGTGGCAGTTTGCTGATGTGAACAGCAGGCTTTCCCCTTCGGCCATGCAGAGCCCAATGCCCGGACACAGGCAGGGAGCTGCCCAGGGCAGGGGTTGGCCTGAGAACCGACTTGCACACCCTTCCCAGTCAGGACGTCGTCCACCTCCAAGACAGAGACATCCACATCTGACCAGGAGTACAGAAGTAGCTCCACCACCCCCGGGATGCACTCTGACTCCTCACTGCTAAAGTCCTCAGACTCTGGGAACAAGAAGGAAGTCCTACCCCTGAGCCATCAGCCCAGGAAATCCGTGGCTTCCCAGGCTCAGAAGCAGGGCTTCCCAAAGGCCACCCAAAGCCAGGACTCCAGCGAGACTGAGGCTGCCCAGGTTCAAAGACAGAAGCCCAGCAAGACCAAGGCCACCCAGGGCCCAAGGCAGAGATTCAGAAAGACCAAGGCTGCTCACAACCAGACCTGGGGACAATCCCAGGGTTCCAATGAGACCAAGTCTAAGGTTTTCCAGGACCCAAGTGGGAACCTCAACAATACCAAAGCCAGCTGGGGCCAGAGCTCAATGCCCAGTGAGACTGAGGCTGCCCTGGGCCCAGGTCAGGGCATGAGCTCTAGTTTCAAGACTGATGCCTCGAGGGGCCTGGGCCAAAGCGTCAAGAGGACCAAGACTGGCCGGAGCCCTGACCATCATCCTGTACTCCAAAGGCCCGAGTAAGGCCCCTGCTTCTTGCTGGGAGATGACAGAGTTTGCCCCCCAACACCAGCACACAGCAAAGCTGCCCCTTTTAGAGCAACAGGAAGTCCAGCAAACGTTCCTGCAGTCCCGTGGCTGTTTATTACACTCGTTCACTTATAAAATTTAAAATGTCTAAATCCAGGCCCAGGTGGCAGCTTGGGTGTACCTCCATGCATAGCCTGTGATCCTGGGACAGAGGGTGAGGGGTAGGTTGAGGGTTTGATACCGGGGCAAAGGGCTCGGGTAAGAGAGCCAGGATGGAGGGAGCGGCCCTGAACTCTGGTCCCTGAGTTATAATTCACATGAAGCAGACCCAGGCTGCAGGGCGAGGTCAAATGGTGAGGTCGTGGGGTAACCAAGGGTCTCCTTGGAGGAGGTAGCCAAGATCACGTACCCGCTCACCTGCTCAGAGGCTGGGCCCTGCTGGCCCTTTGTCCTTGGCCCCTCTTCATCTTGACTTTGGATTCTGGGTCCCACTCTCAGCATGCTTGGGACAAGGGTCCTTCAGCAGAGGTCCTAGGCCTTTCCTGTGTGGCCCTAGCCAGGTAGGGGTGGCGAGGATGCCAGCCCAATGTCAGAGGAAGAGAGCAATCCGGGAGGCCACGGTCTTGCAGCCATTGGAGGAGAAGAGTTGTTCCTCCTCAGGGAAGAAGGTGGTGCTGTCCAGCACAGCTTGGACCACCTCATCTTGGGGCTCCAGCCCCAGGTGGGCCAGCTCGTTGAGCACGCAGTGTCGCACATGGTGTCGCTGCAGTGGGAGGAAGGGGACCACAGCGTCCAGCAGATGCTCCTCCATGATGCCTGAGTGCCAGAAGCCATCTGCAGAAGGGCAGGAGGGGATGCTGTGCTTCACAAGCTCACACAAGTGGGGAGAGGCCAGCCACTGGGGGCGCGGTGCAGCTGTGATACTGGCCTCACTGCTCTTGGCCACCCTCTGAGCTCAGACAGAGGGGGCTCCTATGACTCCCAGGTCACAGGGCTGCAAACTTTCTATTCCTGGGGACCAGGCACACCCGAGGAGGCTGGCACATGCCATCTGGGTACAAAGCCAACTCACGGTGTGGGTTGTCCAGCACGGCCCGGGAGATGATGGGCTCCAGCTCCTGCAGTTCGATCTCCTCTCGGTCCCGGCGGCTGTGCCATGCCTCCAAGGCCACCTGGTTGATCTGCTCGCCACCAGTGTTGCTAAAACCATAGTGAACATAAGCTGAGAGTCAGGAGGAGCTGGAGGGTCAGGATTAGGCCTCACTTCCCTGGTACCACTGTGTCCCTGGCTCAGTGCTGGGAGCCAAAGCCAAAAAAAAAAGCCCTCCCCCTCCAGCTCCCTAGTGACTCTGTAATATGGCTCAGCACCATGCACTTGGTTGCTCCTGCACTGCCTGTCTCTCGGCCAGCCTCCGGGACGACAGTGGGAGCAAAATGAGGCTGCTCAGAAGAGACGGCAGCTTGGACAGGTGAAGTGGTCCTGCCTGAGGAAGTACGACTAGGACCCACAGAACTGGGCTGAGGGTCTAAAGTCCAGTTCATGTGGTCCTGGCCACCAAAGAACAGCTCTATTTACCAGGGTTTCCAGAAAGCAGCCGTAAGTACCCAAAGGACCAAGCACATTATGCTTTGAGGGTGTGCAAAGGGTGGCCAGTCACGAATGACAGCCTCACCAGCACAAGGGTAGGAGCTCTGAGAAAACCTGACAGGCTTGTGCATGGTGGGGGGGTATGGTATTCCACGGGGAGCACAGGCCAAGACCAGACCGCTGGATCTTTGAGAGGCGTCACCCACCTGATGAAGATGAAGATGGCTTTGCGATAGTTGGTCCCATACACGACCCAGGAGGCACCCAGGAAAGGCCGCAGGACCTCCATCAGCCCCAGAGGCAGCTTGTCCATCTCATCAAAAAGAAAGAGGGAGCGGCCACAGGCAGTGAGGTTCCCTTGGACCCAGCTCTTAAGATCCTTCTGCGGGGAGAGACAGGCAATCTGGTGGGGAGGGCAGAGCTGCTCCCCTGATCTTAGATCCCTCCCAAAGGCAAGAACTAATCCCATTCCCTGGGAGACCTGGGCTCTCAGAGTGGACAGCTCCTTCATGAGGCTGACGGTGAAAGGGTGGCCCAGAAAGGTCACACACAAACCCAAACCCCATGGCTCCCTGTTTAGGGTTCCTTCCCTGCCACTCATACTTCCTGCTCCCTGCTCCTGCCCAACGATGTTGCCAGCTGGGCCAGACTACCCTGGAAAGCAAAGTGCCTTGCGGTCAACAACCATGAGCTGGCATTCGCTGATTCCTCTGGGATGCTGACTGGCGCTAAGTGCCTCACAGGAAGAGAATGCCAACTGTCTGGCAAACAGGTCAGTCATACCTGCATCTCCTTCACAACTCTGGCAGCTGGTACCAGGACTGCCCACCACCTTGGAGTCAGAGAAAGCACCCTGCCTGGTAGAAGCGGCCAGGTCCAAGCCCTGGTCAGGATGGGTCCTGAGGGCTGAGGCCCATTGGCTGTGTGGCCTGGAACAAGCGACTCCCCTCTCTGGGTTCAGCTCTCACTGCTCACAGGGCCAGGAATGGTGCTCCAGGATGTGTCCAGCCTACCTTGTAGCGCTCGATGTGGTTGGGATGTGAGAAATGGATGATGGGGGAGAAGTGGTGCACGTGGGGGCTGCGGAGGCCACCCCGGAAGAGGTACTTCGCCAGCAGAGAGCTGACATAGGACTTGCCAGTGCCGGACAAGCCGTGCAGGGAGAGGACCAGTGGCTTGTTTGGGGCTGGGTCCTGCACAAAGGCCTTTAGTGACTTCAAGACCAGCGCCTTGGCCAGATGCTGGCCAGCCAGATGCTGGGCCAGGTCACACTCCAGGCCTAGGGACACAAAAGAACAGTGTCAGAACAGAGAACACATCCGTAGCAAGGCAGAGGCTCATGGGGGAGTCATGTCTGCTGCCTGACGCGGGAAAGCCTGGGTTTGGAAAGCAGAAGGACTTGAGACTGGAGGACTCTGGTTGCAGGGGCGCCTTCAGCCTAGCTCAGCTCGGCAGCACCCCCATTCGGCCATTCTCTAAACTGCAGTCTTAGGTGAGCGTGAGCTGTGATTAGGATGGGACCCTGACCCCTAACCGTCCCGCGGGCAAGATCCTCCCTGGCCGGCCAGTATGCTCACGGAGAGCTATCACGATCCCCAGGGGCCCTGCTGTCAAGTTTTTCTATCTATCCTCGAAAGTCCTCGGAGACCCCCAACGGGCACCCAAAACAGTCGCCTCCACAGCGTGCCTCAGGCTCTCAGGTTCCCTCCCAAGTCCTCAGGTTCCTTCTCCAGGTCCACGGATGCTCCGGCCCAGGGCCCTCTCCGGCCCAGGGCCCTCTCCGGCCCAGGGCCCTCTCCGGCCCAGGGCCCACTCCCCGCCCCCAGCTCTCAGGTCCCTCACCCGCCAGGTCCGGCCGGAAGTCGCATTCGCAGAAGGAACCAAAGTTGCAGCGCAACGAAGTCAGGTCCCAGGTGGCGGTCGCGGCCGAGACCAGTGCGAGCAGCCCGGGGAGCGAGCCCCAGGGCCGGCAGCTGCGTGGCGCAGCCGCCATCCGTAGGAGTCCGGAGCTCTGTCTAGGGCCGCCAAACCCCTCGACCTGGGAACTACAGCTCCCACGGTGCACTGCTCGGGGGGCCGCTATACCCATGGCCTACAACTCCCGGCGCCCCTCGCGCGCCTCTTAATGCCCCGTCCGGTCATTGTACCGCAGAAATGAAAGGTGGCCTCCAGGAGGAGCGCGCGAGCCATTTGATCCGGACCAGCGCGCAGTGTTTCCATAGCCACTGTAACTAAGGGACCGTCAGGGGAGTTTAGAAAAAATAAAGGATTATGACCACAAAGGGTGATGTAACAGTTATAACAAAAACTTGTACGGAACCTTAAGCCTTGCAAAGCACCTTTTGAATGCCCCTTTTTCCTTTTATATGATAATAGAGAGCTCGTTAATAATAGTTTTTGGTGAAAATCCACAAATGCCCTTAATGTCAGGTCCCTTATACATTCCGTAATATAATGGCACCTGCCATACAGAGAAATGGTAACATTTCATGCACATATAATGCATTAGTCAGAAAATAAATGATCATTGACAATTCATTCTATATGAAATGCAGCTGCCCCTTCTTTAAGTGTTTAATGTCAATCCTAGGAGTTAGATTCCATTATTTGTCCCCATTTTACTTGGATGTGGGACCCACGAGTTTAAGCCTTTTATCCAAGTATGCAGCTGGTAAACAATAGAAGTGAAGGCAGTCCCAGCTTCTGCCAAAGACCGAATACACCGTGTCACATGTTAGCAGCCTCTCCTGCTCAAAGGATTCCGAGCCAGAGGCCCTCAAGGTCTGAAGTTCAGGGAACAGGCTTCCTGGGCCTCCAGCCTGGCTTTGATCCACATTGCCAGCCTCTAGCTCTCCAGGCCGCAGGGAGAGGGGAGCCAAGACAACTACCTTCATGGCTACGTCCAAGATCCTTGCCCCAGCCACCAGACACAGACACTGTGCACACACACACCCCTTGATTTATATTGAAGACTAAACCCAGGGCCTCACACATGCTGGAGAATAGCTCTACCGCTGAGCTACATCTCCAACCCTTTTTATTTTCAGTGGTTTAGAAACATTTGTTTTTCGAGACAAGGTCTCATTATGCAGTCTAGGCTGGCCTTGAACGTGAACAATCCTCCTACCTCAGCATTCCAGAATGCTGGGATTACAGATATGCATCACCACACCAAGCTTTTTAAATTTTGAAACAGTGTCTAGCTATGTACCCAGGCTGGCCTCAAACTCACACCCTTCTGCTTCAGCCGCCCAAATATCTGGGATTACAGATGTGTACCACCTTGCCTAAATAGAAATGACCAGTTCCCAGTATTAGGGAAAGAAAGGGTAAGAGCTCCAGGTCAGGACAGTCAAGTTTGTAGCTTTCCTCCTCCTGCCGCTGTGACCTGAAGTCCCTTCTCCATCCAGATCTGTCTCCTAGAGGACCCAGAATCCAAGATTTCTGAGTCCCTTCCACTGCCATCACCTCAGCCCCATGGCTGTGTGTTTTGTAGGAGCCACTACTTCCTGAGGGCGACAGGGAATTGGGATAGGAATCAGCAGAACACTGCTTCCCCATGGGGTTGGTATTTGCTGTGGTCTCCGCCACCATGTATGAGCCCCCAGCCAGGGTTTGCCTTTGGTACTTGTTGCACCCTCGCTCCAGATCCTGTCTAGAATGGACCAGGTGCTAAAGAAGTATTGAGTGATTGGCGTTTTCCACCTTTCCCTTGAAAATGGTGCTTACATCCACCCCTGGACTCCCAGAGAGTCAGAAGAGTCATAAAAGTTTATTATATGAAAGAAAGAACAAGGCTCTGTACATCTATTTACAGACAGGCGGGCTTATTTACAGTGGTGCTGGGGGAGGGGAGATCTGGTAGGGAGAGGAGACAGGGGCCTCCATGGCTCGAAATCAGGGAACCTCGACCAGAAAGGGGGCAGCAGAAGCCGGTGGGAGGAACAGGGCTTCCTGTCCTTCCTGAGGGAGACTTGGTGAGCATGTGGCAGTAGGACAGAGCCCAGAGTCACGCAAGACCCTGGAGGTGCAAGGGAGATCCCGGAGTTGAACCCAGAACATTCTTGGGCTGATCACAGTGTCCCTGGGGTGCTCTGGGGAAGGTCTGTTCCCTTCTGTCCCCAGTGCTGCCTGCCGCAGCAGAGAGAACAGTCCCTGGGGGTCACAGCTCGCTGGAGCGCACAGCAGGCTCCAGCTTGTGGGACAGGGCAGTGAGGACCTTGCCGAACTTCTCATAGCGTCGGGCCTGGCTGCTGCTGGCACCCTGGCTGCCCCAGAGGAGGCGCATCTGGAACTCGGTGCTGAACACCTCCAGCAGCTCCGGGCGGGCCTGGAACCCTGCAGGGTAGGGACACAGGGTCAGGTACCACTGTCCAGCTGGAGCCCCCACACCCACCAGTGCCCACTGTAGGGGTCCCCCTAGAAATCCCACAAAGCTTGCTGAACCATGCACATTAGTACCTCGTCTTTTCTACTGTTTACAACACTTTCCAGATGACTAAAAGTTTTGGAGTATTGTTTTGAGATGGGCTTCACTATGTAGTTCAGGCTGGCCTTGAACTCATAGCAATCCTCCTGTCTCAGCCTCCTGAGTGCTGGGATTACAGGTGTGTGCCACTACATCTGACCACCTCTGGGTAATTTTTTTGTATCTTAATTTTTCCTAGCTGCAGTTTCTAATTTGTCTCTAGTGAAATTTTGTGGTTTAAATAATGCGAAAAGCATTAAAAGCAAGACTGAGCTGCCTGCTCTCTGTACTTCCCCAGAGTGGGAGCTCTGGGCTCCTTGAAGGTGGGCAGGTCTGTCTGCAGCCTAGGTCTATCACAGGCCCACTTCCCAGATGGGAATGCTGAGGCTCAGCAAAGCAAAGCATGACACAGGTAGGGTCCTGAGTCACTCCTGTGTCCACCTAGCCCACTAATGACTGTTTGGTGACCTGCGAGGGAGAGAAGGGCAGTTGTGGACACAGGGCAGGGCAGAGGGAAGAAACCTGCACTGGGGTAGGGAAGGCGCAGGCACCGGGACCTGGATGGTCACCACTCACCCTGCAGCTTGACCTCGGCGTTGGTATGGTAGAGGCCCCCATGATGCGCCACCGTGCGTGCTGCCTCCAGGTGCGCGAGCACCACCTCCACGCCGTGCTCTGTGCTGCCCCAGGGCTCCGGGCCCTCCGCAGGCGCGGCATCACACTCCAGCAGCGTGATGAGCGGCAGCACGTGCGGGAACGTGGTGTTGCTCAGCGGCGGGCCTTCTGCAAGCAAAGCGGGCACTCAGTGACCTGGGCCAGCCGGAAGGCACTGCCACCGGCCCACTGTACTCCCAGGGCTGGGGTCCTGGCATCCCCACAACCCTTGCCTTTCAGACCCCCCCCCCGTGAATACCCCCACCCCTACCCCCTCCACGCACAGCCCCGAGGGCTGAGGCAGCCGAACCCATGCTGGGCTGGCACCTGTCCCAGGTCACCCAGGAAGGAAGACCAGTACCTTTGCCCTCATTGAGGCTCTTGAGAAAAGGTTTCAGCTTCTTCTCATACAGGATGGCGCCCTCGGTGTGTCGTTGTCGCAGGGTCATCCACGTCTGCTCTAGCCGGGAAATCTGCGGTGGGATGGGAAGGGGCACCGTCTGAGTTCAGCCCAGGAAAGAGCCTGCAGGGGCCAGCACAACAGCCCATTTCCCAGATAGGGAATGAGGCTTGGTGAGGGGAACGACCTGCCCGGAGTTACTGAGGAATAAATAAGAGCAGAGCTGGAGCTGAGCCCAGAGCCCTGCCACCCTCCCATCCTGCTGTTTACTAGGCCCAGGAGAGGCCCCCTCGGCCTGGCTCAAATCCCCAGCATCAGGTTGTGAGACCTCAAGCAAGTGCTGCTGTCTCAGCTGCTCCATTCATATTTTTTGTTTGTTTGTTTTGTTTTTTTTACTGGTACGGGGGATCGAACCCAGGACTGCCTGCTGGCAAGGCAGGTGCTTATGCCGCTGAGCTAAATCCCCAGCCCCTCATTTTTTAAATTTACTTTTTCCTTTTTCTTTTTTTTTTTCTTTTTGCAACAGGGTCTCGCTGTGCAGTTCAGACTAGCTTTGGGCTCACTTTGTAGCCCAGGTTGATCTCAAACTTGGGACGATCCTCCTGCCTCAGCCTCCTGAGTGCTGGGATTACAGGAGTGTGCCACCATAACCAGTTTATTTACTTAGGATTTTTGAGACAGGGTCCTGTTATGTAGCTCTGCTTAACTTCGAACTTAACTATGTAGCCCAGGTTGGCCTCAAACTTCAGATGACCTCCCTGCCTCAGCCTCCCAGGGACTGGAAAATATTTAGTGTAAAGCCAGGCATGGTGGTGCATGCCTATGATCCCAACATTTGGGAGGCTGAGGCAGGAGGCCTGCAAAGTTCAAGGCCAGCCAGAGCTACTTGGTGAGACTGTCTCAAATACAAACACTTAGTGTAACTCCCAGCACAGTTACAGTCATTTTGTGTTTGATTGATCAATCCCAAAGCCTCATGCGTGCTAAGCAAATGCTCTAACACTGAGAACATCCTCAGCCATTTGTTTTTCATTTTGAGACAGGATCTGGCTAAATTGTCCAGGCTGGCCTCTGACTTGTCATCCTCCTGCCTCAGCCTGTGGAGGGGCAGGAATTACAGGCGTGTGCTACCAGGCCTGGCTATGTGTATCCTGAAGAAACTGAGGCCCAAAGAAAGGGAAGGGCTTGGCCCTGTCAGCCCTGGATGAACTCCGTTCTCCTAGTTACCCTCTGGCCAGCGATACCAGAAGCACAGCTCCTCCTCTCTTTACAGGGCCGTCCCCAAGGGCCACAACCCCATCCTCTGGGTCTAACAGAGGGCCCGGCTGTACCTGGGCCATGTCCAGGGCGCTCATGACGGCGGCGAAGCTGAACATGTTGCCCATGGTCCCCCGCAGCTCGGCAGCCATCTGGATGGTCTTGTGCAGCAGCGCCGCGCGCTCCTCCGCGGAGCCCGTGCAGCCCAGGATGTCCACGGCCAGCATGATGGACATTGTGTGGAACCTGTGGGAGGGGGTGGGTCAGGGGCGGGGCCAAGGGTGGGACCCGGCCCTGCCAACGCCTGTCCCAGGGGGCTGGGGGCGGAGAGCGAAGAGAAGTTGCTAAGAGTGGAGGCATTGGGGGGCGTGGCCTGGACGACGGAAAGCGTGGCTAGGAGCTTCTGATTGGTCGGCATGAGAGGGGTGGGCTCAGGACACCAGGAAGCGGGGCTTGTGATTGATGCATGGAATTCATTGAGCAAAACTATTTTAAGAATGAACGAAAAAGGGGCTGGGGATTTAGCTCAGCGGCATAAGACCCTGCCTTGCAAGTGTGTCCTTGCAAGTGTGTGCTTGCAAGTGTGTCCTTGCAAGTATGTGGTCGTGAGTTCGATCCCTGATACCAATAAAAAAGAAAAAGGCAAGAAGAACGAATAGAGGTCAGAAAAGATGGGCGGGGCCAAGGCTGGTGGACCGGGGACTCATTCAAAGATAAAATCTGTCTTTGGGAAAGCAGGAATGCTTTAAGCGGACCTCGAGAGGTTGCGATTGGCTATCTGGATCGTGGCCAGAACCCCCTGGGGCCAGGCGGAGAGTCTCCTTGGCCAAGGGCCATGGCCCAAGGCACGAGGCGGCCCGAGTCCCTGCGAGCCCCCTGGGCTGGTCTTACCTCTCCAGCAGGTCTAGTCGGAGCTGCCGGCCATGGGGGAGGGTGAGCAACTCCATACCCCAGCGGACTCCCATTAGGGTCTGCATCTCCTTGGTAACGCCCAGTATCCTAGCAACCTGCAAGGACGCCCAGAGGGCTGATTAATTTCCTGTCAGGGCTGGCCCCAGCCATCTGGGAGTCAGAGAGCTCTATCTAAAAGGGTGGCCGGCTGGGAGGCCGGTTTGAATCCCAGCTCCGCTGCTAACCGTGGGACACGGAGCAAGACATTCTATCTTCTTCCTGTGTGTGCCTCAGTTTCCCCACCTGTGAAATGGGGGCTAAATGGGGAAATGCTTAGGGTGCCTAACGTGTTAAATATTCAGCTATAGTGAAACACTAAAACGCCTGTATTCCAGAGGGCAGCCCTGAGGCCAGGGAGGAAGAGACTGGGAAGTCATCTGGGTTCCTCCCTTCCTGCCCAGGAACGCCTTAGCCTCGGTTCCTCTGCTTCCTGAGCTCTGAGACCAGGGTTACTAGGTAATCAGTGCCTCCCAATCCGCAGAGGCGCGGAGAACTGACGCCCTCAACAGGCCAAAGATTCACCACACAGCAAAGGTCCTGGCACTGACTTCAGGCCAGGAGGGATTCTGCTGATTCTTCCACAAGGTGGCGTGGGGGCGGGGAGTCGGGCCTTGCGGGTCTCGTAACGCCGGTCTGGGCAGTCGGAAGGGTCCCCAAGTGCCGGGTAAAAATGAGACCACCCTGTGTGCTGCCCAACTCTACTGCCAAACAGAACGTCGTCTTGTTTTTTGCTAGCACTTGAGATTGAACCCAGAGCACTGAGCCCCATCACCAGTCCCCAGCCCTTTTTATTTTGAGCCAGGGTCTCTAAGTGGCCCAGGCACGCAGAATAGGTTTTTTCTTTTTATTTATTAATATTTTTGAGATAAGGTGTCGCTGTGTAGCTCAGGCAGGTCTCAAACTCATGTGGATCCTCCTGCCTCAGCTTCCCAAAGCTGGGATTACAGGTGTGTGCCACCATTCCCAGGCTTTTCTCTTTCTCTGTCTCTTCCTTCCTTTTTTTTTTTTTTTTCTTTTCTATTTTTTAAGGAGAAAAGGAGCTGGGTGGTACACTCTTGTAACCCCAAGATTCTGGGACTGAGGCAGGAGGATCTCAAGTTCCAGCACAACCTGGGCAATTTAGCAATTAAGTGAGTCCCTGTCTCAAGATAAAACATTTGGATGAGGTTCAGTGTAAAGGACCCAGGCTCAGCCCCCAGTCCTGGGACTCTAAGAGCAGTCCAGAGTCCCAGGGCAGGAAAGGACAGCTGCGACCCAGCCCCCTAGCACCCTGCCTGCTGTCCCCAGGTGGCTGCAGGGCCCACGCTCACCAGGCAGTCCACCTTGGTGACATGCCGGGCCAGCGTCCGTGCGTCCACCTCGGCCAGCAGCTCCTTCACCTTGCGCAGCAGCCCCACATCCAGGGGCCGGTTTTCCTTGGGGATCAGCAGCGACTGGAAGGTGGCCGGGTTGAAGGAAGATGTGGCTTCCACGATGGGAGCAGTGAAGCCCTTGCCCCTGTCCCCCTCGGGAACCCCACTTTCCGATAGTTCCTTTAGTCTCTCCCCATGGCTCCATGGTGGCCGGCTGGAGGCCTCGGCCGTGGCCCACTCATGGCTGCTGCGTGCAGGGGGCTGCAACTGGCAGTAGTGGCCAGAGTCCGGATCACTGTAGCTGCCGAGAGATGGTGACGGGGAGGCCTTGCCAAGACTCTGACTGGGGCTGGCGTGGGGGCCCTTGTCCGACTCCCCGAGGGACTTTGGGGCACTTCCGGAACACAGCTGGGGCTCACTGGAGCGGCGGGCAACAGGAGAGGAGGGCGGCATGGTCGTGGAGGGGACTCCAGGGGTGGCATGAACACGGGTGACTGTGGGAACAGATAGAGCAATGGTTACTGCTGCACCCCACAGAGTGGGGTCCCTGACGCCCGCTTGCCACATGGGGGTGACAACCGCCTCCTGCATGGGCGGAGACCATGCTTGGGAGACTCTGTGGCCCCTGCCCCTTGCCTGAGCAGCTGCACCCAGGGACCACAGGGCCACTTGGAAGAGGTCGCCGAAGGAATCCAAGCACCTGCGGGAGCCAGGGCGCACGTGGGACTACTTCTCAGGGAGTGAGCAGCATGGCACTATGTGCCCAGAGCTGGTGGCTTACTGAAGAAAACACCAGTCAAGGAGACACCAAAGGCCCTGGCACAGATCAGGGGTGAGGCTGCACCCCTGTGATCCCAGCACTCTTGGAGGCTGAGGCAGAAGGATTGCAAGTTTGAGCCCAGCCTGGGCAATTTAGGGACTTAGTGAGACCCTGTCTCAAAATACAAATGAAAGTGAAAAACTATCTGGGGATGTAGGCCTGTGGGAAGACCTGGACTCAAGGTCCAGGATGAGGAGAGGAACAAAAATAACACAAGAGGCGAGAGCTGGATGTGGCTCACTGGCAGATCCATCCTCGACACCACAAAACGAGGTGAAACCAGTGGTGGGGGACATTGAGCCCTCTCTGCCCATTCTTGGTCCATTTACCTCTCCCTGCATCCTGGGCAGGAAGGCCTTTTATGATCCTTACTCTATAGAGGAGAAAGCAGAAGCTCGGAGAGTCTGAGTGACCTGCAGAGGTCACCAGCCTGCGAGTGGGAGAGCTAGGGTTTACATTTCAACCTCTGGGCTGCTTGACTCTGCCATATCATTTGGAGATTGTTCCATCAATCATTTCTGATAAGATGTTTTATTTTGTTTACTTTTATTTGTTTTGCTCTTTTGAGACAGGGTCTCACTATGCAGTCCAGGCTGACCTTGAACTCACTAGCTCAGGCTGTCTTCAGACTCAGTGGTGATCCTCCTGCCTCAGCCTTCCCAGTGCTGGGATTACAAGCGTGTGCACCACCACACGTGGCTGGTCAGGAGTTTTAACTTTTACACTTGACTGTATTGTTTGGCAGGTAAGATTGTACCTGTGACAAAGTGAATGACCCTGGGGCTGGGGATTTAGCTCAGCGGCATAAGCGCCTGCCTTGCAAGCAGGCAGTCCTGAGTTCGATCCCTGGTACCGATAAAAAACGAAAAAGACCAAAAAAAAAAAAAAAAAAAAGTGAATGGCCCCGTGTTTAGGGCAGAATTTGTGGTGAGCCATAGAGAAGGCAGTCCTCCGACAGAGCACCCCCCAGGACAAGAGTCCCACAGGACTGTAGCCCTCATGACTTTGCCTGCTCCGTGGACAAAATGGTCCATTGTTTTTAAGCAGCAATGAAGTGGGGTATGTTTCTACAGTGGGAACTTTCTGATATTTAGAAGGAACCACAGTTAGGCATGGTGGTCCATGCCTGGAATCCCATCACTTTGAGAGGCTGAGGCAGGAGGATTGCAAATTGAAGTCCAGCATGGGCAACCTATCATGACCCTTTCTGAAAAAAAAAATAAAAAGGAAAAAAAAAAAAAAAAGACAGAGAATGTAGCTCACTGGTGGAGAACCCCTGGGTTTGATTCCCAGTAAAACAACAACAACAAAAAGTAGTGCTTTACAATTTTAACTGTGCTGTAAACTTTAAACTGCTCTGAAAATAAATAAATAAAATCTTAAACAGCTAGCTTGTTTGGAGCCAGGTTTGGAGCCAGAGATGGATACACTAAGTCACACCAAAGTCATGGGTACTTGGCCAGTGGAGCTGAGCTTTGAAGTGCAAGTGCCACCACAGCATGGGGACTCAGGCCTCATGGGCAGTTCAGGCTGGCCCTGCACTCTCCACATAGCCCAGGTGGGCCCTGACTCAGTGGCAATCTTCCTGCCTCAGCCTCCCAAATCTGCCAGCCCATGTGAGCCCCACCATACCTAGCTTTTCAAGAGTAAATCTTTGCAGCTGCTGCTCTCAGAAAAGAGGCAGAAACCGCCATCCAGACACACAGGTAACAGAAGTTACCAAGGACAGAGTCCTTCAGCACTGCCATCTCCCACCATACCTGTGCTGTAGGCGGGGGAGCTGGGGCTCTCGGAGATGGGGGGCAGGTCCGGGATCCGGTCCATGCTGAGGGCGCAGTTGCGGATGGAGTCCCGGGGCTGGGGCAGGGAGATGCTGCGGGCAAATGTTCTTGTGAGTAGCAGCCCAGAGTTTGGGGCCTCAGCTTCCATGGGACCCCCCCCTCCTGTGACCCTGAACTTCACAGGCAGAAAACCAGAATTCTGCCTCCCAACAAGTTGCCTTCCTTTTTTTTTTTTTTTTTGTCTTTTTCCTTTTTATCGGTACCAGGGATCGAACTCATGACTGCCTGCTTTCAAGGCAGGCGCTTATGCCGCTGAGCTAAACCCCCAGCCCCACAAGTTGCCTTCTTGCAAGTTCACGATCACACCTGTTCTCAGGACAGACACACTGCCTCACTGCTTTCTTCAACATCAGAAGTAGAAGGCAGGGGGCTGGGGATTTAGCTCAGCGGCATAAGCGCCTGCCTTGAAAGCAGGCAGTCGTGAGTTCAATCCCTGGTACCAATAAAAACGAAAAAGACAAAAAAAAAAAAAAAAAAGTAGAAGGCAGGATGGACTTTATAACACACACACACACACACACACACACACACACACACACACACCCCTGCTGCCCGCTGTCCTTGGAATGGGGACAAGGGGAGGGTTTGTTTTTGTGTAGTCCACAACCTATGCAACTGTTTCTTCCCTGGGAAGCTTGCCCAGAGGAACCTTGGCGAACTGTCTGGGGAAAGGCTAGCAGGAAGGGAGGGACATTGAGGAAGCCAGGGAAGTCAATCTGGTTCCTCTTGCTGGTCCTACACTCTGCCTGCCTCAGGCGCACCGGTCCCATGGATCCTAGCATCGCACACTCCCTGGCTCCAAACTACAGACCAAGAAGGGCTGCTATCTGCAGGTATCCATGGTCAGTTCCTTAGCTGACAGTATACAACCCTGCCCAGGGAGGAGGTGGTGAAGGCTGGTGGCAAGGGACAGCAACCTCTTTGCAAATAGCCACAGAAATTAGGGAGATCAGACTGGAGTCCACAGACCTGGGTTCAAATCTTGATCCTAACAACTTGCTGGCCATTGGCTTCCCCACTCTAAGCCCATTTCTTCCCCCATGAATGGGGGTCCAGCCAGTAGGCTTAGGGAGGGGACTGCCTGGAGTGGGCATGGATAGTATTCAGCACAGGGCCAGGCATCGTGGGGCCTTGGGACCCATGCCCAGTCTTAGGCAGTCCAGGGGCAACAGGTGTCATTACAATGTCACCGAGAACCTTCTGGTCTCTAAGCAATGGTTGCTATTCTGCAGAGCCCTCTACTCTGTGACATTCAGTAGCCTGGTGGCATATATGCCTTGGCAGTTGGCACCGAGACCAGGCCCTCTGGCTCAGGCCAGCACTCAGGGTCCCCCTGTGCAATGAAAGGCCACTGCAGTGAGGGGGACACATAGAGGTGTGGGGTGGGGAGGGATGGCCCAGGGCACCCAGCCAGCAAGTCCCACACCTATCGCTAGCCTCCAAACAGCAAGCTCAAGGCTCCCGTGTCCTCTGAACCCTGAGTGCTATGCAGACAGAGTGACCAGCTCCCTGGGCTGGGGTCCCCACCCCCAGCACGCACATCACAGACACCCCGTGGCACCACGAGGCTCCATGTGGGGTTCCAGCTGACCTGGAGGGGCAGCTGTCACCGCAGGTGACCTTGTCGGCAGTGAGCCCATCTGTCATGGTGACGCTGCGCCGCTTCATGTGGCTGCCCTTGGTCCCTGAGGGGCTGGCGGGGCTGGCGGCCTTGCCACCGGCAGGGCCCAGGCCATAGCTGGCCTCGAGGTAGCGCAGTGGAAAGGTGCGGTTGACCGGGCAGTAGATGATGGCTCCACTCTGCTCCGACACGGCCTTGCGGCTGCCCACGTGATAACGCACCAGAGCGGGCACGTGGTCGAAGCTCTCCTGCTCGAACAGGTACTGGATGTGGGTATAGCTCTCGCCTGCCTTCACCACCACCTTGTTGATCTTGAAGTGCAAGGCCTGGTTGCGCCAGCGGCACGTGAGCACGTAGTCACCCAGGCTGGTGAGCGAGTCCCGGATGAGGAAGTCACCATTGCGCTGCACCAGGGTCTCCGAGACCTGCAGCAGGGACGGACGGGTATGGTGGGGACAGAAGAGACCTGACGTGGGGGGGGGGTGAATATGGGGACTCGGGACCAGAGGGGACACTGCGACCAGACCGGGGGGGGGGTGGACACAGACATCTGTCATCAAAGCCCGGAACCAGGGACACAGCAACCCAGATACTGAGCCGGAGGCTCTGGCTGGGAGTCACAGTGTGAATGGGGGGACAGGGTCAGGCCGGCATTGGGCGTGGGGACAGCAGAGCCAGCACCCCTCCAGCACGCACAGCCAGACCTGGGGTTAAGCACTTCCCCTGGCTTCTTTCACTTCATTTCCCCACAGCCCCGCGGTGGGCACTGCGTCTCACCCGCCCCAGGGTGAAGCAGTCAGTCCTGACCTCAGCCCAGTGCACTCGGATCGGCCTCCTGGCCAACCTCAGCCCCCTCTGCTGGCTGCTGTGGGTCCCGGGGAGCCGCCCGTGAGCGGGGGCGCTCACCTCGCGGGGGATGCGGCCGTGGTACCACGCATGGCTGCGCAGGTCGGTGCTGCTGAGCTTCAGCTCCTCCTCCAGTTCCTTGTGCAGCTTCTCGGGCGAGGAGTCTAGGATGTACTTCTCCTTGGAGAACTGGGCGGGAGAGGCAAGAGTTGGCCTCCAGCTGGGGGCCGCTCTCTCTGCCCTCCCCAGCGGCCTGGGCAGGGCGGTCTCTACGGAACCCTTTAAACTGCGCCCGCCGCATCCCTCGTCTGCACTAGGGGCGGGCGGATGCGGCGATACCTAAAACAAGCCGCGTCCGCAAGGAAGCGCTTGAGGAAGAGGCAAAGCATACATGGCCTCTGAGCCGCCGCGGTCAGCACCACGGCGCTGGACAGCGGCAGAGAGCCGGGTGGCTCTTAGGAGGGCCACTCCCCCTCTCCCCCTCCACCCCCCGAAGGCGTGGAGAGGCCTGGGAAGGCTTCCTGGAGGAGATGGCCAGCAGGGTTAGACACCAGGGACACCAAATTGATCCTCAAGTTGGGGGAGAGAGGATTTCCACGGGCGTACGTGGGAAAGCAGGCTGCAGGGACCGCGGGCCAAAGCAGAAACCCACGCAGAGATGGACAGACAGGGACAGAAAAGGTTGGGGAAGCAGCCATTCACAAGGACGGGCCCTGGGGACATCTTAATATGCAATTCTCAAGGGCCTTCCTCCTTGCCTATCTAGTAATCCCTGCCACTCTAGGTTCCCAGAGTCAGATGTCAGAGGTCCAACCCCAGGAGCCCTGAGGCCGGGAGGAAGGGAGCCCCGCTGTCAGGTGCAGGCTTCCACGGAGCCCAGCCCAGCCCTGCTCCACCCCGCCCTTGTGGACCATGTGACTTGTTGGGCCTCCACTTCCTCCTCAGTAAGATGGGTTAGGTGACAGCCTCCCACCCTACCAGGGTGGGAAGGAGGGTACTGCAGAGCCCTGCAGTTCTGTCCCCACAGGCATCTTGTCACTACAAGGACAACTGCAGCCCCCAAAGATGGCTGCTTCAGGATGGGCAGACCTCAGAGCTGGCATGGCCAGAAAGGCAGCACAGGGGAGCCTCACCCTGCACTTCCTGTTTCCCAGAGCACCAGGGTCCTGTGCCCACTCCTCAGTTTCCCTCCTGGGTCCGATGCTCCCACATAGCCTGGGGCTCCCTGACCAAAAACCACGAGAGCCCCAGCTCCAGGACGGCTGGAATCTTGGACCTCGGTTTCACTTGGGTGCTGTTTGGCTGCTGAGGCCCCAAAGCGAGCAGGATGGCCCTGTGCCCCGGGGGAGCCCACCCAGGAATTCACAATGTTCAGAGGTGCACCAGAGTGGGGTGCCTTCCCAGAGGCGTTTCCCGAGGGGAGGGGCGTTGGGGGGAAGGAAGAGGTGTAGGCGGGGCTGGGGGCAGGGACTAGAGAGGTAAAACTGGAGCCCTTCAGCGGAGCCAAGGGCTGGGGCGGTCTGTGGGTGGCAAAGGCAGAAGTGGCCAGGCTTCCAGGCTGCCCTAAGGGTCACCTGGGAGCCACAGCAGAGCCGTGGCCCAATGGCCCTGGGCTGGGACAGATTGGAAGGCTGCAGAGTGCCTGGCATCTTGGGTGAGGGTGATGGCAGAGCAGGGCGAGGGAGAGGAAGGGGCATTTGGGTGGCTGTTAATGGACTGTGAGAGGTGGCCAGGGTCCAGGTTAAGCTCCTGGGAGGACGATGGGGCACTGTCACAGTGGCAAAGTTGGTGGGAGCTATTTAGCAGTACACCCATAAAAACGCAGTTTTTGAGGAGCCTGCAGGTCTCTAGGGGGCAGACGGTGGTGTGGGTGGCTCTCACAGGTGCCCAGCAGAAGTTGGCACCTAGGGAGGGGCAGAGAGGCCAGGGCTGAGCTGAGATTCGGCCTTTATGAACCCTCACACTTCTCCAAGAGTCCCTATTCTTGGGAGTCTCTAGCCACCTCCCTCTCAAGCTCAAGGCCTCAGGTAGGCCTAGGTCTCCCTTGTATCACTCCAGACACCACAGCTGCAGAGGAAAAGGCAGGAGGCACAAGGTAACAGGGAACTAGCACGGAGCTTTCCAGGGTCCTCCTTGACAAAGAGCATCCACCTAGACTCCCCTAGTGCCACGGCTAGGGCTGGCGGGACAAGCGGGCCCAGAGGGAGAGGAAGAGGAAGCTGTGTGCTTTCGAACCTGGCCCCAAGACTCTGCCACTGTGTGACCTTCAGCCCGAACCTGGCCCCAAGATTCTGCCACTGTGTGACCTTCAGCCCATCACTACCCCTCTCTGGGCCTGGGTAGCCTAATGGCCCAAAGGGAGTGGCACGCTGGCTCCTCTTTGCAGCCCTCCCTAGAAGTGGCAGTTTGGGAGGGAACGACTTGGTACCCCACATGCCTTAGGGTGGGCACCCCTAGGGGACCTGTGGTCTCCTCTTCGTCACCAAAACTGGGGGTCCCTAGCCTCTAAGAGTTGGGGGGGGGATGCGAATGCAGCATCCCTGCTCTCGGCGCGCTGCCATTGGCTAGAGATGATCTCACCGCTCCCGGCCTGCGCGCGCCTGATTGGCCGACGCGGATGCTGCGCTCCCGGCGGCGCGGCCGTCATTCAGGCGGGCTCGGAGCGTGTGTGAGCCCGGGGCAGCGCGGGGGTGACGCGCCCGGCGTCTCCTAGGGGGCGCGAGAGGCAGAGCGCCGAGACCCCAGGTCAGGGTCTTAACCTTCCCCTAGCAGCCCTCGCCCGGCCGCCCCTCGCACTCCCGCGGGTATCCTGACCCCGGGCTGGGGCGTCCCGGAGGATGCTCCGCAGAGGCGGGGTCCGGGTCCTCCCCGCCACCCCTTTCCGTTTAACCCTCTCGCCGCCGCGGCCGCCCCTGTGCAGCCCACCAGCTGGGCTGGGGACCCGCGCCCCAAGCACGCCCGAGTCACCTCGGGGGCAGGAGGGTGGCGGGGCTGCTGGCCGCATCCTGGGCACCTGCAGCAGCCCCCGGCGCCCTGCCCCCCACTTCGGACCCCAGCCCAGCGCCCCTGGTACAATGGGGAGCCAGGTGGCAGGGGTCAGCGGCGCGAGCCCCGCGCGGGCTGCAGGACGCACGACCCCCTCGGCGCCCCGGCGGGGCAGCGCTCCGCCTGCGGGGGAGGCAGCGGCGACCGAGGCGCCCGCAGTCCCGAATCACGCATTGCCCGCACCCGCAGCCGGCGGGGCGCTCCAGGTGAGGCCGGCGACCCCGCCCCCTCCCGCCGCAGCCCTGCCGACCTCCGCCGGCGGCGTGGGGCTGCGGATGCCGGCCCCGAGCGAGCGCGGCGGCGGGCGTCCCGGCGCCCGAGCCGAGCAGGGTCGCGGGTCCGAGCGCCTCACCTGCACCTGCACGAAGGAGCCGCGGTAGAAGCAGCAGGCGGCGGCGGACAGCGCGCTCCACAGGCTGCAGCGCTCGGCCATGGTGCGGCCGGCAGGCGGGCAGGGGGCGGCGGCGCCGGGCAGGGGCGCGGGACCGACCGGCTGGGCACCGGCTGCGCTGCCTCTCGGCGGCGCGATTACCTCATCGCCTGGGCGGGGGAGGAGCGGGGAGGCGGGGCGGGAGACCCCACCCTCCGGCCGGCGAGGGGAGGGGGCCATTGTTCCTCCCTCCGCTCCCGCCCCCGCCCGGGTCCCGCACTCTCCAGCGCCGCAGCCGGACGAGGGCCTGGGGCCGAGGGGCTCCCGAGGGGCTTGCACGGAGGTCGTGGTGGGCAGGAGGGCTGGGTGGGCTGGTGACTGAGGGCTCTGAACTCCCCAGCTCCCCGCTCGCCTCCAGGACCCACAGCAGGCAGGGACTTTGAATGAAATCATATCTAAAGCTGGGAAAAAAATTCGCTGTGTGTTTTGGACCCAATCCTTTGTGCCCTCGGGAAATCTCCCGAAGACTCGAGTTTTCTCCTCTCTGATCCGGAGTCGCACCGCATTGCTCTGACTTGGCTCCAGAGCGCCACGGATGACCAAGGGTCAGGTTCACAGCGCCGGCCAGCCGCTGGCCTTGTCTCTCCCCTGAATCTTGATGCAGGCGCTTCTCCGGGAGCCCAATCTGCTCCTTTGGAGAAGCATCTGGAACACACCCCTAATACCTGTGTGACCTCAGGGGACTCATGAGACCCGGCAAGGAAGTTGCCAAAATCAGTGCTCAGAGAGGTGTGGTGGCAAAGTCTGTAATCCCAGCACTCAGGAGGCTGAGGCAGGAGGCTTGCTAAGAGTTTAGGGCCAGCCTGAATTGCACAGTGAGACCTCCTGTCCAAAATAAATGAATAAATTTAAAACATAAATAAATAAAGTAAATGCTATTACTTTCTAGCTTTAGAGCCTCCAAGTCTGGACTTCTCATCCTAAGTTCACAGGCTCTTCAGAGGCCTGACATCCAGGCCCTTTCGACTCGGTCACCTGGGTCCATCTCTGGACCCTGGTGTTTGCTTCCTGTAAATGAGCCTGGAGTTCCAAGCCTGGAGCCTGCAGCCTGCAACATTGCATTTCTGGGATTTCAGAACCGAAGGGTTCCGACACAGTTCAGGATGGACAGCTCCCCCACAGGAGCACCTCAGGGCAAGATGGAGTTTTGGAAACTATTGAGTCCAACCCTCATTGGAGGCTCAAAAAATAAAACTAAAGTTACTTTGATTTTCGTGGGGGGGGTGTTTAATCAGTTCCAGTGAGCAGGTTTTATTTCTTTTATAACTAAAAAGAAACTACAGGGTGCTGGGGATATAGTTCAGCAGCACAAGTGCATACCTGGCAAGCACAAGGTTGTGAGTTTGATCCCGGATGCCAAAAAAAAAAAAAAAAAAAAAAAGGAAGAGGAGCTGGGGCCTGGTTCCCATGCACCCTAACACATGCTCTCTGATCCACTCTGCCCCTCTCTAGCTTTCCATGCAAGGAGAGACGACAGTGAACTTCACTGCCAACCTCAGGGGCCTGGCTTTCATGCTTTCTCCTCCAGAAAGCCTTCCTGGGTTCCTCCTCTCTGAGCCTGCTGGTGATGGAGTGTGGGGTGGGGGGAGGTATTTCCTTGAGACACCGCGGAGACCCCACTTCATGTGAGTGAACATCAAGCCCAGAGGTGAAGAGCCCAGAGGTGAAGCTCACACCTGGGACCAAGGCACCCGAGTCCATTGCCTGAGCCACTGTATGCTTCTGCCATGGTCCCCGCCTGTGCTGGAAGCCCTCTGAGCTCAGGGCCCCGTGCCTGCAGTGTGCCCCAAACTCAGCACCGCATCAACCTGGGCAGTGCAAGGCCCAGGACATCACCTTGAGCCTCGGCATCTACAAGCCCAGCTTGGCCCTGTGGGAGCCGCATGGCTGCAAGTGGGCATATACAGGCCCTCACTGCCCCTGCCCAGGGAGGAAGCCTGGCTCCCTGCAGGTAGCACAGGGCTCACATAGTCGGCACTTGAAATGTCATTTAGCATTGTCACCATCATATGCTTATTTCAAAATGACATTTGCAAAGTTCCCAGTGTCCAGAACAAAGTAAGTCTGAGCTGTGCTCACACTCCCTGTGGAAGGTCCCAGCTGTCCCTTCCTGCTGCTCCCAACCCACTCCAGTGCACAATAGAGGCACTGTAATCCCAGCATTCTGGGAGGCTGAGGCAGGAGGATTGAAAGGTTGAGCCCAGCCCGACAACTTACTGAGAACTCATGTTGAATTAAAAACAAATAAAGGGCTAGGGCGTGGCTCAGTGGGAAGGCCTCGTTCAGGTCCCTGTACCACAGGACAAAGCTGGCTGAGACCAGAGTGCTCAGCATGGAGACAGCCCAGGTCCCCTCACCCCATCTCGTGGCAGGTGGGTGGGGCCTGGTGCCCACACTCTGTGGGAGGCTGAGTTTGGGGTTGGTGAGGGAGCTGTGGGTGAACCCAGACCCTGAGCTTCCCGGTGAGGTCGGGAAGGTGCCAGGCCCACCGGGCTCTGAGCGTCCAGGCCTCTTACCTTCACGTAGTCCCCGGCAGCCTCCAGCTCCCCTGAGGCCCTGCAGGGAAAGAAGCCAGGTGAGGTGAATGTCCCCAGCCCTACGCAGGCCCTAGTCCTTGGCCTCTACCCACCTTCCTGGGCTGAGCCACTGGTCCTCAGTGCCTCCTCTAGACGCAATGCACTCACTGGAGTTCGCTGACCTGGCCAGTGCCACATGTCTCTGAGCCTGGGTTTTGGTAAATCAGAAATCAGGGCAGCACCTGGCTAACAGGGCTGTCTCCAGGAGCCTGAGTGTCAAATGTGTAACAGGGGTCTGGTTCCCGAATCACTGGGACTCTCCAGCCTCCTCGGTTCCATGCTCCTGCTCTAGGCCCCTGACTTCAAGCCCTGGAGGCCCCGTGGGTGCCCCCTCCTCCCCAGGCAGGCAGCCAGGTAGGCAGGGATGATTTTGGGGTGGAACCCTGGGGCACAGACCTGCACCGAACTCGAACTGTGGCGTCCCCATGAGGGCTGCCTGGGAGCCACGTCCCCCAGCCGTGCCCTCAACACTGGCCCTAGCCATGGCCCTGTCATACCCAGCTGGAGCCCTTGGATGTCTGAAGGCATCCAGATGCATCCCGTCTATCCCCAAGTGTCTTCCCATCTCCACTGGAGCCGCTGCCATCTCCTGCATCTGTGGGTCCTGACCACTCCTCTCTGGGTGCTGCCTGCCCTGCCTGGTCACCCAGGGACCCTCCTGGCCTCCTGGCCAGCACCTCAGGCCCCCTCTGCTCTGTTGTTTCCCTGCCACTTCCAGGCAGCACCTAAGGTCACAACCCAGCGCATGCATACTGCCTGCACACCACTCCCAACGCCCCAAGGGGGACTCCCAACTGCTTCACTCCCTCTCTCAACAAGGATCTTGCTGTGTTGCCCAGGCTGGCCTCAAAGTTCCAGGCTCAAGAGATCCTCCTGCCTCAGCCTCCCAAGTAGCTCCCAACTACATAAGTACAAGCCACCACCACTGGTTAAAATTCTTCGTGTGTAGGTATGTGGCAGTGCTCCAGCACTGAGCCACATATCCAGCCCTCCATTTGTATTTTTTTGGGGGAGGGGACTGGGGATTGAACTCAAGACTTCATGCTTGCCAGGCAGGCGCTTAAACCGCTGATCTAAATCCCCAGTCCCTCCCATCTCTTGAAGAACAAAATTTATCTTCCCTTCAGTAGCTGTGTAATTATCATCAAAATAAAGGAATGCCACTCTTTTTTTTTTTTTTTTTTTTTTTTGTGGAATCAGGGATGGAGCTCTCGACGGGCCTGCTTGCAAGGCAGGTGCTTATGCCGCTGAGCTAAATCCCCAGCCCCAGGAATGGCACTCTTAAACTAGAATACAGGCATAGGCCTGTACGTCCTGCGAGGGCTGGTGTTTTCTGACCACCTGCCTCACCACCCCTCCATTGCACCTTCAGCCACACCCACCTCCTTGCCTGCTCTTTCCTGCCACAGGCCCTTTGCACTTGTTCAGAATGCCAGGCTTAGAACACACCTCTGCAGACTATAATGTGGCATGCCCCTCATTCCCTTTTATTCAGGGCTCTGCCTAAAGTCACCTCCTCCAGGATGCCTTCTTGGACCACTGGTCTGGAACACCTCCTCCTCCACACTCTCCCCAGCCCCTTTCACTTTCCTGGGCTTCGCCCAAGATGGCTGCTCCTCATTTATTTCCCTGGACAGTATCAGATGCTGCCAGCAGGGTGTGGGCTTTGTCTCTGTCACCCTCAAGCCCCCAGTCCCCAGCAGAGACCTGGCACATTCCAGAAGCTCTGCAGCTTAAGGGATGCGTGACCCATCACAGCCCTGTCACCTGGACTGTCACGTTTGTCACCTTAGCCTGGAGCTGGATGCTAGGGAAATACCCGCTCAGATACAAGACTCCTAAACTGGGCATAATCCCAACACTCGGGAGGCTGAGGCAGGAGGATCACTGAGAGTGTGGGGCTACTTAGTGAGATTCTATCTCAGAAAACCCAAAATATCAGACCAAACGCAAACAAAACCAACAACAAAAACAAAATAAAGCTCAACTAAAAAATAAACATCACAGGTTCCCCAGATCCCCAGGCCAGGGGCTCCCATGGGAAAGATGTCAGTCTTGACATTCTGGGGCCCCAAGTTGCTGACCTCTAGCAACTGTCCCCCCAGCTGCCCTCTGCAGCGGTAGCTCCCGAAGCCTTGGGTCTGTCTGTCTGTCTATCTGGCCACTGTGGGGTGAGGGGTGGGGGCTCTCCTCCCTTCCCGGGTGAGGTGTCCTATCCCAGCCTTTCCGGCCATTCAGGCCCGGAAATCCGCCCGCAGCTGGGAACAGAGGAGCCAGGACACTGGGGTCGCCTGGCGCTTCCTGCCCACTTCCCCTCGGGCCCTGGGGTGGGCGAAGAGCCCTGGCAGTGAGGAGCCTGGCCCAGAGGCCAGCCTGCCTGAGGTGGCCGGAGCCAGGGGGCCAGTAGCACAGCGGCCCAGGCCGGAAAGTGAGGATGGGGGACACTCAACAGCACTCACCTCCCTGGCCCTCCAGAGCACACTGGGATTTCCAAAACACACGTGTCCTTGGCCACGTACTCCATACTCTACTGCCATTGCTGGTCTGAACTGTGGCTACCAGCCCCACCCCACCTGTGGTCCCATGCCCTGCTCTCCAAGGGCTACCGCAGTCATTTTAAAGGGAAGTCAGTCACAGCTGTCCTCTGTCCCCAGCCCAGGCATGGCCTCTGTGTCGAGACAAATGAGAGCCCAGGGTCCTGTCACAGCCCTGCGGAACACTCCTCACCACCTATGCCCAATCACATCCCTCACCAGAAGTGTCCTACTGACCTCTGTTCCCAGCACCAGAGACCCTAGGGCCTTTGCACCTTCTGTCACCTCTGCTGGAGCCCTTTCTTTCCACAGGTCCCCAGGGTGCCTTCCCTGCTTTCTTCAGTCTTTACTGGAAGCCTCTCTTCTATGGAGGCCTTCTCTGGCCACCAGTCTGAATCATGACCTTCTCCAGAGTGCTGGGACAATAAGCAGGTGCCACCACACCTGACTTCTGTCCCAATATTCTTGAGGTGAATGAATTTCTGAGCAGCCCCTGCTTCCCCAAGGACAAAGTCCAGTCTTCTTGTCTTGGTCCACCTCTTTCCTGTCACCCTTCCTGGTGTCACATCACCGATCTCCTGAAACTTCCTCCATGGAGTGCCACTCCCAGGAGCCTCAGGGCCTTTGCCACAGGATATTCCCACTGGGGTCCCATCCTCTCCCCTTCCCCAGGGCATTTCTAGTCAACCTTCAGCTCTTTGGAGATTTCCTGAACATACTCCTCCTCATCCTAACAAACTCAGGGATTCAAGTATCTGCTTGTGAAAACCTCAGCTCCATTAATTAATGAATTCCTTATTTTGTAGATTTAGGACATTTTCCCTCTAATATTAGAGGCAAAATCAATTAATAAGTAATAGTGACAACAGAGCCAAATCAGGCCCATTAATCAGCCACATTAATTATTGAAATAAGCAACCTGTCCCACTGCCTGGATGAACTGATGCCTTCTGATAACTGACACCACTTACTGCATATGTTACCTTAATTAATTGTATTAATGAGAGTAATTAATGCCCATTATCCTTTATGTCCCCCATGCATGTTTAAATCTGAACTGTACCTTCAGGAACTCTGGCCTGGACCTGGAGGAGATAGGGCTGGAGGAGGTGTCATCTTGTGTCACCCTGGCTGTCCTTTGCCCTCTGCAGAGCCTTGCCTTTCTGTCCCCAGTTTCATCCTGCAGAGCTCGGGGTGGGTCCCTTCACCCCAGTCTTTGTCACCTGCTTCCCACTTCCCTACCCTGTCTGAACCCCCGTCCCAGCCTCCACCTTCTGAGGCCCAACTTTCTTGCCCAAGGACTGGGCACACCCAGCCCAGGGGACCATCATGCTCTGCTCTTGGGGGGCTGGGGTTGCCCCACCCCAATCTCCACCCACCCTGCTAGAGAAGTGAGAGGCCTTGGGCAGAGGGCTGGGAAGCCCTGACCCTTCCTCCTGGGATTCCAACCCTGGGGCTGTGGGTGGGACCCTGCTGGGAAGGCTCCTGGCTTTATCCCCTGCCCTGGATGGAGATGGGCCACTTGGGGGCTGGATGGGTCCCTGCCCCTTCCCCACAGGGCAGATCAATGCCCAAGGGATGGCTGAGGGTATTGAGCCCAGGGCTGCTCATGACACTCAAAACCCACTGCACGCTGGACTTCATGGTGCATTCCTGAAATCTCAGCACCCAGGAGGCTGAGGCAGGAGGATCACTGCGATTTCAAGGCCAGCCTGAGCTACAGAGTGAGACCCTGTCTCAAAAAACTAAAACTGGGGCTGCAGATTTAGCTCAGCGGCATAAGCGCCTGCCTTGCAAGCGTGCAGTAATGAGTTTGATCCCTGGTACCAAAAAATAAAAAATAAAACAAACAAAATGAAAACCAGTGTACAAGCACATATGGGTGGGCACTTGTTTCTTTCTCTTTTTCTTTTTTTTCTTCGAGACAAGGTCTCATTGTGTAGTTCAGGCCAGCCTTGAACTCACTATATATCCCCAAGTGGCCTTGAATTTGTGGTGATCGCCCTGTCTCAGCCTCCCCAGTGCTGGGAGTACAGGTGTGTACCTGGGCAGGCACATGAGTGCTGACTGCGTGTTATGACCCAGGAGCTCCACTTTACAGCACAGAGAACTGGCACTTGAGCCAGGGAGAACGGCTGCTCCCAGCAAAGAGCCCAAGCTCTCTGCCCCAGTCGTCAGCAGGGTGGGATCCCCTGGAAATTGCGAGCTGCTGCTGCGTGGAAACAGGAGAAGCTGGGGAGCAGAGGGTGAACAAGAATCATATTCAACCAGGCAGGCTGGGCACAGTGGTGCATACCTGCAATCCCTGCACTCAGGAGGCTGAAGCAGGAGGATCGCTGAAAGTTCAAGGCCAACCTGGACTACAGGTGACTTCAAAGCCAGTCTGAACTACATAGTGAGACCCTGTCTCAAACACACACACACACACACACACACACACACACACACACACACACACTAGGCAGGAGCCCACACCTGAGGCCAGGATGGGGAATGGGTGATGGAGAAAAGACCCTCTTGTGTTGGGGCTGGGGATTTAGCTCAGTGGCATAAGCGCCTGCCTTGCAAGCAGGCAGTCGTGAGTTCGATCCCTGGTACTGATAAAAACGAAAAAGACAAAAAAAAAAAAAAAAAAAGACCCTCTTGTGTCATGGAGGCTTCCAGCTGGCACCTAAAAAGCCATGACCTGGGAAAGCACCCTGCATCTGTTTCCTCTGCACAAGCAGCTCCATGCCTTCCAGGCCCTTTCTGGGTCCAGGCCCAGGACAAACACGGTAACCCTGCAGGTGCTGCCCCGGACCTCAGTATACAAATGAGGAAACTGAGGCTCAGAGACGGAAGGGCTCCTTCCCTGGGCACATGAGCTGCTGAGTGTGTCACCCTGAGCCCCTTGCCTTCCATCTGGCAGTCCCCCTTTCGACCCACGTGGGGCCGCGGGGGGGGCGTGGTTGTGGTGGGGGCGGGGTCCATCCTTCCCCCGACAGCCTGGTTCCCACAACACAAGGCGTCCAGGGTCTTGGGACTGTGAGAAAGTCTTCACAGGAAATGAGACGCAGGAGCAGCTGGGCCCCTTCAAATGACAAGGATGGCTGCCTCGTGAGCCCAAGGAGGCTGCAGGGCCCGGGCCCAAAGCCCCCTCCCCGGTGGGTAATCACTACCAGATGCCCGGTCGCTGACGTCACCTACAGGCCGAGAGAGGGTCGTGGGACTCTGGGGAGAGCCAGGAATGCTTGGACCAGAATCAACATTCCTAAAGGAAATGGGGGTGGGGGTGGCTGTTTCTTGGTGCCTGGCACCAGGGCCAGGCTGGGGTAACTCAGGGTGCCCCAGCTCTGCTCCAAACAGCCTGAGTGGTCAGGTGTGAGGCAAAGAACGTTTGGCGACGCCACACCAAGTGAAGCAGAATGGCTTTCAGATCCTCCTAATGGGAGAGAGCCCTGGGAAACTCTTTAAAGTCGGGCCCTCCAGCCCAAGGCCAGCTGTGGCTTCCATGTCACTGCGCCAACAAGTCCTTGCTGGTTTAGCTAAAACCACTTTCTCTCTGATTTCTCCTCTCTGCTTTCCCATCTCCCTCATCCTACTCTGCTTCAGTTACTCTGGGCTCTGGCTCTTTGTCCCTCAAACATGCCGAGGACTTTTCTACCTTAGGACCTTTGCATGTGCTCTTCTCAAACCTTGACGTGCACTTCCTCAGACAGGAAGAGGCTTTGTCCCTCATTCTTTTGTTTAAACATCACTTCCTCACACAGACTTTTTTCCCCTGACTAATCTTCCTACATCGCCACCTCCAGCCATTCCCCCAAGATCAATTCCCTCACTTGATTTTACATTTTCTTGGTGGCTCTTTATTCTTCTAGTTGTACATATAACTCATCTCTTGGCTTCACCATTTCTCTTCCCTGCACTGGCCCGGGGGTTCCAGGGTGAGGATCTGCCATGCTCAATGCTCCCTCCCCAGAGGCTAGTGGCATGGGTGAACCCCAGTAAACATAAACATGAGAGAATGCTAAAACCACTAACTGAGATCACCAGCAAATTATCTGTTTTGGTTTCTTTGCTTTGTTCATTTGTTTTTGAGATGCTGTGTAGTCCAGGCTGGCCTTAAACTCACAGCAGTCCTGCCTCAGTCTCTTGAGTGCTAGGATAACAGGTGTGTGCCACCACACCCAGTTGCATGCTGTTATTAACATCTTCAGTGTCAGCATCTGCAAAATGGGCTCCTGTCACCTCCTTCCCAGAGTGCTATGGAAAGTCACTTAAAACAACGGCAAACCAGGCTTTGAGGTTTTTACTTACAGGAGCAGAAAGATGACCTGTACTTAAGATCCTGGCCTCGGGTGTTGGTCAGGCCTAGGGCAAATCTAGGACCAGTGCTTGACCTGTGACCCCAGGAGAGTCCTTTTCTTCTCTAAGCCTTGGTTCTCACTGATAAAATGCAGCAACACAGGTGCCCCCTCTCAGGCCCCAGAAAGCTGTGTCAGCCACTTCATGACCCTCTCTGGGGACCCTGGCTTAACAACTACTGTGGGGGTGGGGCAAGCTGTGCTGGAGGCTCCATCCAATTCCAGGGCTCCCCTCCTCTTCCTTTGTGCTAGGGGCTGAGGGGGCTCTCAGGCTCTCTTCATAGGGATTCTGGGTCCTCGGGTGCTGGGCACTGGTTGGATGTTCCCCCACCCCCCAGGATCTCAGCAACAAACAGAGCACCAGGAAACTCCTGCAGCCTCACCTCTTCCCCTTCCTTCCTCCTGCTCCAGGTGCAGGCTGCCCCCCCCCCCACCAGAGTGAGCAAATCCCTCTGGAGATTCGGATAGCGGGATCCATCCTCTTCTCTGGCTATTCTCACCCCACCCAGGCCCTTGCAGACCCTTGTGGGATACGGTCATAAGGGAAGGGGTCTCCCCTGGTGCCCCAACCACAAACAAAGGTTTGGGGACTCTTAGGGGAAATGTGTGCAGTATTTGGAGGGCAGTGGGATGCTGGGTGTTACAGCCCTTGGATAAGGCCTAGTCTGGCTGGCTCCCAGAACCTCAGGATACTCTGGCGATGGCGGAGATGGGGGATGTCTGTCCATTTCCTCTGACAGCTCCAGGCCAAGCCTGATGCAGAAGGCACTGCCAGGACCAGCAGGTTTCTGCCTACAGGGAGAAAGGCTTGGGCTTGGGAGAAAGGCAAGGATTTTGACTTGGGATTCTCAAGGCTCCCCACACCTTCGATCATAGACCCTGGCCCTGCTACAGGGGCACGCATACCAAAGTGTCAGTGTGTGGCCCTGCTCCTGGCTTCCACTTACATGTCCAAATGGCAAGCAAATCTTTCTCTCTCTCTCTCTTTTTTTTTTTTTTTTTTTTTTTTTTTTTTTTTTGCTATTTTTTGTACTGGGAACCGAACTGGGGACCTTGCACTTGCCAGGCGCCACTAAGCTATGTCCAAGCTCAAATCTTTCTTCCCTCAACCACAAAATAGGGGTACTAAGAAGCCCTCTCTCAGGACAGTTCTGAGGCACAGAGGCCCAGCCTGAGCAGGGCAGGGCTGGGGAGAGAATTAGACCCAAAGAAGGCTGACCTAGAGTAGCCAGACGGCTAGGCATGGTGGCTGGCACATGCCCAGAATGTCAGCCTTTTAGGAGGCTGAGACAGGAGAATGAAAAGTTCAAGTCCCACTTGGGGAATTGAGGGAGATCCTTTCTCAAAATTAACCAGCTAAATAAGGGCTGGGGGACACAGCTCAGTGGAAAGGCCGTGGGTTCAATCTCCAGCAGCGCGGGCACACACGCACACAGACCAAGTCCCAGATGCCGGACCCACACCCAGGTTTGTCACTCGCTCCCGGGATGCGGAACTCCCCTTTAGGCCACTCGCTGGCCTTGCTTGGGCCCAGCCCGATCACTCACCTTCGGGGCCCCAGCGTTGGGCATCTTCTGCCCACTGCAGTCATAGTTTCCCGCGGTGGCTGACAGCAGCAGCCTGCAGTCGTCAGTTCGGCGACTGCCGCTTTTCTCAGACAGCGAAACTGGAGCTCAGAGCAGGACTCCAGGGGCGGGGCCCGATCGGTAGCCCCGCCCGACACGCCTCCCTGGCTTCTGCCCCGCCCCCTCTACTGAGTACTATTCGCGGAAAGGCCGGTTCCTTGCGCTATCCTCTCTCGCTCCGCCCCTTTCTCCTCGGTCTAAAGCCAGTATAGGCCACACCCACAGATAACGCTCCTCCCACCCTCTCCCCGCCCTTTTCCTGTGGTTCGGCGAATCTAGGAAAGGCCACGCCCCAAGCACGACCTTGTCGCCGCCCCTCCCGCGCCAGGCAGTCAGAGACCTGGGCCCAGCAGCCAGGCTCCCAGGCTTGGGGAACCTCAGAACTCCCTAGGACTTATCGGCCCTTTTCGCTTCAGTCAGTCTGCTTTCCTCCACGCCTGCGTGAGGCTGAATTAAGGGAGAGAGTGGCAGGAGAAGGATACTGGGGCAGCCCGACTGGGACAGGTGACTTCCCCTCCCTGCGACTGAGTTTCGCAGCTGTCCTTTGGAAACAATAGAAGCCTCCCCTTGGTAATTTTCTCTGAGAATGTTATGGTCAGGGTCAGCACAATGTCTGGCTGTAGTAAGCACTTGATTAATGTGCAGATTTTCTTCTCTTTGGCTTGGATGTTGCTGAGGACACCATCCCTGCGGTTCCCGCCCTCCCGCCCCTGGGGAGCACCTACCCTTCTGGGCCTGCATCCTGAGGAGATCCGCCCGGATCCTTGTCTGCTGGGAGGTCCTCAGGCTTTCTCATAGGGTCCTCCTCCATCGCTGAAGGGCCAGGTTCCTCTGCCGGGGTGTCCTCCAGGGGGCCATCAGCCTTCGCTTCCTCTTTGGCTGCCTCTGAGCCCGGTGAATCGGGAAGACCTCGAGGGCCCAGATGGGGCTCAGGGGCCACCCCTTGGGCCTTCTGGGTGGCCTGTTTGTCCCGAGCCTTCTTGAGGTTGGGCCGAGGCATGGTGCCCATGTGACTGTACATGTCACTGGAGCGGGCGTAGGCTGGAGGGCTCTTGGGAACTGTCACCATGTCGTCCTGTGTGGCCTCGAAGGTGTCAGGCTCCAGAGGAGACCGGATATTGATGGGGGTTGAAGATCGTCTCAGAATGAAGGACCGGGGGAGGTTGGAGAGACTCCCAAGGCCCTTGAACTTGAAGAACTCTGGAAAGTAGGAAGGGTAGGAAAAGTAATCATGGACAATGCCAACAGCACTGATAACAACAATAAAAACTACACTGCAGCCTGAATTCCAGCACATGGGAGGCTGATGCAGGAAGGTCTCTGAGTTTGAGCCCAGCCTGAGTTTTCCATGAGCTCAACAAACAAACAAGAACAACCACTGACATGAACCGCAGGGCCGGAGGGAGTGTCCACATCAGCCTCTGTGCCACGGATTGGGGGAAAGAACAGGAAGTGGTTGCCAGCCCAAGGGCCCCCATCCCAATCATCTGTGGTCCTCTCCTTCCTGTGCCCCGTTCCTAGCTCAGGTGCAATGCTCAGGTGATAGCATCTTCCCCTCACTTCCGCAGGAGTACAGAAGCTGTGAGGTCACGCCTTCCTGTCCTTAGCGTGGGACTGTCCCCGCTCATGGACACCACCATACAACTTCCCTATGGCCTCCAGATGAGTAAAAAGGAAAAACTCTGGCATTTTTCACTTTCTTGGCGTCTTCCACCTCCTCCATCCTCACACCCACGCTGGAATGTAGGTATGACACTCCCTGTGACAAGGGTGGAAAATGAAGCCCAGGGAGGGAGAGGGACTTGCCCATATCACACACTGTGGCCACGGCTGAGACCGGATGAAGGCCTGTGGCTGGGGACTGTGGGCCCCTGCAGCTTTGTCCCTAGCCCTGCCTGTTTGGGTCCCCTAACTGCCTGTCTGTGCTCTGCTCTTAGACAGCTCTGCACGGTATAGAGATTGCACCAGGGGCCCAAACAGGGTCATCAACTGCCCATCATCTCAGCGCCTTGGGCTCTGTCTCCTGGATACCAGGGGTCCAGAGGAGGTAAGCAAGAGGGAAATGGCAAGGGAAACTGAGGCCATAAGTCTAGGGATGGGATTAAGACCTTCTCTTCAGTCCATCAAATCAAATCCCGGGCACGCTTGGCTCTCAGCATATCCACTTGTGGAATGCAGGAACACGCGTGCGCATGCGCACACACACCCAGCTGCTGTCAGATGGAAGCGGAGGACAGCAGTGTGCTTGGGCCAGTAGGGACCCGACTAGGGGAAGAAACCCCACTGTAGGTGACAGTGGCTCCCCCTGGAGCTTTTTTAGGATCTCCAGCCTCCCCGCTGATGGGTGTAGGGGGGACAGCACCCCACAGTGCCACCCGCTGCCTCCTGTCCTGGCTCTAGTAAGTCCCAAGAGCTCTCCCTGAGATCCCGGGTGAACCTGGGCCTGGGGCGTGCAGCTGTCTCCCATGCCGTTTCCAGAGCAAGGAGACAGAGATGCTGCAGAGCAAAGAGACGGTAGAGGACAGAGACAGGGACAACAGGATGGACAGCAGGAGCCAGCTCAAAAAGAGAGAGGAGGGACCTGGGCCAGGGTGTGGACAGATGCAGACATGTCAAAGCACTGGGGACAGACAGGAGTGGACAGAAAGAGAAACAGAAAGGAGACAGTGCTGCAGAGCCAGAGGCAGGGGGAGCTGAGCGGACAGACAGACAGGGACAGCCACACTCACTGAATTTTTTGCTGGACTTCTTGGGCCCCTCTGTCATCTTGGCGAGCCGTGTGAAAGCCCTGGGCCGCTGGACCTCGGGGTTGCAATGCCTCCCCCACCCGTTCCCCTTTCTCTTGCCCTTACTGGCTTCCTCTGTGTATTTTTAAACCAGCGAAACTCCCACAGCCCCACCCCCCACCCTCTCCGCAGGGGGCGGGGGCTGGGGCCTCCCTGTTCACCCTGAGGGCCGCCTCCTTGGCCTCAGTCGCTGCAGGGGCAGGGGGCACAGTGCAAGCCCACGGGACCTGGGAGGGCTGGGGAACAGACAGACTGCAGGCTCTGGGATTGGTGCCCGCTGGGCCAGGGCCGTGGGGGACCTGGCAGCTGCCACCAGGGGGACTGGCCCCTAGGAACACAAGTTGATGTGCAGGACACTGCATCCCATGCCTTGGTGCCAAGGAGATGGACTGGCAGCTGTGGTGGGCAGAGTGCTGTGAGTAGGCCGGGGCTCCAGTCCACCGGGCCCCAGTTCAGTGCTTGGCAGGCTGCTCAGTCACAGTGTGATCTTGGATTAGGGAGCCCTGCCTGGACCTCAGTTTGCCCCGTGTTCGTTTCCCCAGGCAGACCCTAGTGTAGAATCCATGCCTGCTGATGCATTGTTGCTTCTTTCCAAGCTAGGAGCTACCCTATGACCTGTTCTTCCACACCTGTAAGACAGAGATGGGGAAACTGAGGCACGGAGCAGGAGAAGGCTTTCCCTAGGTTGCACAGTGAGTCAGTGACACAGACTGGGTTACAACTTGCCTTTCCAAACTGGCTGTGGCGGTGCATACCTGTAATCCCAGCACTCAGGAGGCTGAGGCAGAAGGATCATGGAGTTCAAGGCCAGCCCAGGCTATATGTGTTTTCGGGCAGCCTGAAGGACATAGCAAGACCCTGTTTCAAAAAACAAAACAAAAACCTTGCCCTTCCAGATCCCCTAACCCACAAGCTAGTGTTCACCTTAAAACTTCTTTGCTTTGGGGATGTGTGTGTGGGCATGTGTGTGTATGTGCATGCTAGAGCTTATGCATGCAGAACCAAGATGAGAAAATGTGACCTCCTGTCACACACTGGTTGTCTTGGACACCTGTAGAAGCCACAAGATTTCGGGACTTCAAACCCAGGTGTGTGCTGTTGACACCTTATAGTCTCTACTTCTGAAGCCTCAGCCACCAAATTTCCACAGTGAGGACACTGCAAAGTGCACTGTCAATCTGTGGGCAGTTGGCGTGTGCACACGTGTGTGTCTGTGTGTCTGTGTCTCTGTGTGTGTTTGTGTGTGTGTGCACATGTGTGCCAGGGCCTCATGCAGGCGCTACCACAGAGCCACAGCCCTGGGCCCGGGCTTGGCCTCTCTTATCCTGGCTCCTGGGCTGGGAACCGGGTGAGACAGGAGCTGATGTTCAGATGGGCGCTTCCTGCATCCTCCATGTTAATAATGGCCCCAAGTCGTCACACCAGGGGGAACAGGAAGTTGCTTGTCAGGCTGCAGAGTCTCAAATGCTGACTTCCATTCAGGTGACCTCCCCAGGCCTGACAGCTGGCTGTGGTCCTGGTGGGGAGGGGCCCAGAGGAGCCGTTGTATTTTTTTTTTTAGGTACTGGGGATTGAACTCACGATCTCATGCTTGCCAGGCAGGTGCTTATACTGCTGAGCTAAATCCCCAGACCTGTACTTTTTTATTATTGTCATTCTGGGGATTGAACCCATGGCTTTTGCACTGAATTACATTCTCCCCAGCCCCTTTGTAAAATGTATTTGGAGATAAGTTCTCACTAAATCATAAGTTGTCCAGGGTGGGCTTAAGCTGGCCATCCTCCTGCCTTGGCCTTCCAGAATGCTGGGTTTACAGGTATGGTCTACCACACCTGGCTCCAGCTAAGTCTTCTGAGAAGGTAAAGAGGACCCCAAGGCTCTCCAGGGATAGGACACGGCCCTGAGGTCACAGCAGCACAGTGCTGTTCACAGATGGACCTGCGCTCAAAATCTGAGTGAAAAAATAAGGCTTCTGGACCATGGACTTAATAGCAAGGGGCCCCAACCCCAACCCTTCTGCTGAGCCAGAAGCCCCCACAGACCATCACCAAGATCCACAAAACAGATCCATTAGGCAAATCCTGGTATCTGTCCCTATTTCACAGATGAGGAAACTGAGACCAAAGAGGAGCAGGCATAAGACAAACAATGAATCATCCAACCCCTAACCCCATAACCTGAGATGCTGGGCCGAGTTGTCAGGAAACAGAGGATCAGGTTGTCTGGTGGGAGCTTGGGGTCTTCCTTGTGGAAGGCTGAAAGCGGGGGTGGGGGTTTGGGGGGGTTGGGGGGGTGGGGGGGTGTCTCAGCCTCTCCCAGGAGACAGTTCCAGTATGACATGGGCTAACTTTCCCTGGCTGTGGCATCAGACAGTACTGACTTCCTGGCCAGGCCAACTCCCAACTTGTTGTGTTGTGTACAAAAGACTTTGCCCTGTCTGAGCCTCCATTTCCTTTCCTGTGAAATGGGATCTGAGCAGCCCCTGGGAGTCGTCCTGGCCAGCACACGGGGATCTCTTGGGACTGAGATGGGGCATACAGGAAGGAGGCTCGCTTATCGAAGATGGGCGAGCCCAAGCGGTCAGGCATGGCGTGTGAGCCCGGGAGCCCTGGCCACCACAGCTGTGTTGCCGGGGCACAGATGCCTTGTCGACCAGCACTGGTCCCAGCCTGCTGTTGGTGGGCGCCAGCACAGTTGCTGTGGTCCTCAGGAGAATGAATGGGGCTCAGTGTGCTGAGCTCAGAGCCTGCTTTGTGCTGCCTTGAGTGGCCGTTGGGAGTGTGGCCGGAGAGCTGCTGGCAGTGGCTGTCCCACAGGCCCTCCCCAGCCTGTGCTGGAGCCCAGCCCAGCCCAGCACACTGTGTGCTGCAGCCCTGATCACCCAGCACAGGGTATTCATCCCTCTAGGCCTCTGCTGAGCCTGGACCCGCACCCCGGCTTGGGCTTCCTCCCACGGCTCAGTCTGCGTCCTGCAAGTCTCCCCTCTAGGGCAGCTGGAGTTTAAGGGCCACAGGACTCTGCTCTGGCTTCTCTCCGCACCCTGTCCTAGCCCTTCTTCCCCACTCTGACTCAAGCAGAGACGGTATGGGGACTTAGGAAGGGGAAGGAGAGGACAGGCTTGGGATCAGGACCTTCATAATCAAAAGCATTGATCCCAGGTGAACCTGAGTTCAGCCCCCAACTGCATGACCCTGGGCAAGCTGTGTCACTTCCCTAAGCCTTTTTTCTCCATCAGTAAAATGAGGCTGTACAACACTCTTCAGAGGACCATGCTGAGAGGATCTTTTGTGTTTCATTCACTTCCATCTTTATTTGCAGGTTCTAAAGAAATCTGAAATCAGGCCTGGTGGCATGCCTGTATTCCCAGCACTTGCAAGGCTGAGGCAGAAGAGTTGCTCCAATTTCCAGGCCAGCCTGGAGTATGTAGTGAGTTCAAAGCCAGCCTGAACCATGTAGTGTGACCCTACCTTAAAAACCAAAACCAGGGGCTGGGGATTTAGCTCAGTGGCTTAAGTGCCTCCCTGGGAAGCGCAAGCGCATGGTCGTGAGTTCAATCCCTGGGACCAAAAAAAAAAACCCCAAACCAAAGAGATGTCAAGCTTCCTGAGAAAGCAGTGGGCCTTGCCACCCTCCTGGGCCTCACTTTAGCAGAGCTACATCTGCTCCATAGATGCCATGCCCTGATTGACTTGCTTGCCTGGTGTTGGGGGCAGTGTAGGATTATGGTAAATAAATGAACCTGGGCTTTTTTTTTTGAGAGTCAAGTGATCTGGTTTTAAACCCAGCTCAGAGGCTTCCTGGCTGTGTGAGCTTCAGCAGCTCCCTTCACCACTCTTAGCCTGTTGTCTGTCACTTGGGCCCAATAATAGGAACCTCCTGGGAGCGGTGCTGCAGTGTCAGGGAGAACAGGACTTCCACAGTCAGACAGGGCCTGGGTGTAACACAGCTGTCCTCTGTCAGGTGCCCCCCACCCAGGGAATCTCCCAGCAACTGAGAGTTTTCACTCCTCTGAGTCTGACTTCCCTTTCCTTCCCTTCCATGTGCTCCAGAGATCCAGACCATGGTGCATCCAGCGGCTCACTTTCCTACTTAGTGCCTCAGTTTCCCTAACAGTTAAATGGCACAGGATCAGAGGCTTTCTTGGGGCCTGCTCAGCTAGCCAGTCAACAGACTTTAACTGAGAACAGACTACCGGTCTGGATCGTACCAGTTTAGTCACCCTACCAGAAGCAGGCGACATCACTCTGAAACTAGCTAAACAGCTGGTGTGGTGGGGCACGCCTACAGCCCCGGTGCTCAGGAGGCTGAGGCTCCTGGGAGTTTGAGGCCAGCCCGGTGCATATCAGAGACTCTGTCTCAAAAAACAAAACAAAACAAAAGCAAAATAGCTTAAAGCAAGTGGATAATCGCTCGTTCTTCCTAGCTTTTGCCAGCCTTGGTGCTGTGAGGCCCTGGCCTAAGCAGCTGGGTGGCCTTCCCAAGGCCCCTGATGGCTCCAGGCCTCCTCCCCACCAGAGCTGAACCCCTGCAGCCCTGAGGGGAAGTGACTGGCAGATGTCAGTGTTCGGGCCAGGTATACTTGGGTGGAGGTGACAACATCACCGGAAACTCAGCTGAGTCCTTTGCCACAGGATGTGACTTAGGGAGGGTTCATGGGAAACAAGCAGCCAACTTGGGCCTGACTGGCTGACAGCACAAGCCAGGCGAGCCAGGGGCAGGTCTGGTCCACCAGTGCTGCCTTCCTTCCCACATCTCGCCTGGCTCTAGGCTTTGACCTGGCTCGGGTGGGCGGGGCCTGACAGCTGCAAGGTTTGGGGACTCCTGAGCAGGTTAAAGCTGCTTCTAACACCAGTGTCGCCCCCGGGCCAGCTGTTTGACCCTAGGTAAGCGACACCACTTCTGTGTCTCCGGACTTTTTGTGGAGGTGATAAGTGGCACCCACTTCATCTGGCTGACATTTGACCTAATTCACAGAAAGTACTAAGTGCAGGGCTTAGGCCATTAATTTCTCACAACAAATTGTAGCTACTGCGGTTATTTTCTCCCTCTTTAGTTCTGATTCAACAGCTTCCTGGTTTTAACCCGCAATATACACATGAAGGCGGCTTTAGTTCCTTCCTTGACCTGGCTCCACACTGCCCCCAGGAGAGGAATCCCTGTTCCTAACCCTGTTCCCAGTCCCTGTTTTTACACCCTCCTAGGCAGGGCCTTTCCCCAGAACAGGGCCTCTGGGAACACCAAGATCATCTACACCATTCCAAGTCCCCTAGGAGGGGGCTCCAAGGCAGGGTGAAAGCCAGGAGCAATCTGAGAGATTTTTGCAGGTAGAGCGGGAGCTGGAAGTGGGTTGGGATCAAGGGAGCACAACCCGAGGGCAGGAGGGTGAGGGAAACTGGGGGACCTCTTAGGGACCATCCACAGCAGACTGGAGAGACAGACTTCGGGTACAGAGGAGGTAGGGAAGAGAGTTTTGCTGGGCTGCTAACTAGGCAGAACTGGCAGATAAGGTAGGAGGCTTCCAGGACCAGAAAGATGCTGGGGAAGCAATAGTTAGGGTGGTTGAGAGGGGTGGGTTAGGGAGGTTGGTGTCTGCAATAAGGCCAGCAGGCCCCGTTGCCATCCTCCTGGCCAGGCTATGAACAGTGGGAGCCTCAAGATGCTTCACACTGAAGATCCAACTCTGTTATTGGGTGACCTTGGGCAAATGACCTTCCCTTTCTGAACCTCAACGTCCTCCTCTGTAAAATGGGTGAGTGGTCGAGTGCATGAGGCCCTTAGTTCCAGATTCAGTAGGACCCCCTAGCAATTTGAGAGCACTTGGGGGTGCTGAATAAATGTTAGCTCTTTTTGCGATGATTTGGCTCAGGCCAGACCAGCTCTGGCGCAGTTTGGCAGAGGCAGAGCTCTTCTGAGTCTCATCCCTGCCTCTGCCTCTTGGAAAACCGGTAGTGGGGTGGGGTGGAGGGGTGTCCTGGGCTAGAGGGCCTGGCGTTGCTCGCTCACCGCCTCCAGTGTCGTCGCGCCCCCTGGCGGCCGTCGGTTACCATGTCAACGGCGGGTGGCGGGGGCTTGGCGGAGGCGGTGGCAGCGGTAGCGGCGGCGGCGGGGGCAGATCTCTCTTTCCAAGGCAGGAGGCCGCTCCCTGGGCGCCTCTCGACTTCGCCTCTGGGGGTGCCCTCCCAGCCGGGGAGGAAGGGGGATCCCCACGGCAGCTGTGCTGGGGGGTAAACTGAGGCAAGAGGCAGGGCGCTGCGCGGCCAGGTGTCAAGCGCGGGGCCCCACCTCCGAGAGCAGAGGAGGGGCCACGGGCGGTGACGCGCCGAGGGCGGCGGGCGGGCGGCGGCAGGTGCGGCCGCGGAGGGCGGGGCGGCGGAGGGGGAGGAGAGGGAGGCCGGGCACCTCCCCCTTTATAACGCGCCCCCTCCTGGGCTCTCGGGCCGCCTCCTCTTCGGCGCTTCCCGGCTGTCCCCTCGCCCGGCCGCCCCGGGCCCGGGCCCGGGCAGGGAGCCCCCAGGCCGCTGCTCGGGGGCCGCCCCCCCTTCCGCCGCCACGCGCAGCCCGGCGGAGGCGGCGCCGTCGGAGGAGGAGGAGGAGCAGGGCACTGCGGCTGGCCCCCGATCGGGCGCCAGAGCGGCAGCAGCTCCGGCAGCAGCGCGGCCTGGGCCGATGCAGCGGGACGCACCGCCCCGAGCCCCAGCCCCAGCGCCCCGGCTTCCTGCGCCCCCGATCGGGGCCGCCGCCGGCGGTGGTGGTGGCGGAGGCGGGGGCAGCAGCGGCGGCGGCGGAGGCGCCTCTGCAGCTCCCGCTCCCCCTGGCCTCCCGGGAACTACAAGTCCCAGGGGGCCTGGCGGCGGGCGGCGGCCGGAAGAGGCGGGATCAGCGCCGCGAGGCAGGAAGTGGCCCTGGAGGCGGAAGTGGCGCGGCCGCGGAGGGGCTTGGAGTGCGGCGGCGGGACCCGGAGCGGCTGCGGCTGCTGCTGCGGCTGGAGGTGGCGGCGGCGGCGCTTTGGAGGCAGCCATGGCAAAGCAGTACGACTCAGTGGAATGCCCCTTTTGTGATGAGGTGACCAAGTACGAGAAGCTTGCCAAGATCGGCCAAGGGACCTTTGGGTAAGCCTGGGCCCCTAGGGGCCGGAAGCTCTGGGCCTGTACCTTTCAGGGCTCGCGTCGGGACGCCCAGGGCGCGGCGCGAGGTAGTTTGGAAGCCGCTAATCCCCGGCGCTGTTCTTTGAGCTCACTAGACCGCGCCATAGCCCGCTTGGGCCTGCCGGCGCCGGCCGGCGGAGAGAAGCTTGAGATCTGAGTTGGAGGGCGGGGAGGGCTTACAGAGAGGCGCTTGGAAAGGAGCGGGATTTCTCTGACCATGCCAGGGTGAGAAGGGATCGGGGATGGGGAAACAAGCTCGAAGAAAGACCGCAGGGACGGGGTGGTGGAGCAGCCGCGTGCCCGGGTCGCCGGCCCCGCCCCGCCAGGATCTCCTTCCTGTCGCCCCGGCGCTCTTGGGGGAGGGGCGGGCCCTGCGGAATTACGGCTGAGTTCCCCTGGCGCCCTTTTTTTCGGCTGCAGGGAGGTGTTTAAAGCCAAGCACCGCCAGACCGGCCAGAAGGTGGCATTGAAGAAGGTACTGATGGAGAACGAGAAGGAAGGGGTGAGTACTGGTCCCAGGAGCCAGCTGTCCTGAAAGATCATCTAGGAGATTTATTATATAACTAGTAGCTTGAAAATATCTGTATTGTAGGGAATTTGGCCTTCCATCTATGTCTTTTAATTCAAATGTTCTGGTGTATCTGATGTTTCAGTTTTAGGCAGATACAGGGAGATTCTGGAGGGGGATAGATCTTGCCTGGAGTACACATTGGTTGTGGAGATAAGCAGCCTTTAAATACCTTTTCCTTAGTGTTTTTCTTTTTTTAATGTAGAGGGAAAGCACAGACATGTAGTTTTTCTTTGCTTTTTTTATTTTTTGAGACAAGGTCTGGCCTTGAACTAGTCAAGGTGATCCTCCTGTCTCAGCTTCCTGAGTGCTGGTATTACAGGAGTGTGCTATCATGTCGTGCATGGCATAGTTTTTTTCTTAAAGTGACCGAAAAGGGAACATATCAAAAAGTAGTCTGTCTCCTAACTCCATTGCAGGGCTTCCTAGAGACCTACTTTTCTGCAAGGAAATTTCTTAAATCTTTTTTTTGTTTTATTTTTGAGACATGGGTCTCCCAATGTAATCCAGACCGATTTTGCACTCATTATGTAGAGGGTGCTGGCTTTGAATTTATACACAGTCCATGCTGACCTTGAACTTGTGGTGATCTTCCTTTTGCTAGGATTACTGGCATGTGCTGCCATATCCTGCAGGAAAGTAATTACAGTGTCATTGAGGCTGGCCTCAACTCACTGCGATTCTCCAGCTTCAGTTGGGATTATAGGCCTACACCACTGCACAAGCTTTTTTTTTTTTTTTTGGTCTTTTTCGTTTTTATCGGTACCAGGGATCGAACTCAGGACTGCCTGCTTGCAAGGCAGGCGCTTATGCCGCTGAGCTAAATCCCCAGCAACCCCCCTCCCTTTTTTTTTTTTTTTTTTTTTTTTTTTTTTTTTTTTTTTTGAGAAAAGGTCTCGCTCTATAGTTCAGGCTGACCTTGAACTCATGGCCATTCTCCTGCCTCAGCCTCCAGAGTGCTAGGATCTCAGGTGTGCACCATTACTCTTGGAAGGTTTCTTGAATTTTAAACAGCCATTGGACTTGGGAGGCTGAGGCAGGAGGATCACTATCAGTTCAAGGCCAGCCTGGACTGCATTGTAAGATGTTGTTTCAACATGTCCCCCACCCCCTGTTTTTTTTGTTTTTGTTTTTGTTTTTTGTTTTTCTTCTGCACCAGGGATTGAATTCACAATCTCTTTTTTTTTTTGTCTTTTTCTTTTTATCGGTACCAGGGATCGAACTCACGATTGCCTGCTTGTAAGGCAGGTGCTTGTGCCGCTGAGCTAAATCCCCAGCCCCCTACACACTTTTTTACCAGGCAAGTGCTTGAGCCGCTGAGCTAAATCCCCAACCCCAGCATTCCATATACAAATCTCACCCTGACAGCACTTGTGCTTAGCTTGCCTTTCACATGTGGCAGGCGGTTTTTGCATCTCTCTTGTCTTCCTGTTTTGTCAGGAGCTTCCTACTGTATTGTATAGTGTGTACTCAGCAGGAAAATACGATTCTAATAAAATGTCAAATATATAATGAGTGGTTAGAATAGACATCACCATTTTCACACCAGCTGTGTACTTGCTTACAAAACCTAAAAGATAACACCAGAAATAAAGTCTGTGAACTACAATGTAAAAGTTCTCTCTTTTTTTTTTGTCTTTTTCGTTTTTATCGGTACCAGGGATGGAACTCACCACTGCCTGCTTTGCAAGGCAGGCGCTTATGCCGCTGAGCTAAATCCCCAGCCCCAACTACAATGTAAATACAGACAAAAGTCTTCCACAGAAATCTGTATGTCAGCTGTCCCACCCAAGGCAGTCTGCACACATGACAACTACTCATGCACAAATATTGCTTATACTAATGGTATGCTTCCCTGTCCTTTCCTGTGATTTTCCCCGTTGTCATAGGAGGTCTTTGTGATGCTGCACCTGCCCGTTCACCTGTCAGCTCACCAGTGTGCTCCACAGTTTTTTGTGTAATTCCCTGGGCAGAAACATTTTGTTTTTCCTCTGCTATGAATGCTTGCTTATGAGTTCCAGTCTCGGTCTTCTAAGAAAATTTCTCCATGTTGTTTTGCACTTGTTATCTTGGTAAACTATCTAGCTATGCCACACATGTTTAAGATCAAGTAAAACGTCATCGGCCAATGCTTTGTGTGTCAAGTGACATCACAGTTACTGCATAACTCATCAACAGCGTCTCCTTGGCCTTTGGTTTTATTGTAAAAAGTTTGCATTTCAGGCTTCTGTTTTATCAAGGTTTCCCTATCAGTATTTCCATCATGGTGCAGTGTTAGCATCACCAGTATCCGTTCGTTTTTCTTTGCCATATAGGAGGGCCGTGTCACATCTTTCTGAAACCCAAAGATTGTGCTATACAATTCTGAATTTTTTTGGGGGGGTTGGTACTGGGGATTGAACTCACGACCTTGCTCTTGCCAGGCAGGCACTTATGCTGCTGAGCTAAATCCCCAGCCCCCTACAATTCTGTTTTGAGATCACATTTCCTTTGGAATTCTGCTTTGTTCCTGTGTACAGTTCCTGGGCTGTTCAACTTGTGCTCTGTCAGCAGTTGTGGAATGTTGCATTCCAGTTAACCTGGGAGGCAGGAGCAGCAAGTCTGTTCATGGCATCATTCGCTTTATTACATGAATAAGGACCTAGTGGCTGAGCTGCAGGATAAATGTCTAAATTGGAAGCATAATAAGTTCATCTCTACAAAGGAAGGCTGTTTTTTGTGTGTGTGTGTTTTTGAGACATGGTCTCGCTATGCTGGTGAGTCTGGTCTTGGGCTCACTTTGCATCCCAGGTTGGTCTGAAACTCAAAATGATCCTCCTGTCTCAGCCTCCGAGTGCTGGAATTACGGGCGTGCGCCACCATACCTGGCTGAATACTCTCACTTAAGACCATTTCTTTCTCTCTTTTTTTCCTGCCCAGTTCCCCATCACAGCCTTGCGGGAGATCAAGATTCTTCAGCTTCTCAAACATGAGAATGTGGTCAACTTGATTGAGATTTGTCGAACCAAAGGTGAGTCACGTGGATCTTACCAGAAAATGAGGCCAACCGAGCCTGTGTGAAAGCTGAGCCGGAAGCTCTTAACTTGCCTCCTCTTGACTCTGACACATCCACTGCTTTTGCCCTGTCCTCCATCGAGCCAGTGCTTCCCCTCCTGCCCCCAGTGAAGCGCTTGCACCATGGGTGCTCTAGAGTCCAAAGGTGTCTAAGCTGGAGTGGGTGGGAGCCAGTGGTGGCTGAGCGAGCTGGGTTAAGAGTTTTGACTCTGCCTTGCCCTTCGTGCCTCAGCTTCCCCGTATAACCGCTGCAAGGGCAGCATATACTTGGTGTTCGACTTCTGCGAGCATGATCTTGCGGGGCTGCTGAGCAACGTCCTAGTCAAGTTCACGCTGTCTGAGATCAAGAGGGTGATGCAGATGCTGCTCAACGGCCTCTACTACATCCACAGGAACAAGGTGGGAGTGGGCGAGGGCTGCTGCCACGCAGGCGCAACTGAGGACCCTTGGGGATGAGGCTGAGCCTCCCCTCCATTGCCCCGCAGATTCTGCACAGGGACATGAAGGCTGCTAACGTGCTCATCACTCGGGATGGGGTCCTGAAGCTGGCAGACTTCGGGCTGGCCCGGGCCTTCAGCCTGGCCAAGAACAGCCAGCCTAACCGCTACACCAACCGTGTGGTGACGCTCTGGTACCGGCCCCCGGAGCTGCTGCTCGGTGAGGATCCCGAGCTGGCGCAGGGGGGTAGGGGCTGGGCACCTACCCAGCCACAGCTTCCTACCACCTCCCACTGCCAGTGCCTCTTAGGCCTCTGGCCCCGGGGCACCGTGTCTCCGGAGGCACACAGGCTCAAGGGGCCTTCCTGGTGCGCTCTTCTTCCCAGGGGAGCGGGACTACGGTCCGCCCATTGACCTGTGGGGTGCAGGGTGCATCATGGCCGAGATGTGGACCCGCAGCCCCATCATGCAGGGCAACACGGAGCAGCACCAGCTCGCCCTCATCAGCCAGCTCTGTGGCTCCATCACGCCGGAGGTGTGTGGCTAAGCGGAGTGGGACTGGAGGCTGTCCTCTCCTTGGTGCAGAGGGGTGGGCAGGGCAGCAGGAGCTGGAATCCTCACCAGGGAAGGAGCTGTGCAAGGTCAGGGCCTGGGCTCTGGATCCTCTCAGACTGTGTTTGGGTTTCAGCCTGGCCCCAGCTGGCTTTGTGACCTTGGGCAGGGTGTTGGATTCAGTGCTGTAAAACAACACTTGGTGGTATATACCTGTAATCTCAGCACTCTCAAAGGGTGATGTAGGAGTAAACCTCTAACCCAGCCTGGGCAATGTCATGACTTAGCAAGATCTGTCTCAAAAGACCCAGGTATATAGCTCAGTGAGAAGGCCCTGGGTTTGATCCCTGGTACTGCAGAAAAATAAAATGTGTGTTCCTGTCATGGTTGGCTGGCACAGGTATCCCAGGTGGCTTGTGTGACAATGCCAGGCACTTGACATGTGCCACATCTGCGGTGGTGTGGTCACTGCCGCTTTTCCCTGGGAGGGGCCCAGCTCTCCCTCTGGCAGTGGTCCGGGAGTGTTTGGTGCATGGCCAGCAGCTGACTTAACTCCCCTGTCACTGCCTCGCTTCCAGGTGTGGCCGAATGTGGACAAATATGAGCTGTTTGAGAAGCTGGAGCTGGTCAAGGGCCAGAAGCGCAAGGTGAAGGACAGGCTGAAGGCCTATGTGCGTGACCCCTACGCGCTGGACCTCATTGACAAGCTGCTGGTCCTGGACCCTGCGCAGCGCATCGACAGCGATGATGCCCTCAACCACGACTTCTTCTGGTCCGACCCCATGCCCTCGGACCTCAAGGGCATGCTGTCCACCCACCTGACATCCATGTTTGAGTACCTAGCGCCGCCGCGTCGAAAGGGCAGCCAGATCACACAGCAGACCACCAACCAGAGCCGCAACCCAGCCACCACGAACCAGACGGAGTTCGAGCGCGTGTTCTGACGGCCGGGCCACCCATCCTGGGGTGCCCTTTCACTTCTGCTATGGGACTTTTTTGTGTTGCAGAGGCTGCAGGGCGTTTCAGTTCTTTTCTACGTTTTATTTAATCCCTTGCATGGGCACCAGAAGCAGCCAGCGGAGCAGGCAAGCAGTGCCTTGGTCAAAGTTCAGGGGGCTGCGGGAGTGCAGTTCCCCCTGCCCGGAGGGTATCCGTTCACCTTAGGATGGGAAGAGGGCGGGAGGAGTTTCCCCAGTGGTGACTTCCTAAGGGGCCCATGGGACAGGAGGAGGGGTGGGTCCCTCGCTGATCCATGGCCTCTGCAGTCCTCCCTGGGATGGTGAGAGACACGGGATCAGAGCCAGCCCTGGGAGCCTCCTGCCCCTGGCCTGGGCCTCAGGAGCATGGGGGCCTGTGAGAACTCTTGGTTTCTTCAGTAGAAGAATTTTATCGTGTTTTTTGCCTCAGTTGTTCAGAGACATTCCTGGATGAAGTTTGATCAGTTATTAAAAGTTGACTTTTTTTTTTCCTGTAAGTGCTGTGTGTTTTCTGTGTTCAGACCCCCGACTTTAGCCTGCAACCACAGCTAGGGTTGGTGCATGAAGTCACTAGAGTCTTGAGGCTTCTTTCTTCTACCTGCTGGTGTCTTTAGTCACTCTTCTTGTTGCTGAGACAAAATACTGGATACCCAAAAGTTGGAGGCAGAGAGGTTTATTCTCACAGTTGGGAGAGGTTTGTCTGTATTCGGCAGGCTCCAAGGCAGGGTGACACAGAGGGCGTCACAGAGGACAGGGTCCCTGGCAAGGAAGCAGTGAGACTGTTGGTGACACTACTGTCCGGGGTAGGGCTCCCTAGTGCACGGTCACATTCCCAAGCCCAGCCACCTTCCAAACACCCTGCCTGTGAGCCTGTCAGGCTTTGGGGCACCCAGACCTGAGTCGGAGCGCTTGATGCACGCTCGGGCTTCAAAGAGGAGGTTGGTGTCCTGCTTCATGGGTGTCTGAGGATGGCATCTCTGCCTTGGTGAGAAAAGCCTCCAGGGTCTGCCCTGGTGGCCCCTGGCATCCAAAGTTTTGAGGATTAGCTCAAATTCATAGGACGGGGCGGGTCTTCAAAGTATTTTTTGTCTGAAGAAAGAGGGTTTCACTAAAAAGAGTTTGTTGTATTTTGTCATAATGGGGATTGAACACGAGTCTTTCACACTGAGCTACAATTCCAGCCCTTTGAAATTTTAATTTATTTTCTTGTCTTGTTGAGACAGGGTCTCTGCAATTCAGGCTGGCCTTGAACTCACTTTGTAACCCAGGCAGGTCTAGAACTTGCAACGATACTCCTGCCTCAGTCCCGAGTGCTGGGATTACCGGTGTGAGCCACCATGCGTGGCTCAAATTTTTTATTTTTTGAAACAAGGTCTCACTATGCAGTTCAGGCAGCCCTTAAACTTAACTATGTAGCCCAGGCTGGCCTCAAACTCAGTGATCCTCTTGTCTCAGCCTCCCGAGTACTGGGACTATAGGCATGGGCTATCACTCCCACATTTATTTTTATCTTGAGACAGGGTCTCATTAAATTGCCTAGGCTGGGCTGGAAATTACAATCCTGCCTCTTTCACAGAGTGCTGGGATTAGAGGTGTATCCCATCATGCCTGTACCCTAACTCCTGTGTGCGTGCTGAGGAAGGAACCCCAGGTTTGACCCATGATGTATGTGGCTACACTCCCAGCGTTCATATTCTTGACCCAATAGTTCCACCTCACAGAAATTTCTTCGGAGACTCTATTCACCCCTCACTGTAGGGAGCCGTTGAAGCTGGAGATTGATCACTTTTGAAACAAAAGCAACACCACGCCTGAAAAAACAGCCCAAAACACAGTGCATAAAGCCTTGTAACTCTGAAAAGTAAAGGGGCCCAGGCCCACCAGGCAAACAAGTTGCTGGGCAGTGGGGTTAACATCCATATCTTCCAGAGTGTGTAAATAAAGGTAGTTAGGTGGTTGAGCAGTTCCTTCTCTGCTGTCAGGGGAGGGGGCTCCTCCTGACCTCAGCTTTGGTCTCCTCATCCTCTCACCATCCTTATTCCTCCCAACATCTAGGGCTGCAGCTGGTCGCCAAACCACCAATCTCTGTGGTTCCGGGTATGTTCCAGGCCAGACAGATGCAGCCTGAGTGAGTGTGCAACTAACTCCCTGGCCCAGTGGCCAGGGAAGGGGCTGTCTGGGACAACAAAGGACCAGGAGAGACCAATTGTGGGGCAGCCCAGGATCAGTGTGACTTGAGAACAGAAATCCCAAGGCAGGCAGATGTGGATGGGGGTAGGGAGTGGGGTGGCACAATTGAATCCAGCCCTCACGAATTTGAGGCAGGTAGGTGGTTCTGTTCATGTGTTTTCTCATATTTTTATTCATGTAATAAACCCTATTTATTTATTTACTGGCTTTTTGAGACAGGGTCTCGATACACAGTTCATGAAGGCTGTCCTTGAGCTCATTTTGCAGCCCGGGCTGGTCTCAAACTTTTAGCAACCCTCTTGCCTCAGCCTCCCAAGTGCTAGGATTATAGGCATACGCACCACACTTAGCCCTGCTCTTTTTATTTTTGAGACAAGGTCTCAGCTATGTAATTTAGGGTTTAAACTCACTCACTGTAGCCCAGCCTGGTTTCAAATTCATGATACTTCCGTCTTTGCCTCAGCCTGCTGAGTGCCTGAATTTCAGGTGTGCACCACCACACCCTGCTATGTGAGAAGGTAGAGAAATAAATGATAAATCCTAAATCCCACAAAAGGTTGAAGTCTCCCAGGCCCATCCCTTTCCACCCCGCCCTGTTTACCTTTGACCTCTGTCCTGTCCTGTCCCTGTCCCGTTGTTATTTAACTCCAGGGCCATTCTGAGTAGCCCTGGGGTCAGGATACCTGCCAGGCCTGGGGGAGGTCCCTGGGCTGGTCCTGGAATGGGGATGCGAACCTATCAGGTAAACCTCTTCCCCCAACTTCTGTCTCCAGTCCCAGCAGAGGAGAACAGGGAGTCCCCAGCTTCATCCCAGCAGGCAGAGCTGGCTTGGTGGAGGTGAAACCAGGGTTGAAAGGGCTCCAGGTCCCTGCCTGTGTTCTCAGTGGCTGAGAAGTGGTGGGCAGCGAGCATGCAGCGGCAAGTGCCACCCGGCTGTGCTTTGGCAGCTACCATGGCCTCCTTCCAGGTAGGAGAGCCCTGCAGTCCTGGGCAAGTCACCTGGCTCACTAAGGCTCTCACTTTTTGATTTGTTGTTTGAGACCAGGTCTTGCTTACTGTGGTTGAACTTGCCCACGCTGGCCTTGAACTCTCAGTGATCCTCCTGCCTCAGCTTCCCACAGGTGTGCGCCACTATGCAGAAGTTTCTTAGGGAGCCTGAGGGGTGTAAACATCCCTTGGGGCCTAGGGCCTGGGACTCAGGCCCAGCCTTTGGAGATTCTAAACTCCACTCCCAGGGGAACCTGGCTGAAGGTCCTGGGCCCAGCACCTCTTCAGTCAGTTACAGCACATGCTCAGAGGTGGGGACAGCTGGACAGAGGAGGACAGGGGCTCGGCAAAGTGAGGGGCCTGGACCTCAGCCAGGGGAGACCATCTCTGACTGGGAGTTGGTGGGGGCAGGTCCCTGGGGGGATCCACTTATGGGTAGAGGACTTACATGGCCCAGCCTCCTGTAGGAAGGCACCACAGGACCAGTCTCTTTGAAATGGTATCAGAGCTCCGGGTACTTCTCAGACCCCTGGATGCCTGCCTAACCTGCTGGCAGTGGAGGCAGGGTGTTCTCTGCGGTCTGGCAGGCATCCTTACCTTAGAGACTGGAGCCCTGGAGGAATAAGGGGACTTGCCCAGGGTCACTTAGTGGGTTATTTTGCAGTCAGGGCCTCCCTGGGGTCAGGGGGCAGTGGCATCTCATGGGGCCCCTCACCAGCAGCAGAGCCTCTGGCTGAAGCAAGAGCCTGTTTAAGTACAGAGCATGCTCGGTCAAACAACTCCAGTCACCTAACAAGGCCCGTGCCAGGCTAGGGCAGGGGCCAGGAATGGCCTGGGCATGGAGCCTGACCCTGTGCGTGATTAAGCCACCCTGGCTATTTGGCCTTGTCACTGCTGAGGAATGGGGCTCTGGACACAGCCTTCCTTGAAGATGCCCATGTTACAGCATCAGCGCAATGCAGATGTTTAAGTGTTATTTAGGAAAATCTAGGTTGAAAGCCAGCCTGCACTGGCCTGTAATCCCAGCACTCTGGAAGGTTCCAAGTTTCAGTCCAGTTTGGGAAACTTAACAAATTAGTGAGATCCTGTCTCAAAAAGAAATGAAAGAGCCCACACCACAAATTAAAATGCTAGCCAGGAACTTCCAACTTTGGTCTAAAGAGAGAAATCAGTAGCTGCTTGAAATCAGTCGGCCCTGGGTTGCTCCAAGTCCTTGTTCTGCTGTTTACTAGCTGGGGACCTTAGCGAGGGATTCCGCTCTGGTCCTTAGTTTCCTCTCCTGTTGATGGGGGTCCAGGCTGGCACTAGGCAGGGAAGCAGGGTGCTGGGAAGATGAGACAGCAAACTGAAGAAACAATCCCACATTTTATTGTTTATTTTGGTCCTTTGAGACAGGGTCTGGCTGTGGAACTCAGGCTGGTCTCAAACTCGTGCAGTCCTCCTGCCTCAGCCTTTTGAGTGCTGGGCTGACAGGTGCACCACCACACCTGGCAGTTGTTCTTTATTTTAGAGGAGAGGTTTTCACTTTTTCCCCATTTAATATGATGTTGGCATTCGGCTGTCAAATGTCTCCTATCAAAATGAGATGAGGCCTTCTGCACTGACTTTCTTGAGGGTTTTTATCATGAGTGGATGTTGCCACAATTGTCAAAGACCTTTGCCCACACTGGCCTCGAACTCATGGCGATCCTCCTGTCTCAGCCTCGCCAGTGTTTGGGATTACAAGTGGACAGCATAACCACCCCTGCTTCGGTTTCCTTCCTTGGTTACCTCTCAGCCCCTGTTCTGGGCTGAGTACAACCAACCTCATCGCCTCTCCCCGCAGAGCCCTGGCATCCAACCCAGGGCCCAGCACAGTGCTGGTTTCTCACCAGATGATGGTGGATGAATGAGCAGCTCCCCTTCTTTTGGGAAGGTAGGGGTAAAGTAGGGTCCTTAGCCTCCATCACTCCTCCACGCTCACCTGGGCTCCGCCCCCTTACTTTGTTTCCTGTTCTTTCATGACAATGACTTTATTCCTGTTGTCTTCCTGAGATAGACAGCAGGATGCATTTGCCTCCACAGCTGAGCCATTCCCTGGCAGGCGTATGAAGAAAGTGCCTTTGATTTTTTTTTTGTCTTTGCTTTTCTCTTATATTTTGTATGGTACTGGAGATTGAACCCAGGGCTTTCACAGACCTACATTCCCAGCCCTTTTAATAATTTTTATTTTTTAAAATCGTGACATAGGGCCTCACTTAGTCTCTAAATTATCCTAGCTGGACTTGAACTTGAGATCTTCTTGTCTCAGCCTCCCAGAGTGCTGGGATTATGGGTATGCACCTTTATACTTCTGTTTCCTTCTACAAACATCTGTGGCTTCTCTAGTATGCAGCTATTATACAAAGTAGGTGAGTGGACAGTAAAGGAAACACAGATGGCTTTTAAATATAAGAAACAGTAAGTTGGGTTAGTTTAAGCCTAGCTTTGGGGAGGCTGAGGCAGGAGGATCACTGGGAGTTTGAAGCCAGTTTAGACTCCATAGTGAGTTTAAGGCCAGCCTGAGCTTTAGTGGGACCTCATCTCAAGAACAAAATGAAGGGGCTGGGGATTTAGCTCAGCGGCATAAGTACCTGCCTTGCAAGCAGGCAGTTGTGAGTTCGATCCCTGGTACTGATAAAAATGAAAAAAAGACAAAAAAAAAAAAAAAAAAAAAAAAAGAACAAAATGAAACAAAGCAAAGCAAAACAAGGGAAAGAAAGTACTCTGCCTCCTTTATAGTAACAGCCCTGAGAACCCACCGTTCATGGGCAGCCCAGCCTGGGTGGGAGGCACAGAGGAAATGCTGGCCTCGCCCTATGGGAAGGGAGAAGCTGGGACCACATTTCTTAGGAGCAGTGTGAAAACTAGCATAAAAATGTCGAATGCCACTTGCCTTTGACCCACAGTTGTACTTCTTGGAATTGTTTCTCAGACTGTGCTCACATTGGGAGAAATGATCAGTAAAATATCACTAGGCACAGCACTGCTTGTGATGGCAGAAGACTAGAAACCACCTAAACATCCTTTGCCGGGAGACCGGCCCAATACACAATAGTAGTTCCATGCTATGGAGCACCATGCAGCCTCAAAAAAACCAAAGTGTGGCACAGTGCTGTGAATCTGTCAACCTAGCACTCGGGAGGCTGAGGCAGGAAGACTGCAGATTCATGGCTATCCTGGACAATTTAACAACTTCCCATCTTAAAAAGAGAAACACAAAAGGAAGTCAGCTTAGTTGGTACCACAAAAGAAAAAAAATGCCAGTGGGTCAGCTCATGGTTCATGGTGAGGTTCTGGGTATAAAGGGCTGTAGAGGTTTTTGGCTGTGCTTGGTGGTAGAGCTCTTACCTAGAATGTATGAGGCCCTAGTTTGGATCCTCAACTCCATAGAAGAAAGCCAAAAATAGGGGCTGTGTGTGGTGGTGCATACCTGCATTCCAGCACTCTGGAAGGCTGAGACAGGAGAGTAACTTGGTGAGACTCTGTCTGAAAAAACAAAAGGACTGCAGTGTAGCTAGCTCAGTTTAAGGCCTTGAGTTCAGACCTCAGCACCACCCAAAAGTTATACAGAGAAAGTACAACACAGGCTCACTATCTATCCATGTCTTGCCATCTGTGAGTATGAAAAGGAAATAGAGCCCCAGGACTAGGCAGCCATTAAAGACCTTGATCTTGGGGGGGGGGCACGACTGGGGATTTAGCTCAGCAGCAGAGCACCTGTGTAACAGAGCACCAGGTCGTGAGTTCAATTCCCAGTACAAAAAAACAAAACAAAAACAGAATTAAACATTAAAAAAAAAAAAATAAAGACCTTGAACTCGTGGCACCCTCAGAGGGCAGGGTGGAGGCTGGGAGTAAGGACTGGGGCCAGAGTTCAGATGCTGATTTTGTGAGCTGTGCACATTGCTTTACTCCTCTGTGCCTCAGCAGCGCCCTTACCTGTAATGCGGGATGGTGACAATACTGATACCATATCATACGGTCCCTGTGAGGACAGAGTGAGCAACTGCCCAAGAGTGCACAGCACATTCCTGTCTGCAGAGAGGATGCTACCTGAGTTTCCTAAGTGAATGTCTAGAAGGTCCTTTTTGGTTTTTTGAATCAGGGTCTCCCTATGTAGCCTAGACTGGTCTCAAACTCAAGTTGATCTTCCTGCCTCAGCCTCACGAGTGCTAGGATTACCGATGTGTAGCCACCGTACTCGGTTTAACATAGCTGAGTAACAAAGTTAAGATGCAGAAAATACTGTTACTTGAAATTAACTTGATGGGGTTGGGGACTTGGCTCAGCGGCATAAGCTCCTGCCTTGCAAGCAGGCAGTCGTGAGTTCAATCCCTGGTACCAATTTAAAAAAAAAAATTAACTTGATAGCTGTCTAGCTGAGTCTGTGATTCCGCCAGTGTAGAAAATGACAGCACAGGGGCTGGGGATTTAGCTCAGCGGCATAAGCACCTGCCTTGCAAGCAGGCGGTCATGAGTTTGATCCCCGGTACTGATAAAAAGTTTTTTTTATTTTTTTTACCGATAAAAAGTTAAAAAAAAAATGTCAGCACAGGGCCAGGGGTTTAGCTCAGGGGCATAAGCGCTTGCTGGGCAAGCACAAGTTGTGAGTTTCATCCCTGATACCAAAAGAAAAAAAAAAGAAAATGACAGGACGCACACTCAGATTACCCATGAAGGAAGTGTGTGTGTGTAGAACTGGTGAGTAAACAAAAGACAAAGACATCCAAAGCTTCTTCACAATCATGTATGCAGCTATTACATGATATGCACTTGTATGGGCATAGAAAGTCGGAACAGTTAAAAAAATGGAAACCAAGAGATGAAAACATCTATCATCTATGGGAGCCAGTTCAGGGCACTCACCAATGTGCAAATGGCAGAATTCCACTAGGGACAGTTGTTTATTTAGAAATCAAACTACTTAATATTTTCTTGGCATTTTTTATATTTTAGAGATAGGGTCTCACTATGGACACCTGGCTGGCCTAGAACTCCAAAGTCTCCCGCAGCAGCCTCCCTAGTGCTGACATTACAGGCCTGTGCCCTGCGCCCAGCTCTTCAGACAACCTCAGACTTGCCAGTGCAGGGAAGAGAAAGAGCAGTATTGAAACCGCGTTAGTTTTCTGTGGGTTTTTCCCTACCAGGCTTACAGTACCTCTGTCTTACTTTGGGGCCTCTACTGTCACAAAGATTTCTCTGGGCTCCCTTTTCACGCTAGCCCAAATGGAACCCCACTGGTAGGAAACAGACCGTTCTGGTCCCCAAGGTGACCTCAGATCTATTGACCACACAGCAGCAACCCCAGGGAGCTTCCAAAGTGCCACTGTGGTCATGGTTTTCCTCCACAAAGCGTTGTTAATGTCAGCCACATTTAATCCAGATTCCTTCCGGGCTACAGGGCCTGCTGCAGCCAGCATCCTTGCGGTAGAGAGCAGCCAGGTGGAATCAGTTCCCGGAGTGCCCACTTCTCTCTGGGCATTCATTGTTTTCCTCTCTTAGTTTAGAAGTTTCCTCCCTCAGGTTGGAAGCTTCTGGTGGCACCCCACAAGTCTCAGCTGCGATGTCGCCACCTCCTTAAGCCAGCCAGCTCAGTCATGCTATCCTGGCTCAGGCTAGTTCAGGCCTGACGGATGCTGACTACGCTCGGCTATTTTTGAACAGACATCAGGTTTGCAGGGAGGATGGCGACGGAAAGAGAGTGCGTGTCCTTTTAAAAGCGAGTAGTTCCCAAAAGCGCGCCCCCTACTAGTGGGGCGGTACCGTATGGCTGCCCCGCTACGTGCCCCTCACAAAGATGGGCCCCAGGAAGGCGCCGGCTCTGATTGGTGCGATGAGTGTGTCCCGGGCGGCGCTGGTTGGTGGAGGGCAGGGGCGTGCCGAGATAGGGGCGGGGCCCAGGGAGGCGGGGCTAGCGGGCACCACCCTCCGGCCGAGCTCCCCGCCGCCTAGGGAGTATGTCGAAGGCTCGGAGCCACCTGCGCGCTGCCCTGTCCCTGGTAGCTGTTTCTATGCGCGGTGCAAAGACCGAGGTCTCCGGGCGGCGGGGGCTGAGCGCGTGCCCAGCACCGCGGGAGCCAGGCATGGAGTATCAGGTACTCATGGGGCGGCCGGCGGTTGTGCGCGACACGTGGGGCGGGCCTGGGCGCACAGCATCCGGGCTCCACCAGCTCTAGGGGGAACCTGGAGACTCGGACCAGAGAATGAGGCGAGGGGGAACATCCTGGAGACAGAGGGTGGGGACAGAGATTAGGAAGTTGGGCCCGGAATCAGGCTGTTGTGACCCGCACTGGTGATAGGAGACTCGAGAAAGATCCAGACTCGGTGACCACGGAGAGTGCTCCCAGCAGTGCGCGGCTGAGAGAAGAGAGGAAGGAATTCGGAGTTCACGCTCCAGAGATCTGGGGATATAGATCTGGGGTGGAGCCCGCCCCAGCTTTCAGAGGACTAAGGATCTGAATGCCTGGGATTGAGGAGTGGGCCGGAGTCTGGAGAACAGAGGTCTGCCGCTGCTGTGCCAGGCGCCAGTCGCTAGAGGCCAGAGCCTACTACCAGCCAGGCAGGTGTCCCCAGTTCGAGGGGCATGGGGATTAGGACTTCCAACCACCCGAGAGGCCCTGAGGGCCAGCGAAATGGGGCCCATGTCCTAGGCGAAGCAAGCCCTTCACTCTCGCCAGCCCAGCTGGCGTCTCCTGAGGCTGTATCCACCAGCCTCTTCTGGCTGGCAGTCCTGGGCACACAGTCCTCCCTCTGAGCTTCCACCTCTTCCTCTCTTTACTTCAATCAACTGTTCTCCACGAGGTCAGAATGTGGAACCCCTGATTGTGAGGCTTGGGTATGACAGCCCCCCTGGATCCCACAATTCTAAGTGTTCAGCTTTCCATGGTTCTGGTCCAAGCCAGTCAGGGCCTGGCATGTTGGTGGAGGGAATGAGGGCAAAGACTCAGGGAGTACAGCCAGAGGCCCGAGCCAGAAGCAGCACTAACTTGCTTAGTTCTGCCACCTCCTTGCCTGGCACTCCTGGGGTGGGGCTGAACTGCTCCCAGCTCCTATCCTTATCAGAGCTGGAAAGATGCCATGCTCCCTCCCCAGTGCTCACCCTGCAGGTTATGCATCAGGGCTGCAATAGCAGGCCTGGTGGGCTAGCCTGGCCCCTGGTGTGCTGAGTGCCTCCGGCCCTGAGCTAACTGGCCACTCTGGTGTTTGCAGGATGCTGTACGCAAGCTCAACACCCTGCAGACCAACGCCAGCTACCTGGAGCAGGCGAAGCAGCAGAGAGGGGACCCCCAGAAACAGATGGAAGCCATGGAGCTGTTCCTTGCAAGGAGTGGGGTGCAGGTAAGAAAGGGAGGGGCCGCGACTCCCCACATCTTCGTCTGTCTGAGTCTTGTGCCTGAACTGGGTTTGTCTCTCTGTCCCAGGTGGAGGATTTGGACCAGCTGAACATCATTCATGTCACTGGGACTAAGGGGAAGGTGAGGGGCAGGACCAGGGCTCAGGTCCACTGGGTGGGCTGAAGGGTAGGACCTGCCCACACTGTGCCTTTCCCCTACAGGGTTCCACCTGTGCCTTCACTGAGCGCATCCTGCGGAATTATGGCCTGAAGACTGGATTCTTTAGGTACTGAGTTAGTTGGTGGGGGGATGTGTTCTGAGCTCTCTGGGGAACTGTGACCTGAGGCCATTCCAAGAAGCCAGCCATGTGACTCTCTGCAGAGTTTATTCACTCAACAAACATACCTGCCCAAGTTGATAGCAGTCCTTAGTTTTCAAAACAAAAAAGTACTGCAATGGTGACTGTAACATGAGTGTATAACCTAAATATGTGGTTGGAATAGTCAGATGTCTTTTTATTAATTTAGATTCCAGATATAATATTTAAGCTCCACAGACATGTTACCAGTTAGAATGCTCTTTGTTGTAAAGAGCAGAAACCTGGCTTTTCAGGGCTTAAAAGTGAAGGTAAAGCCTGGTATGGTGGTGTGTACCTTTAATCCCAGCACTGAGGCTGAGGCAGGAGGATTGCTGTGAGTTCAAGGCCAGTTTGAGCCACAAGACCCTGTCTCAAAAAAATAATAAAAAAAGATAAAAGTAATTTGTGGTGCTCATTGCAAGGTCTCCAGGGGGAGCCTGCAGAGTTCTGCCAGCCTTAGTTAAGGCTCTGCTGGTCACTTTAAAGCCAAGGGATCAACCTGATGGTTGTTTCCGCTGGATTTACTCCTTAATGTTGGAACATTAAGATTTTTTTTTGTTTTTTGAGACAGGATCTCACTATGTAGTGTAGGCTGGCCTTGAAGTCACTTTGATTTTCCTGCCTCAGCCTCCAAAGTGCTGGGATTACAGGCATGTGCCACCACACCTGGCAGGAGTATTTAAGATTGTTGGCTTTTTTTTTTTTTTGGTACCGGGGATCGAACTCATGACTGTGCACTTGCATGGCAGGTACTTATGCCACTGTGCTAAATCCCCAGTGCCCCTCCCCCCCCTTTTTTTGAGGCAAGATTTTGCTGTGCAGTTCAGGCTGGCCTTGAATTCACTTTGCAGCCCAGGCTGACCTTGAATTTGAAGCAATCCTTCTATCTTTGCCTCCTGAGTGCTGGAATTACAGGCGTGTGCCACCTCACCCTGCTAAACTCAGCCCTAAACTACATCCCAACCCTTTTTTTTGTGGAACTGTAACTCCAACTTGGGACCTGGTGCTTGCCAGGCAGGCACTGTGCTGCTGAACTACACTCCCAGCCCCTCCAACCCTTGTTGAACATGAAAAGAGATTTTTCTTTTCTTTTATTTATTTATTTTTTGGTGTTTTTTGTTTTTATTGGTACCAGGGATCGAACTCACGACTGCCAGCTTGCAAGGCAGGCGCTTATGCCGCTGAGCTAAACCCCCAGCCCCTGAAAGAGTTTTTTCTTAAACAGCGTGTGGTCACATCGCTAAATTGCCCATGCTGGGCTTGAATTTGTGATCCTCTTACCTCAGCCTCCTAAAGTGCTGGGATTGCAGGCATGCGTGTCCACATCCGGCTTTTCAAAGATTTTTTGACAATGCAGAAGTGAGGAGCAAGGGGCTGGGGATTTAGCTCAGCGGCCTAAGCACCTGCCTTGCAAGCAGGCGGTCATGAGTTGGATCCCTGGTACCAATAAAAAATTAAAAAAAAAAAAAGAAGTGAGGCGCAAACCCCAGGCCTCATACATGCGTGGCAAGTGCCCTACCTCTGGGCCGCATCACCGGTCTGTATTTCACTAGGTGGATTAGCCCAGCTCTGTAAGCATCCAAAACCACCTCGGAACATCTCAAGCCAGTGCATTTTACCCCAGTAGTTCTTTAAGATAAACCAAGAGAAGGAGTCCATAAGGGAGGATCTTCAAGGATTCAAATCTAGCCTTGTGCTGCTTAATGGCATTCTGAGAAATGTGTCCTTATGTGATTTTTCTTTTTCTTTTTTAATCTGGGAGCAACCTCATGACCTCATGCTTTCCAGGCACACTCTTGAGTCATTGAGCTAAATCCCTGGCCCCATTTATGTGATTTTGTTGTGTGACTAGCCCAGAAGAAGCTGATGTACCCACAGATGTCTATGATGTCACTAGGTGGCATAATTTTACAGGACCACTGTCACACACGTGATCTGTCACTGACTGAAAGATTATTATGTGCCCGGTGTGGTGGCCCATGCCTGTCATCCCAGCACTCAGGAGGCTGAGGCAGGAGGATTGCCAAGAGTTTGAGGCCAGCCTGGGCTCCATAGAATTCAAGGCTAGCCTGAACTACACAGCGAGACCCTGTCTCAAATTCATGACTCTAAAACAATAATCTGTCTTTTAAAACAATTTATTTGTAAAATATCCTACTTGCTGACTTGGGCACGTGTGGCCTTATGTCCAGCCCAGGGATTTGGTTTGAATCAGCACGAGGGACTTTTATCTTAAGGACTGAAAGACAGGTGGGCATTGTGGGTGGATGTTAGCAGAGTAACTAACACTATGGTAGGAAAAGCAGGGAGCTCTTGGAGATCAAGAACATGCTGTTTAATTTAATTTCAGGGCTGAGAGTCTTTCCTCCTTTTTGGAGGAGAGTTTCTGGGTTTGTTCTATTTTTTTTTTTTTTTTTTCTGCTTCCTAGGTACCATGATAGGTTTGTTCTATTTTTTTTTTGAGACAGGGTCTCACTACATAGTTTAGGCTGGTCTTGAACTCAGTATGTAAGTGATCCTCCTGCCTCAGCCTCCTGAATGCTAGGATTACAGGTGTGCACCACCACACCTGGCTAGGAGGGAGTTTCTTAGTCAAGACCTGCACATTGAGGAGGTACGAGCCAGGTGATGCAGGGAAGGCAGGCAAGACTCAGAGGCCAGTGGCACCCCTGCTCATTCTGTGGGTCCAATAAGACAGGGTAGAGGATCTCTCTTGATGGTTCAGGGAACCTCAGGAGGGATTTCAGCAGGGGCTCTGGGTGGGAGTCCTGACGACCCCAGGTCTCCCGGCAGCTCTCCCCACCTGGTGCAGGTGCGTGAGCGGATCCGTATCAACGGGCAGCCTATCAGCCGTGAGCTTTTCACCACGCACTTCTGGCGCCTTTATCACCGGCTGGAGGAGACCCAGGTGTGTGTGCTGCAGGCTGGTGGGTGGGGCGGGGAGGGCTGCTGCAGGCACCAGTCCAGGGGCTTCCAGCCCTGATGTGCTCCCGTGTCACAGGATGACAGCTGTGTGTCCATGCCCGCCTATTTCCGCTTCCTCACGCTCATGGCCTTCCACGTCTTCCTCCAAGAGAAGGTGCATAGCATACCCACTCCCCACCCTGCCTCTTGGGATGGCAGCTCAGAAGCCAGGGGGCTCCCACTCCTGGATGGCACCCAGGCATCCATCCCTTCCCCGCTATGCCATCTGGTTTCTTGCAGGTGGACCTGGCGGTGGTAGAAGTTGGTATAGGTGGGGCTTATGACTCCACCAACATCATCAGGTCAGTGCAGCTGCCTGGGGACAGGGAGGGAGCAGGCGCCTGGCTTGACCTGCTGCCTGGTGGTTCAAGGTGAGGACACCGTGGTCTTCTGTCATCTACAGGAAGCCTGTAGTGTGCGGAGTGTCTTCTCTTGGCATGGACCACACCAGCCTTCTAGGGGACACAGTGGAAAAGATTGCATGGCAGAAAGGAGGCATCTTTAAGGTGACCGAGCAGGCTGGGGAAGGGAGGGAACAGGAGGCCTTATGTGGGGGCAGAGCCATTTTTGTGCTCAGGATGAGGTCCTGAAGTCCTGGCCATCAGCCTAGCCAAAGTTCTTTTTGGTTTGATTTGATTTTGCTCTTGTTCTCTGAGACAGTCTTGCTAAGTAATTCAGGCTAACCTTGAACTCACGGTGATCCTTCTGCCTCAGCCTCATCAGTGCTGGATGACAGGCATGTACCACTGTGTGTGGCCCAGTCTGGGTTCCTGTCTTTGCTTTACACTGTGGTTGCAGCAAAGTTGAATCTCTCTCTGGCCTCACTGAAACATTACCAGTGAGAAGCTAAGGGACAGTCTAGACCCAGGCTTGTGGGAGAGGGGAGAGTGGAGATCCTCTCGCTGCCCTGGTCTCACCCTTCCTGGCCTGCCCACAGCCTGGCATCCCTGCCTTTACGGTGCAGCAGCTGGAAGGTCCCCTGGCAGTGCTGAGGGAGCGCGCCCAGCAGATTTCAGTGAGTCTCCTTGAACGGGTGGAAAGCCCATCTCGGTTCTGGAACCAGGGCACAGTAGGCTCTGGTGGGTAGGCAGTGATGGGAGGGTCCCTTGGCCAAGGTGGCAGTGGCAGTTCAGCAGAGAGCCGCTGTCCACTGTCCCCAGTGCCCCCTTTACCTATGCCCACCTCTGGAAGCCCTGGAGGAAGGGGGGCCACCGCTGATGCTGGGCCTGGAGGGCGAGCACCAGAGGTCCAACGCAGCCCTGGCTCTGCAGCTGGCCAACTGCTGGCTGCAACGGCAGGAGCACCGGGGTGAGTGGCCACTGGGGGTAGCCGGGGGGCTACAGGCAGGCAGTGTGTGGGAAGCCTGCTTGGGGAGGGCCCTGAGCACACTGTGCCTTGCCCCCCACAGACCTTGGGGAACTGAAGACATCGGGGCTAAGTATCCCCTTGCAGCTGCCTCTGGCCCCCGTGTTCCAGCCCACAGCTCACATGCGGCATGGTGAGTAGGACCTGCCCAGCCGGGACGCCCCTTCCTCTCCAGGGTTTCCTGAGGGGGACATGGGGGTGATTCAGAGTGGTAGCTAAGGGTCACCACACCTCCCTGGCCTTGACTTCCGGAATCTGTTCATGCCTGGTTCCCCCTGTACCAGATGAGATGATGGTGGGACCCATGGCCAGGGTCTGCTGCAAGGTGCCTGCAGGATGGGTGGTGTAGGCCCCAGCTGTGAGCACAGCCATTCCTGCCAGTGTCACTAGAGGTCATGACTCTGCCGCGTGTTTCTTACTCTCTCCAGCCCCACACATAGTAGGTGCTGGTGCCGTGAGAACCTTCAGCAGATGATTTCTTGGTGCCCACTGTGTGCCAGGCTGCTGTCAGAGCAGCTGTGACTCAGGGCTCTGGAGCTGTCACATGGGATGGCATATGCCAACAGCCCCCTCTCAGGGTGGCCTGGCAGATTTCACAGATAAGGTAGCCTCAGCTCTGATCTGATCCAGATCAGCTTCAGTTGCAGTGATGGGTGGCCTGGTGGCCAGCAGGCTCTGGATTTGTGCAGGGTGGAGGGCTGGGCCACAGAGAGTCCCCCAGCACTGCCTTGCCTGCTCCCTAGGGCTTCAGGACACGGAGTGGCTGGGCCGGACTCAGGTGCTGCGGCGAGGGGCCCTCACTTGGTACCTGGATGGTGCTCATACCAGCAGCAGTATGCAGGCCTGTGTGCGCTGGTTCCGCCAGGCGCTGCAGCGCCACCAGAGGTCCCTGAGGTGTGCATCACACGGGGGTGGAGTCCTCTGGGAGGGACTGGGTCTACCGGGAGGGGCCTGAGTGGTGGAAACGGCAGCGTCCCCTGACCCTCTTGCTTGTCCCCTGGTGCAGTGGGCCTGAGGTCCGGGTGTTGCTCTTCAATTCCACTGGGGACAGAGACTCTGCGGCCCTGCTAAAGCTGTTACAGGTGAGGCCTCAGCCCGGCAGGGAGTTGGCCTGGCAGCCCTGCTCCTGGCTGTGTGGCTCCCAGCTGGTGCCTGACTCCCCCTCTCTGAATGGGGCGGGGAGGGGTAGGTGTAAGGCAGCAGGCACTTGGGGCAGCCTGGTCCTCTTTTGGCCGTGGCCACATTCTCAGGTTAGGGAGGACAGCGTGGCAGGTAAAGGTGTGGGTTCTAGGCCCACGTGGCCTGTGCTGTTAGCCACTGGTCCACGAGGGACAGGAGATGGGTTTTTTTTTTCTTTTTTTGTCTTTTTCGTTTTTATCGGTACCAGGGATTGAACTCACGACTGCCTGCTTGCAAGGCAGGCACTTATGCCGCTGAGCTAAATCCCCAGCCCCGGGCTTTTTTTTTCTTTAAAAGAGGATAAAACCAAGGAAAATAAAACGGAATAAAACAGATTTTAAAAAACCAGTATAGTTGATGCAGGACTTCAAAACCTTGCAAAATCAACAATAGTTACTATAATGCCTTTGGTTGTCTTCAAAATAGCTGCAGACACCTCCATACATAGTAAAAATAGAACAGAACAGAATAGAATAGAAACAATAAAAACAAAACAGTGAATGCACTAAAGGACTTCAAAATAAGCCAATAGTAAATCCAAAATTGCTACCATAGTATGTCTAGCCATCTTTTGAATAGCATCAGTCATGCCATCAGAGTTAACATAATCAAACAAAACAAAAGAGAATAAAACTCAACCCAAGAAAACAATGAAAATGATATGGTTTCCATGTGGGTGTCACCTCCTGGGTCTCTCATGCCACAGTCCACGAGTGACGCTGACTCACGGAGAGGCTTGCCATGGCCTTTCCCTAGCCGTGGCTTGCTGCCCCATGAGAGTGGCTGCCCCTGGGGGTACCTGTGTCGAGAGGAGTCCCAGAGCTTTAAGGCATAGAAGCCCTTTACAGAGTGGGGAAACTGAGGCTGCTGTATGTAGGCTGGAGAGTGGATGTAGCTCCTGGGGATCATTTCCATTTCATAGACCAGGAAGCTGAGGCTGTTCATACCAGAACCTGACCCTGTGCTAAGCCCTTTTTTCCTCCAGTATGGATTTGGGGGTCACCCTCTGCTGGGCAACCTTAAGTGAGTGTACCCCAACCCCCAGCCTTCTGTCCCCCGTCTGTGAAAACTGCATCTTTGCTACCGGGACACAGGGCAGGCAGGGTACATTGAGGTGGGGGTGGGGGCTACACTATTGCTCTAGTCCAGGGAGGGAACCGTGGGGTGTTTAGAAGGCAGGGTGGGGGGCATCTTGTGAGGCTCCTGACCCCAAGTCCTTGGCCTTCCAGCCTTGCCAGTTTGACTATGCTGTCTTCTGCCCCAACCTCACAGAAGTGTCATCCTCAGGCAATGCAGGTGAGGCGGGACAGGCGTGGCCTCTGGGGGTTTCCAGGGGGCTGAGGGGCCTGAGGTGGGTGCTCTGTGGTGATGGGATAGGGAAGTGGGGACTTCCAAACTGGAGCTCTGGCCTAGGATGCTGATTGGTTTTATTGTATAAATACCCTTCTGTACATGTTGAATTTTCTACTAGGAAGGTGCAGTAGTGAAAAAGGATTTTAAAAAATGGTTTTTTTTATCGGTACCAGGGATCGAACTCATGACTGCCTGCTTGCAAGGCAGGCGCTTCCGCCGCTGAGCTAAACTCCCAGCCCCTAAAAAATGGTTATTGAAATCAATTTTGTGAGATTCGGCCAGCATTTACTTTAAATGAAATAGAGTTGATATAGTAAGGTATGCCTGTAATCCCAGCGCTTTGGGAGGCTGAGGCAAGAGGATCACAAGTTTGACCCAAGCCTGGGTAGCTAGTGACCTAGCAAGACCCTAACTCAAAATAAAAAATAAGAAAGCTGGGGATGTAGCTCTCTTAATGCAAAGACCTGGATTAAATTCTTACTACTAAAAAGAAAAAAAGACAAGTGGAGTGGAATGGAAAATACCAGTGTGCATACTACAGAGTAAGGGTAGATGCTGTTTGCTGATGATTCTGTTCCAGAATATATATGTATGTGATGAGTTGTAATGTAAAATTTATGCCATGCATCATATCAAAAGAAAAAAAGTTTATAGTGTTAAAAGTACAGATCTCCAGTCCCCACATCAGGTATCTGGGCAGAGCTGTGGAATGAGTATTTACTTGTGGTGGTTTTTGTGAGACAGGGTCTCACCATGTATGTAGTTCAGGCTGGCCTTGATCTCATGACATGGTCCAGGCTGGACTTGCACTTGGGGCGATCTCCTGCCTCAGCCTCCTGAGTGCTGGGATTACAGCCGGCCCTCAGGAGCACAAGTCTCTGAGTGAAAGCCTTATATGAACCAGCCCCCCAGGAATAATAAGACCACCTGGATACCCAGCTCACAGCTGAGGACAGTGTGGTCTGGCTGTGCTTCCCAGACCTTGGGCAACAGTTAAACTTGTCTGAGCCTCAGTTTTCTCCTTGTGTCCACTGTGGGGACTTGGGAGAGAGGCTGTTGGCACTGGTGTGGAAAGGCCCAGTGAGCAGCCCTTTTCCTTGCTTGTCCCCTGCCCCTGTGGTTGACCCACCCATTGCAGACCAGCAGAACTTCATGGTGACGCTGGACCAGGTGCTGATCCGCTGCTTGGAGCACCAGCAGCACTGGAGCCGCCTGGACGAGCAGGAGGCCAGCTCCACCCTCCAGAGCCCCCCGCAGCCTGGTGGGCCTGCGCCCCTGCTGCTGACGCCCCACCCCTGCAGTGCCAGCTCCCTCGTCTTCAGTTGTGTCTCACATGCCCTACAGTGGATCACCCAAGGCCGGGACCCTATCTTCCAGCCACCCAGCCCCTTAAGGGGCCTCCTTGCCCACCCCACGGCCAGCAGCGGGGCCAGCGTCCTCCAGGAGGCTGGCGCCATTCACGTGCTGGTCACTGGCAGCCTGCACTTGGTGGGCAGCGTCCTTAAGCTGCTGGAGCCCTCCTTGTCCCAGTAGCCGAGGCCACAGGTGGGGTGGGAGGTGGCAGCCCCCGTACCCTCCCTGCCTTCTCACTGTGAACTCATGCCAGGTGCCTTTTGGTTTGTACTTCTGAGTCTGCCAGGCTGGGTCACGGACTGGGGTAGAAGAGGGCGCCACCTCTGAGCCCTGTGCCTTGGCCTTGCCTTCCTCCCAGCTCAGACAGTGGGCGCTTCCTACCTGACTGGGCTCAGGGTCCTGCCATGTGCTGGTGATAGATTTCCTCTTCCCAGTGCCTTCTGGGAAAAGAGGCTCCTGCTTGGGGCACCCTGGGGACTGCATAGCTGCAGTGAATTAAAGCCTTTTAATTTTATTTTTAAAGAAATGGCAAAACCTTTGATTGATCTTCATCTCTTTGCCCTCAATCAGACAGTGAGGGTTTGGGGGTACAGGAAGTCTGGGAACTAGAATGGGCAGTGAGCCTTGGGTATGTGGCCTAGGACAAATCCCTCCCACAGAGCTTCAGGTGGCCCGGCTGTGACATGAGAAGACGGCCCAGGGCTGTTGGCCACACACCTAAACATTGCTTTGCAGACCTTGCTGAATTATTTTATTTATTTATTTATTTTTACCGGTACCAGGGATTGAACTCACGACCACGTACTTGCACTTGCAAGGCAGGCACTTATGCCACTGAGGTAAATCCCTAGCCCCAACCTTACTGAATTGGACCATTACAGGACCTGTAGCTGGCTTGGAAAAGCCACAAAAGCTAGTCACAGTAAGTGGCAGGTCCTAGTGGGAGACAAGAGCTATTGGAGCCCTGATTTGAAGCTGTGCTGGTGCGGACACAGCCTTCTGGTGTTTGCTTGTCACATCCCTGCTCCCATGGGCATCCTACCAAGTGAGCAAGCAGTAGGAGTAATCTAACCCAAACATGGTATGTTAGCATGTCACACCTGTCCCGAGGTCTCAGAGCCGTACTCTTCTTCCCCACCAAGACCCTCTCCCATCACGCAGCCCAGCTTGGCCCTGGTTTCATGTCTGATTTATTGACGATGCATATAAAGGGGTGGGCCCAGGACGAGGAGGCCTGGCCGCTCTCCTCCAGCTGGCCAGAAAGGGGTCTCCACATCGCCCTCGGGGCTCCCAGGCTGGGCACCCATTTCTCCATCAAAGTCATGCCAATGGAGATTGCAGGGATCAGGTCCAGCTGGCTCTGGGCTGGGCCTTTGTCTTCCCAGATGGTGACAGCAGCTGAGTCCTACTGGAGTTCACATCTCCCAGCTGGTATGGCTCCTCAGCACCGGGTCTGGGTTCAAAGGGCAGGGCCTCGAGGGTCCACAGCTAGGTGAACGCACAGGGCAGTGGGGTCTCTGTGTGGTCCTGGGCAGCTGGGTCCTAGAAGCCCTGGGTTTAGAGATTCTGTGCAGTGGGGTGGGGGACCCCCAAGTTGTTCCAGGCTGGTGCCCCTGTTGGCAGCTGGCCTCTCAGAGGCAGGCAGGAGGGGTGGGTGCGCAGGGTGTGTTCCATCTGGGGTGGTATCGAGGCACTGGGGTCCTGGGGCAAGCTCCTGGCCAGTGGGTCCCAGCTGACACTGCACAGCATCTCCTGCCCGGTGAGGGCTGGCTGGGGCCCTGGAGGCTCTGGCCCAGGTGCTATGCCATGCTGCTGGTGGAGCAGGGGGTGCTCTGGGTGCTCCCAATGCTGTGGTTGGTGCTGCTGCTCTCGGAGGAGGCCGGGGCAGCCACCGCCACCACGGGTTCCCGTTTGCTGGGGGGACCTGGGGGCAGGGGCAGGGTTGGAGGTGAGGGTCCCAGCTGGTGGGGGGGGGGCTGAGGTTTCCCACCCCCTTCAGAGGCTTCACCAGGCCCCGTGTGGCAGTGGGGCCCTGAGCACTTATTGCGGGGGTTCGGGATACTCACGCGTGTGTGAGTAGATGAACCACAGGGCAGCGGTGAGCAGGGCCCCGATGAGGAAGGCGCCGAAGGTGATGCCCAGCACAGCGGGCAGGACGAGGCCTTTACCTGTGCCCCAGGAAGGGTGTGGTGTCAGTGCTGCTGTTCTGCCCTGCCCCAGCCCTGCCCCAGCCCTGCCCCAACCCTGTTGGATTGCCTGGGAGCAAGGTTTTTATTTAGTTACTTTAAATTGTTTGGGTTTTTGGAGACAGGATCTTGCTGTGTAGTTCAGGTTGGTCTTGGACTCCCTATGTAGCTCAAGCTGGTCTTGAACTCACTGAGACCCCCCTGCCTCAGCCTCCTGAGTACAGGTATTACAGGTGTGTGCCACCCCGTGTGGCCAGGAGCAAAGTTTCTGTGCTCATCCCAGCTGGTCACTGACCTGACTTCTCTGAACCTCAGTCTCTTCCTCTAGCAGGTAGGTGGGCCATCACACCCGAGGCCTGCACTAAGAAACTTTTTTAGAGAGCACAGCACGGATGGGGTGCTGCTCTCCAGGCTCCTTCCATTCACATTGTTGCCTCCTCGGTGCCCCTGGGCCAGGGGTCTCCCCTGCAGGTTCTGATGTGCCATCTGTGTCCTGCTTTCTGGGTCTTGGCTGGGGGTAGGGATCCCACCCTGCCTGAAGGTCAGGGACCTTTTGCTTCTGCCCCCAACCTCAGAAACTCTTGTGCCTGAAGGGCTTGGGCTCAGGGGAGGTGATGAAGAATTCAGGGGGTGCTGGGCTGAAGGGGCATCCTCCATATATGGTCCTCAAAGAACACAAGGCCACCAAAGGGCCTTATGCTCCACCTGAGAGGCCCTGCCCCCAACAAGATTGAGCAGCCACCAGCCAGGTGGAGAAGGAAGCCGGACAGGGAGCCAAGGCCTGTGATGCTGTTGCCTTGTGGTCAGCGACAGGGTCTCCTGCCCCGCCATCCAGGGCTGTCCATTCCTCCCTCCCAGAGAGCACCCGGAGAGCTCACCAGACAGGTCAGAGCTGACAATGTTCACGCGCATGGAAACGGTCCTTTTCACTTCCTGGAGAGGAAGAGAGCAAGCAGGGAATGGCACGGCCCGGGAGGCAGCATTCTGGCCTCCCTGGCTCGGGCCGGGCCCTGACCTGGTGCCTCGGGTGTGGCTCCCCCCACCAACTCTGTAGCTGGGAACCTGTGGGGAGCACACCTTGGGGACCTCATTGTGGGATGGCATCAGTGGACAGTCCTTGGCTGTCACAGTGTTTCCTGTGAGTTCCAGAGGGCCTGTACACCCAGTCTGAAGGCAGAGGCCATTATGGGGCCCCCAGAAGCTTTCCTAGTTTCAAACACCCAGAGAGAGATTATGAATCCTGAGGACCTTTCTGTGTGCAAAGACTTGGGGTGACCCTGTCACTGTGTCCTGTGCCAAGAGCCTAAGGATGGAGATTCATTGCAGTTTGACACCAACAAATCCAGAAAATCAGGATTTACGTTTAAAAAAAAAAAAAAAAGATTTTCTGTTCCTCTTCCCTAAAGTCCCCTGTTCATTGAGATGATGTTGGAGATTGGACCACATGGGTAGGTGAGCAGATGCCTGGGTGGATGAGTGATGGGGGGATGATGGAAGCACACATGAATGGATGATGCAGGGGTGGGTGAATGGATGGATGGATGATGCCTGGGTAGATGATGCAGGGGTGAATGAATGGATGGATGATGCCTGGGTGGATGATGCAGGGGTAGCTGAATGGATGGATGATGCCTGGGTGGATGATGCAGGGGTGGACGGATAAAGCAAGGGTAAATGAATGGGTAGATGGATAAAGCAATCCCACCAGAAAGCTGTAGGTGGCAGCAAGAGCCCCCCTCGAGCTGGTTTCTCCTGGGCTGCTAACTTCTCTGCCTGCAAACCCCAGACCCAGGAGCCACCCTCTAAGCCAAGGCTGGCCCAGGGCCCCCTCACCTGGGGCAAGTTCTTGGCTGTCAGGGTCACAGTGCAGTTGAGGGTGCCGGCTGTGGGCATGGGCCCCCTGTAGACACGGAGGAGGAAGCTGAAGCGTGGGGCACCATCAGGGCCGGGGGGCAGCAGGCTCACACAGCTGCTCTTGGCTGCCTGGGCCTGGATGAGTTCCACAGTGTCCACCTCAGGCCCCAAGTCCAGGTGACAGCTTTCTAGCAGGAATGTGATGTCAGGAATGGATGGGGTCACAGTCACCTGTATAGGGAGGCAAGGGGACCAGACATGGGCAGCTACTCTCCAGTCTTGCCCTCTGCCCCTCACAGTGAAAGGACAGGACTGGGACACACAGGAAGGAGAGAGGGTGACATTCTTTCCAGTATCTCTGAGCAATGCCATCCCTGTCTACCCCTCCACCATGCATCCAGGCTGAAAGGTGGTTGTGTTCTGTTTTTGAGACAGGGTCTTGAAGTGTAGTTCAGGCTGGCCTTACACTCACTGTGTCACCCAGGCTGGCCACACACGGCAATCTTTCTGCCTCAGCCTCCCGAGCGCTGTGATGACAGATGTGCCCCTCCACCCCGTGTTTTCCGCAGCAGTGGTGGAAGGTCAGGGCTTTGAGGGGCCGCAGGAGCTGGAGGCTGGGGCAGGGCACTCTTACCTGCACAAAGCCCTGCTGCCCCAGCTCCATGGTGCTGGAGGCCTGTAGGAAGCTTGAGCTGAGGTAGAGGCCCAGCTGGAAGGTGAGGCCGTCCGTATGGAAGCAGTTAATGTCTTGCTGCAGGAGGGCAGGGGGGAGTCTGTCAGTCTGGGCGATACCAGCCAGGAGGGTTGAGGGCCTCTTTAAAGGTATTTATCAAGGGTACACTGGCACCTGGCTTATGGGACACACTTCCCTTGTGACATCGTGGTGACAAGGGCCCAGAAAGGGGAAGGGACCTGCCTATAGCTACACAGCTGGTATTTGTTAGAACCCTCTCACCCCAGAAGCCACTGCTGCGGGGACGGAGGCATCCCAAGACACAGGCCTTCCAGGGTCAGCGCCTGAGTTTCCTTTTTGTTTTTTGAGACAGAGTCTTGCTGTGTATTCTAGATTGGCCTTGACCTTACCACGTAGCCCAGGTTGGCCTTAACTACACAGCAACCTTCCTGTCTCAGCCTCCTGAGTCCCGAGATTATAGGCATGCGCCACCACACCTGGCTAAGGCTTGAATTTTTGGAATCCCGCTCCCTCCCCCATGCTAAGGTACACCCCCCACTCTGGAAGCCTGGAGCAGGTGGGTTCATGCATGGTACTCTCCCTCTCACCCTCAGTGGCGAGGAGTCCGACAGGATACTGATGACCACCTGCAAGGACACAGCCAAGGGCTAGTCAGAGCCACAAGGGAACACAGAAGGGGCCCCATCCAGCATACCCATTCAATGGAGGGGAAGACTGAGTCAGAGGCCAACTGAGCAGAGAGCCTTGCTTCCTAAACGTCCCACAGTCCCCACAACCGGGGAGCGGTGGCAGGGACCCCAGCTGTGCCGGTCCCAATTCCTTCTCAGCCTGGCGCTTACCCCATTGCTGACCACGTGTGGTGTCATTTTCATGCCACAGCTCGAGTAGTTGCTGCGCAGGACAAGCTGCTCACCACCGTCCTCGGCCCGGCACGTGGGGTCCCAGAAGGTCAGGCTGGTGATGTGGCACTGCAGAGCCTGAGGCAGGAGGGGCACTGTCAGGAGGTGGAAGGCTGCCTGGGGCCCATCTGTCACCCCCATCCGAGGGCTTCCCACCATCCCACTCCGTCCCCAGTGCTGAGTGTGACTGTATCACCCTGCACCAGGTCCAACCTGACACCTGTGACAATGCTCACTTTTGTTTTGTGCTTGGCTATGAAATCTTACATGGGACATCATGAGCCAAGAGTTTGAGGCCAGCCTGAACTATGTAGTGAGACTCTGTCTCAAAAACTTAACAAGAGAGAGAGAGAGAGAGAGAGAGAGAGAGAGAGAGAGAGAGAGAGAGAGAGAATTCTCACAGCCCAGGCAGGCATACCCCACCAGCATAGTCCAAGCCTAGATCTGCAAACAGGCAAATGGATTCTAGAAAGAGCCTGAAAGCCAATATTGTAGGCCGCAAGGGCCATACGGTCTCCACTGTAAGTACCTAGCTTTGCTGTCACAAACTGAGAGCGGCCATGGGTCATATGTACATGACAGCAGCCATGTCCCCGCAGTAACCAGGGTCTGCCCGTCCATCTCAGAAGAACCCAATCCTAGATTTCTCAGTCACCTTCTTAGGAGCAGGGAATCTCAGAGCTGCGTTGGGTGGCTGGAGGCCCCCTCTGAGTCCGGTTAGCCACACCCTCTATCAGGGTGCTGCCTGACTGCTCCTGTGCCCCCCAAATCCCTCATGCACTGATGACAGCCACACTGCCCAGGGCCTCCTTAGCCTGGTCCACCTTCCGAATAAAGTCTCTGGGGGAAGCTGCAGCCACACGTGGGGTTCTGCACAATGACCACATTTTGCGAGTCAGTGGAAGGTGGGAGGCTCTGCTGCAGTGAATCTGTAAGGACCATTTTCTTGGTGTTTTCTTCCACACGGATATATACGCTTAAAGAAAATGTGCAGATTTGTGTCTTTGTTTTGTTTTGAGGTAGGGTCTTACTCTGTAGCCCAGGCTGGCCTCAAATGCTTGGTGGTCCTCCTGCCTCAGCCTCCTGAGTGCTGAGATCACAGGTGTGCACCAGCACATCAGGCTGAGGAAGCCGTTTTTTAAAGCACTGGGCAGAAATCTGGGAGCTCTAGAAAGTGGCAGCAAGATGCACTGACATAGAACGTCACTCACTCCCTGGGGCTTGGGTGACACTGCTTGACATCACTGGTCACCAGCCATCCCCTCATCTTCCCAGACACCTGCTGCACCAGACAGCTGCCCCCGGGGAGGAGATTGACAGCAGGTGAGGCTTCCTCTGGGACTGAGCCCCAAAGCCAAAAGCTGCATATGGCCTTAAGCATGGAATGCGATGTCACTCTGAAATCCCCAGGAGGGCGTGGGTAATGCAGCAGAGATTTCTGGCCTCAGAAGCAATCACAAAGCAGAAAGTGGGCAGCTGGATGCCCCCTTTTTTTTAATTGGTACTCAAGATCAAACACAGGACTTGGAACACACTAGGCAAACCCTGTTACCACTGAGCTATACCCTAGGCAGGTTTTTTTTTTTTTTCCAGACAAGAGTCTCACTATGTAGTTCACGCTATCCTTAAACTCACTATGTAGCCCAGGCTGGCCTTGAAACTTGTGGTGATCCTCCTGCCTCAGTGTCCTAAGTGCTGGTATTATGGGTGTGCACCCATGGGTGTGCCTGGCCCCCCACAATTTTTACAAGTGTTCAAAAAGTTAACAACCACTTTAGTGGGGATGGGAGTATAGCTCGATGGTAGAATGCATGCTTAGTGCGTAACCAAGCCCCGAGTTCCACCCCTGCACTGCAAAAAAAACAAAACAAAAAAAACCTGCTGTGGCTAAACTGAAAAAACTGTAATAAGGGGCTGGGACTGTGGTTCAGTGGCACAGCATCTACTTGGTAAGTGTGAGGTCATGAGTTCAATTCTGGGTACCAATAAGTAAATAAATAAATGAACTGTAATAAATCAGGAGAAAGAAACAGGGCCAATTTTGGAGGTGTCTTGGGATTAAACCCAAGTTCTTCTTATTGAACTACATCCCCAGTCACTTTTTTATTTTATAATTTTTTTTTTTTGTCTTTTTCCTTTTTTACCAGTACCAGGGATTGAACTCACGACTGCCTGCTTGCAAGGCAGGTGCTTATGCCGCTGAGCTAAATCCCCAGCCCCTATTTTGTAAATTTTGAGATACAATCTCACTAAGTCACTATGTTGTTCATGCTGGGTTTGAACTTGTGATCCTCCTGCCTCAGCCTTCTTGAATGCTGGGATCACAGACTTGAACTACCATGGCCAGCAAGTGCCAAAACTTTTTACAGGTTGTGCTTTTTGATGTAAAAAGCCTATAACAATTATCAAGAAAATTACCGGGGCTGGGGATTTAGCTCAGCGGCATAAGCGCCTGCCTTGCAAGCAGGCAGTCGTGAGTTTGATCTCTGGTACCGATAAAAATGAAAAAGACCAAAAAAAAAAATGTGCTAGAAGAAAATTACCAAACCCCAGCAATAAAGAGACAAGCTGTCATCACTCACATGGGGCTACACATTACCCTTACTAACAAAATAACTCTAATTTAAGGGCAGGCGTAGCTCAGTGATAGAGCACTTGCCTGGCTTTAATCTCAGGTTTCTGAAGGAAAGAAAAAAATTATAAATTAAAAATAGACCTCCATGTTCCACCTCCCACACTGGCAAAAAGTTCCTTTGTTTGCATGAATTTACTTTTAATTAGTCTGGAGAGGGAGAAGTTGTGAACCCACAGCTAAAATTCAAAGGGTTTTTGAGGAAGAGCTGTTTGCAGTGTGCACCAGAATTTCATGGATCCTAACCAGCATCCCACTTAAGATGAAATGGGTCCTGAGAAAAGAATCACGTAGAAGAAAGTGTCACACACAGTGACATTTCCCACGGATTACAATACTGCAGAATGAGAAACAACCTGAAGCTCTAACAAAGCGGAGAAGTTAATTATGGCCTGTCGTTACAGTGGGGTGATATTGCTTATTAACAACATGATACTGAGTACAGATGTCATTTTCCCAAAAATAGGTTAAGTGAAATAGTGGGAGACAAATGAAAGCATCTGTTATGATTACACCCACATAAGAAATACACAGAGAAAGCCAGGCAAGGTGGCACCCGCCTGTAATCCCAGCCCTCTGAGAGGCTGAGGCAGGAGGATGGCTTCAAGTTCTAAGGCCAGCCAGGGCTACAGAGTGAATTCAAGGCCAGCTTGAACTGCATAGTGAGACCCTGTCTCCAAAAGACAAAAAAAAAAAAAAAAAAACCCAAAACACCAAACCAAAGCAAAAAAAGTTAATAGTAAAAGTGAAGAATTCAGTGATATGATTCAATAGTTAAGTTTTACTTTCTATAGTTTCTTGTATCAAATATGATACTTTATAGTAGTAAACACTCTAAAAGAATAAACTACTTCATTTCTAGTACTTTTGCTTCACCTCCCAGCACATAACAAAGTGATATAATTTTATACCATATTAACTAACCTGTGTGAATTGTACCTTGTGAAACACTGTTTCTTATTTTTTTTTAGTTTCTTATTTTATTAAATTGTTTATTTGGAATCCAGTTCTCTATTTTGGAAAAATAACAGTATTTTCTTAATTAACAAGAATCTACTTTTTTTGTCTTTTTGAGACAGGGTCTCTATGCAGTTCAGGCTGGCTGGCCATGAGCTCACTTTGTAGCCCAGGCTGGTCTCGAACTTGCATCAATCCTCCTGCCTCAGCCTCCTGAATGCTGGGATTACAGGCTGAGCCACCACGCCTGGCTAAGAATCTACTTAAAAAAAAAAAAAAAACTAACATCCTTATAATGTTTGTATTTGCCTGTTACTTAAATCATTTTTTTTGGTACCATATTTGCCAGGCAGGCATTGTGCCACTGAGCTATATCTCCAGCATTTATATCATCGTTTATGTGTTTATTATCACTTTTTGGGCTTTTGGCTGGGATCAAGTGTATGTGTTTATTGAATTACTGAATTTATTTAATACATGAATCTGCAAATAAAAAAAAAGAACCTTAGCAGCCATTGTGTTCAAGTAGGGAGATTCAGATTTTCTTTTTGTTTTTCCTTTTTTTTTTTTTTTTTTTTTTTGAGACAATTCTCACTATGCAGTCCAGCCTGGCCTTGAATCCACTATGTAGCCCAGGCTGGCTATGAGCGGATCCTCCTGCCTCAGCCTCCCAAGTCCTGGAACTACACACGCAAGCTCAAGATTTTCTTCTTTTCTAATTCTTGCATGTTTTTTAAAGCATGTATTATTTTTATACTAAATATATTCATTTGCCAATCAGGCAGAGGCCACTGGCTTCCAACTGTGCCATGCACTGGGCCTGTCAGATGTCACCTAATTCTTACCGCGTGGGAGGCCCCATCACCAACGCACCGGAACAACTGGGAAATGGAGGCTTGTGGTGGGATTTAACCTGACACCCTGCCCTAGTCAGGACCCCATATTCCTGGGAGGTGGAGGGAGCCGCAGTTCCCATGGGCAGGGGCGGAGGGGCAGTCTCTCACCTTCACGTGGGCTTTGTTGAGGGCCAGCGTCATGATACCATTGGCGCAAGTGGGCTGGACCATGGACAGGAGCAGGTGCGGGCTGCAGTTCTCCTCGGGCGGGGTAGTGGGGATGGGTGCAGGCGAGGTCTGGAGCCCACCTCCTGCGGGACAGTCACTGAGTGCTCACGGCGCTCGGGCACCAAGCTCTGGGGTGCTTAGTGGCTCACTGTTCCCGTGGCACGCAGGGCAGTGAGGCTCAGGCTGGCTGGTGTCCGCCCCAAAGCTCCCGGGATGGGGTGGAGGGGGCGGCGGGGGAAGGGGCTGGGACTCACCGCAGCTGGCCCGCAGGGAGATGTCGCTGGCTAGAGGGAGCTCCACAAAGGAGGCCACCACGCTGGCGTTGAGCATGCGGGCCTTGCCCAGCAGGCCTTGTGTGGTCTCTGGGAGCTCAGAGCCAAGAAAGTGCTTCTCAGGGAAAATCTTGTAGGAGTATCCGCCAGTGGCCTACGGGCAGGGCGGCAGAACAGGGGTCTCAGCCACCTTCCTCCCACCTGCCCGCCTTCCTCCCTTCATCCTGTGGCTCCTGATCCTCCTACTCTGCACAGCTGCCTCCTCTCCCAGTTGGCCTTGAGCCACAGGGCTGGGTTTAGGGGGCCCCCTGTTGGATCAGGGAAGCCTTCCTGGAGGAGGTGGCCTCAGGGGAAGGTCTAGAGGAAGGTCAAGCGGTGGGCGGAGAACGCTGGAGACAGAAGGACCATGAGGTCTAAAGACCCAGGTCAGGCAGGGCTGCTGGAGCCTGCAGGAGGCTCAATAGCGGAGGCTGGGAGTCTGGGTTGTCTGCTGGTCGGGGGCACACTCACCCAGACCTGCACATTGTGGTTGGCATCGATGACCCAAAACACGTTGGGTGGAGTCTGCAGGATGAGCACGGCATCAGGGTCCCCGGCCGTGCAGCTCAGTTCCACCTTCAAGGTCACTGTCCGGGGCCTGTAATGGGACAGGTGGCTGGGCCAGAGCGGGCGGGAGCGCAGGCTTGGCCAGGCCTATGGGGACAGGCAGGGCAGTCGTGGCTGCCTAGGGCAGGCAGCGGCTGGGCTCTCACCCGGCCAGGTGTAGTCTATGGAAGGGGGAGGGGAGGAGAAGAGAGGGGAGAGATCCCACCCACAAAGGTCCCATGAGGCCTAGGCATGAGCAGGTGGGGGCGGAAACCCGGACAAAAAGGGTGGGGCCTGGCTCCGGGGCGGAGCCTGGATCAGGGCGGGGCGGGCACCCTTACTCAGCATCTGGCTTCGACTGGACCCGCAGGATGTGCGCCTCCTTATGACCGGCCACGCCTTCCAAGCGGCAGCCCCAGACAGTCATGGGGCCCTGCGGCCGCCATTCAAGCGTGCGGCCCATGTCCTGCTGGGCTTTTGGCAGGCAGTACGGTGACCTCGGGGCTGCTGCGGAGACAAGCGCACTTCAGTGCCTTCTCTGAGCAGCTGGCACTAACACAAAAGCCCTATCCTCCCCCACGGACGGAGGCAATGATGGGGGGCGCACAGGATGGTACACTGAGATGGGGGCGTGGAGGACCTGCTGACAGACGCTGCACAAGTCCCTGTGCCTCTGTTTCCTCCTGTGTCAACATAGGGTTAATATAAAGAATGAGGCCGTATGGCATGTGTTGGGGCTGCAAGCCGGCCACCACCAGAGGCTTCTCCTCAATCTTACAGCATGCACCAAGTCCTTAAATGATGCATCACTGTGTCAGCTCCGGGAGCACCGGGCCTGAGTCAGTCCCCACAGAATCCCCAGTGCCTCCCATGGGGCTTGGCACACAGTAGTTGCACAATAAATAATAGGAAAGTGGTGAGGTTTAAGTAAGACATCTGGCATTTCACAGGGTTTGGCTGAGGTCTGGGGAAAGGGTAATCAGGGTACCAAAATGGCACTGCTGCTACATGTGACAGGGCAAAGCACATACCACCGTGGACCCTTAGTGCCTGAGACTGAGGCCTGGGCCAGAGGAACCAGAGGCCTCTGGGGAAGCTGACCTTGGCCCAGGCGGAGGAGGATGCTGCTGGGGTCGTCCAGGGAGGCCACGGAGACCAGGTGGCCCTTGGTCGCTGCCCAGTCAAGGATCTTGGTGTTGAAGGTAAATGGTGGCATCTCAGTGACATTGACTTCTGGGGGCTCTTGAAAGATGACCAGGTTGGCGTCCTGGGGAGACACAAGCAGGTTCAGGGCGCTGTGTTCCTGCTGAGTCCCCTCTGTCCTGTGCACGTCAGCAAGGCCGCATCGCCACTGCTGGCCTGCACCGTCTCCCTCCTCCCACAGGGCCTGGAAGGGACCAGTCCTTGTTCGCCTGCCCGTCCCAATATCACCCTGCCGTGCCTGCGTTCATTCAGCCCACATTAGTGACACCGTGTGGCTGCTGTCTCCCTTTCTGACCCTGAGGGTCTATGGGGGACAAACAGCTTCACCCTGACACTCGGCGTGTGGTGTGAGGGGGGCTCCCTGTACATGGAAAGGAAGAAAGCAAGGAAAAAGAAATGGGTGGATGCATGAATAACAGGCTGGTCCCTTCCCTGGGGGAGCTCACCATTCAGAAATCAGCCATGCCCAAGTCCTGAAGCAACAGAGGGCAGAGGGTGTCATTTAAGGAGGACAGAAGGAAGACAGGTCCCTGGCTGCCTGCAGCATGGGGGATCTAAGTGGCTCAGGAGCTGCCATCCTTGCCCTGCCTCAGGAGGGGCTGCCAGATTGGAAAAGGAATCAGGGCGGGCTTCCTGGGGGAGGTGCTGTGGTGGAGGACAGGATCCCAAGGAATCCTTTGGGGCCAGTGGCTCAAGGGCTCCTTTGTTCTGTCACCCGACTGTGGACATCGGGCTGACAGGGCAGCAGCAGCCACAGTGGGGCTTCAGGCTGGATATGAAGGAGGACAGCCCGATGGTGACCGTAGGTGAGACACCACAGCACAGTCCCCTGGAGTACAGTGCACCTGGGTCTGGAGGAATTAACAAGGGGATGAGGGGATGCACCCTGGGTGAGGAACCTGGCCCTTGGTGGGTGGTTTAGGGACTGAAGGACACCATGTTGCCAGTCCTCTGGTACAAGGTCGGACACCGAGGCCCATGAGATACTTCTGCCTCTGTCAGGAACTAGCCCAGCCCTAAGCCAGCCTACAGCTGCAGTGACCTTTGGGTTATTCTGGGCCCACTGCTTACATTCCCATGGGGATGGGGGAGAGGAGGGGAGGGAGAAGGAATCACACCAGGCCCTGTTCTCCCTGGGGGCCTTGATTTCCCCTACTGCTGCACCCCACCCAGATTCTCCACCTCCTCTTCACCCCCATTCTGTCTCTGTGCTGCTCCTAGCACCTTTCCCTCCTTGGCAGGTCGGCCTTCACTGACAGCTGCTCTCCTGACCCCCCGGGGGACCTCCCTTCCACCGAAGGAGGCAGGGGACAGACTACCGGTCCCCTCCACCCTTGAGCCCCTGCCATGGGACAAATCCTGCAGACCTCCTCTCTGATCCACGTGTCTAACTTGAGAGTTTTAAGAACAATGCATCTCTAACGTGGGTGTGTCAGTTACAAAAACCCTTGCAAGTCAAGCAAAGTGTAAAGAACAAACTAAACATCTCTGCAAGTCTCTCTTCCCAACCCTAACCACACACCACAGGATGCCTCCTGGCCAGGAGAGGTGGTACCCTCAGGAGGCTGAGGCAGGAAGACTGCCAAGGTTCAGGGCCAGCCTGGACTACATAGTGAGACCCTGTCTCAAACTCAAAAAACAAAGATTCCTCCAGCCCTTTCCCTTTTGTACTTAAATATTTTCAAGTAGAGGTCTCAGAACTTGTTCAGAGGCAAATGGGCTTGTGGAGGGTCAGGGTTGGCCTGGCTGTTCCCCAGCCTGACGCACCGCCTGGTCCTGCTGCCCCCTGGGTTCACTTTGTCAGGGCACAGAGGTTCACCCGGCGGGGCCTTGGTGATGAATGTCAGAATGAAAACCAGCCGGGCTGCTGAGGTGGGAGACACTGGGCCACAGAGACTGATGGCAGAGGACTCCATGGGTGGCCAGAGCCCCTCTTGGGGCTCGCGTGACACTCACATAGGCCAGATGGAGTGGGATTCCCGGGGCCTTGAGCTGCAGGAGGACGCTGGTGTTTGTGACAAGGACCAGAAGCACCTCTCGGGGGTGAATGCTGTTTGACTTGGAGGCCTGGAGGATCAGCTCCAGCTGTGACACGGCCTGGGGAGGGACAGGGAGACACATGCTCAGTAAGATTCACCAGCTCAGCAAGCCAGAGGGCAGGGCTGCCTCGGGGGCTCCCACATCCTGCACAGCCAAGTCCCTGAGGACGACCTGTGCCCGGAGCAGTGCTTGACCTTCCAGATGTACCCAGAAAGCATGTGAGGAACAAACAGAAGGAATTAGTCCCAGCAAATCCCACAAGAGGGAGAAAATGGGGGTGGGTCTGAACATCCTACAATAACAGTCAATTTTATTATTTCTGGTGATGGATTTGTGGGGGCGTGGGTGCTGGCCTGGACTGTCTGGTGAGTTTAAGACCAGCCTGGATTACACAGCGAGACTCTGTCTCAAAACACAAAAGACAAAAAGATCGGCTGCAATTTACAATATTCCCCTTTAATCCCTGTAGAATACCAAACGCATTGTTAGTACATTGTTGGCACTGCTATTGTTTTCATGCAAGGGTATGAAGCTGAATTCACTTACCCACTCTATCTAAAATTACTTTTTCTGTTACTGCTGGGGATTAAGCCCAGGGCCTCATGCATACTGAGCCTGTGCCAAACCCCTGAGCTATGCTGTCAGCCAGCGTCCCCAACTGTCACTGCTAAGTGCTGTGTGTCATTAGGATGTTTCCCTATGGACAGGGATAATATGCAAGGCTCACCCAGGGCTTGGTCTGTGCACATTAGCTCATTTAATCCTTGGGACAACGTTAAGAGGTAAATATCATCATCATTATTATTGTGATATTATCTTTTGATACCAGGGATCAAACTCATGACCTCACACTTGCCAGGCAGGTGCTTGTGCCACTGAGCTAAACCCTTGGCTCCTTATTTTGGTCACACTATATAGTTCAGGCTGGCCTGGAACTCACTATGTAGACCAAGCTGGCCATTCTCCTGCCTCCTGAGTGTCAGGACCACAGATGTGCACCACCATACCTGGCTGGTACCATTATTAGTCTCTCTTACAGATGAGGAAACTGAGGCACAGAGGGGTGAGGTCACTTGCCCATTATCACACAGCAAGTGGGGGATCCCTCAGTGCCCCTACTGAAGATAAAAAAGGAATCAGCAGGGGTTGAGTACAAGCACCTGCCAGGCAAGTGCCAGGTCATGAATTCGATCCCCGGTACCAAAAAAAAAAAAGGAGTCAGAAATCTAGGGGTGAAGTTTCTGTGGAGACAATGACTGGTCCCCCCACTGGGACTTTCTGCGGACTCACAGGGCCAGAGACAAATGGGGAGGCCAGGTGTGGTGGTGCATGCTTGCCATACCAGCACTTAGGAGGCTGAGGCAGAATTGCCTCGAATTTGAGGACAGCCTGGGCTACATACATAGTGAGTTCAAGGCCCTCTACACTACAGAGCAAGACCCTGGGAAGCTTCCCTGAGAGAGTCACCAGGAGCAGACCACAGGACTCCTGTGAGCTGTCAGAGGGAGAAGCTTCGAGACGGAGACAGCAGTGGAAAGTTTTTGGACTTCACTTCTAATCTTCTGGCTGATGTCACAGAGCTAGAGACAGAGTTTACAGCCCTGGAAAAATGTGCTCAGAAACATTTCCATGGCTCAGCGGGGACACCATGACCACCACGTGTGCGAGGTCCTTGTTTAAAGCAAACAGTGTTACTCCATTTCTAGAGTTCCACAAATTTTGTTTTTCATTTTAGTGTGATCTTTAGGTCATCATTCTCAAATACTCTTCTGCTAATTTATAGCAGAATATTGTCAAAGTGACGTATGTGTATGCTCATATTAATGCTTTCTAATGATTTTCAAAGCATTTTGTTTCATTCAATTTTTTTTTAAACACTACACATTTGTTTTTGGTACTGGGGATTGATTTCATGACCTCGTGCTTGCCAGACAGGCACTTATGCCACTGACCAAAACCCTCAGCCCTAACACTGCACATTCTTAATGCTTTAAAAATTACGGGGCTGGAGATTTAGCTCAGCGGCATAAGCACCTGCCTTGCAAGCAAGCAGTTGTGAGTTTGATCCCTGGTACCGATAAAAAGGAAAAAGACAAAAAAAAAAAAAAAAAAAAAATTAAATGCTGGCCCGGTGTGGTGCTGCATGCCTATAATCCCAGAACTACTACTGGAAGCTGAGACAGGAAGGTTGCCAGTTTGAGCCAAGCTTGGGCTGCTGACTTAGCAAGACCTTGTCTTGAAATAAAACATAAAATGGGCTGGAGATGTAGGTCTGCAAGAAGGCCCTAGGTTCAACCCCAAGTAGCAAAAACAAAACAAAACAAGGATGTGATACCATGCTTTGGTTTTTTTTTTTTTTTTTATACTGGGGATTGAACTCATGACCTCACACTTGCCAGGCAGGCATTTATGCTGCTGAGGTAAGTCCCCAGCCTATGTTTTCATTTTTTTTTTTTTTAATTCTAGTACTAAGGATGGATTGGAGGGATGCTTTACATCCCCAGCCTTTTTTATTAACTTTTAAAAATGTGAGACAGTCTCACTAAATTGCTCAGATTGGCCTCAAATTTTAGATCCTCCTGCCTTAGCCTTCAAGTAGTTGTGATTACAAATATCTACCACAGCACCCATATTTTGATAAAATATGAAATACATATGTTTGGTTCCAGGGTTGTGATCACTACCTGAAGCTGACCAGAGCAAAAAGTGACCCACCGCGCTGGTGTCTCCAAAGGGCCGGGCCCAGTACCACTCTGAGCTTCACTGAGAACCGACCCATGCTTGCACAATTCTGTACACTTTTTTCTTATTCCTTTTTTTTTTTTCCCCGAGACGATCTCTTATGTACATAGCTCTGGCTGGGCTTGAACCCATTGTGTAGCTCAGGTTGGCCTTGAGTTTACACTGATCCTCCTGCTTCAGCCTCCCAAGTGCTGGGATTACAGGCATGGGTTACCATGTCCAGCTCAACAGTGCACTTTCAGTGGGCAAATTTTACTTCAATAGAGCTGTTTACAAAACAACTGAGCACAAGTGATTTCTCACGGTTCAGCCTAATCATTAGCCCCAGGCCCTGTTCTGAGCTCGGGTATCTGCAGCACCTGTACCCATAGGCAGCTCTCCTGGACTGTGCCACCTTTAGTCCCGCTGACCCTCCACTTCCCCCAGCACCACCTTTCTGTCTCCCTGGATGGAGAATGCCAAGGTGCACCTGTGGCAGGAGACGGGCTCCATGGTTTGGCCACGGCAGCCGGGAGGTCCATCCTGTGTGTCTTGGTGACACCACAGGTAGCAGGAGCCCTGTGCTGTGCGGAGAGCCCTGGGGGCCTGTGTCCTGCTGCTGGTCCTGTGACTTTGTGCCTCAGTTTCCTCATCTGTGAAACAGTGGTAGGACGGGGTGGGGGAAACAACACCCGGTAACCCTGCTATAGGAAGTGACAAAAGGGCCGTGGAGGTCAGGGCCCAGTCTTGCCGGGGTCACAATTGTCACTCACAAGCGCTCAACTCTTCTCCCAGAACTCACAAACCAAGCCCGCCACTTCCCTGTCCCAAGTCCCTTCCTGGACAGTTGGGTCTGAAGCACCATCACCGGCCAGGTCACGGTACAGTGACTGAGCAGCCTGGAAACCCCGGGAGGCTAGAAAGCGGGGTTCTCTGAATGTCACTTTCCTGGAAACACAGAGGGCCTGTCTTTCCCCTCAGCCCTGAGTCACCAGTGGCCACTCACACACAGGCCCCTGGCCCTCTTCCTGCTGTTACCCGGCCCTGGGTCCCCGCTTCCGGGATCCTGGGGCCCAGTCAGGGTGGCAGACCGGCCAGCCCCTTGTCCCCAGCGCTGCCAGCTCAGGCCTGCCCTCCCTGGGCGGGTGGGCGGGAGACCAAGTTGCTATTTTTATACCAGTGTGGCACAGACGCCATTGTTGGCCGGTGGTAGGTGGCGGGAAGGGGATTTCGGCGAGGAGGTCCCGAGCGTGAGTGGCCACTTATAGAAAGTCGCTTCCAGCAATTCTTCTCGGAGTGGAGCTCGGGACTGCCTGTGGCCCCCACCCTCCTGGGGCTAGCTCCGAGGTGGCCACACTGGAGCCAGCCATCCCTCCATCCCCCTGCCCCCAGCAGACCCAGATGGTGCCTACAGGAAGGGTAGCCAGGGAAACAGGGCAAAGCCAGACAGACCTGAGTTCAAATGTGGGCTCTGCCATTAGCCTGTGGCCCTAGCTGTCACCTTTCCTTGCTGGACCTTAGTTTCCAGACCTGGAAAATGGGCTGAACATTGCACAGATTTGTGTGACTGCCTCAAAGCAGGTTGTCCAGTGCCCACATAGATGCACTTGGTCGTCTGTACGCATGGCTTATATCTCTGAAAAATGTGATCAAACAGGGACTGAATTTTTATTTTAAGAGACAGAGTCTTGATATATTATCCAGGTTGGCCCTGACCTCCTGGGTTCAAGAGATTCTCCTGTCTCAGTCTCCTACATAGCTGGGACTACAGGTATATGCCAACATTCCTAGCCTGAAATACATATATTTATTTGTTTGTTGAGACAAGATCTTTCTATGTAGTCTAGACTGGCCTTGAATTCACAGTAATTCTCCTGCCTCAGTCTCCTAAATGCTGGAATTACATGTGTGCTCTACCACATGCAGCCTAAAACGCATATTTTTAAAAGTTGCAGGGGCTGGGGATATAACTCAGCAGCATGGCATCTGCCTGGCAAGTACAGAGTCCTGAGTTTGATCACTGATACAAAAAAAAAAAAAAATGGGGGCTGGGGGTTTAGCTCAGAGGCATAAGCGCCTGCCTCACAAGCAGGCAGTCGTGAGTTCAATCCCCGGTACCGATAAAAAAGGAAAAAGACAAAAAAAAAAATTATGACAAGAAAAAAAAACCTACCTGTCTTCACTACAGATGCAAATTTTGTGGGGTTTTTTTGTTTTGTTTTGTTTTGTTTGTCTTTTTCCTTTTTATCGGTACCGGGGATCGAACTCACGACTGCCTGCTTGCCAGGCAGGTGCTTATGCCACTGAGCTAAATCTCTGGCCCTTTCTTGTCATAATCTATGTCATTTGCATTATATATCTTAAGCAATCTAAAGATGTTTTAAAGTATATGTAGCTTTTGTGTCAATGCCACAGCTTTTTTTAAAATAAGGAATCTGGAGCATCTGTGACTGGGGTCTCCTTGGAGAGCTCCCGGACCCAAGGCCCCAGGACAGTGGTGGGCGACAGTAACTTGCATGTCTATCGGGAGGAGCAGAAGCATTCCCGTTGGGCAGCAGTGACAGAGGCTGAGACAGCACCTGTCCCTTTCTGGGTCTCTGTCTCCTATCTGCCGGGGAACCAGGCACAATGATCTTTTAGAACTGCGTGGCTCTCGAATTCCAACAGCATCTAGCTTCTGGGAATCCTGGTGTCCAGCCAGATGGCTCAGAGGACAGAGATGCTCCGGTCGCCAGCTGAGAGGCCCCTGTTCCCCCAGCCCTCTCTGCCACTCATCTACCTGCCTCAGAAATGGCTTCTGTGCTCCCAAAGCAGGACAGCAGAAGCTACAGCCCTGTCCTTAGGCGCTTGCACAGAACAAAGAGGATCCTTCCAGAGGACAGTTAGGGAATGGGGACTCCCCGGCCACACTGCACACTGCAGGGTTGAATGGCAAATGCGGAAGCCACTCTGTTTGCTCCTCCCTCCTGCCTGTCACCACTGCCCTCCTCCTCCCCCCCGCCATCCAGCAGACAGTTATGCATCCTTAGCTGCCTTGGAGAGAGGATCTCTCTATATTGTCCAGGCTGTTCTAAAACTCACGGTTCTCCCGCTGTGGCTCCCAAGTGCTAGGATTATGGCCAAGTACCACCACACCCAGCTCGCCCTGCTTTTGATAACATAGCTGTATGCTCACAGGTCCTCATGTGGCAGCCCAGCCAGATGCCCAGGCTCTGCCATGCCTGCCTCCAAACAGCTGGCTCCGCCACATTTCAGGTCTGGGGAGCTCAAGTGGGTCAGGCAGTGCCCCTTCTAGAGGACAGAACAAGATAGAGTCCATTGCAGCCTAGGAGGAGGCTCAGTGAGAATTTGGGCATCTTGGGCACCCACAGCCCTGGCTCAGAGCAGAGGGCAAAGCTCCAGGTGGGTACATCTGTCCAGCTGTGAGAGGTCCCCACCCTGGAGAGGGGTGTGACTAAAAGGGGGCCCTCGCCCAAGTCCAAGGGCTCTGTCTCTGGGAGGGTCTAGGGAAGCCTGGGGGGGGTCCCTCCTGGCTCCCTCTTGGGGCTCCAGCAGTCTCGCCTGCCCCTCTGGCTGCATGTGAGTCAGTGCCAGGCCCTTGCCAGTTCCTCCACTTAGGGGTGGGTGGGATGCTCTGCTCATTTGCGCAGAAGTGGGGTGAATCAGCCACTGACCCTGCTGTGCCCCGGCCTGGGGTTTGTTAGGAAGACAGCAGCTCCGCACGGTGGCCTGACGGGAACCGCTGAGACACCCGGCGGCTTCCTGTCTCCCGGGTCAGGATGTGACCCTGGCCCCCTCCCGGAATCCAGGCTCCGGCCTGGCCTTCGGGGACCCAGAGAGATAAAGCCTGTGCCCAGTGGCCACTTGCCTGCTTGCCGACCACCCCAACACACACACACACACACACACACACACACACACACACACACGCTTGCGCCTGCACACACATGCTAAGCACGGCTTCCCTGGGGTTCTTGGCTGCTGCCCACCCACAGGAAATCTGAGGGCTCTGAGGCCACAGCAGGGTGGGCGGGGAAGTCACTTCTCAGTGCCAGGGACTGACGAAGGCGGCCACAAGTCAGGCGGGATGGGCTAGGCTGCCCAGGGGCCTACCCCTCCCATCTCCCCAGCCACTGTCTCCAGGCCTTGCACAAGTGGTGGCCTCCGCCAGGAACACCCGCCACGCGCTCTCTGGCCAGACGCTGAGACCTTCTGGCCAGTGTCCCTTCCTCCACGTCCAGCACTTTTCCTATCATCAGCTATGGCCCCCTGCACCCCTGCCCCATGCCAACGCCACCATCGAATGCTGGGCCAGCTGCTGCCCTCCTCCCTGGCCTGGCAATGGCTCAAGGGCAGAGCCTGCCTCTACTCTTGGCATCCCTGCAGGCAGGGCACAGATCTGGTGAAGGAGGGTCGGTGAGGCATGGGCTCCACTGTGAACACAGCCAGAGGTGGCCAGGATCACGGCCCGACCCTCAGCACCAGAGGCTGGGAGACCTTGACTAGCCACTGTGAAAGCAGACCCACGCCCCTCCTTGGCTACCTGCAGTGATCACCTCTGATCACAAAGGAAGCCAGGCCTAATAGATCATACCTGTAATCCCAGCCCTCGGGAGACTGAGGCAGGAGAATCACCAAGTTTGAGGCCAGCCTGAACTATATAGCTAGAAAGCCTATTTTTGTTTGTTTGTTTTCGAGACAGAGTCTTGCTATGTATTCCATGCTGGCCTTGAGCTCACTTTGTAGCCCAGGCTGGTCTTGAACTCACAAGGATCGAAGCCTCCGAGTGCTGGGATTACAGGCATGCACCACCATGCCCAGCTAGAGGGCCTATCTTTTTTTTTTTTTTGTCATTTTCCTTTTTATTGGTACTGGGGATCGAACTCACGACTGCCTGCTTGCAAGGCAGGTGCTTATGCTGCTGAGCTAAATCCCCAGCCCCTAGAGGGCCTATCTTGAAAAACTAAATTAAAAAAAATTTGAAACTCAAATCAATCGGCAGGTATGAGGCTGTTCTGTGAACTGTACCACACCAGCAAAATGAAGGTACTGATGGTGAGAAACGGAACCCGCAGAGGACGAGCAGCAGTGACACCACTGTGGCTGCCATTCATCAGGCAGTGGCTCTCGGCAGCCCCTCCACTGACATCTCACCTGCGCTGTCCGTCCAGATTGGCACAGTGACTCTGTGAGGTAGGAACTATCATCATTGTCTCCATGCTTCCAGGGGCACAGGTTCCAGGTAAGGACAGGTGGCCCAAGGTCATGCACCCGGAAGAGCTTAGCCAAAGCCCCACTGGGGGACTGTGTGACTTCAGAACCTGAGTGTGTGTGTTTGCACATGTGCATGTGTGTGTTTTGTCACGATGATTTGTGGGGGTCTCACTGTGTTGCCCAGACCGGCCTGGAACTCATGGGATCAACTGATCTTTCTGTCTCAACCTACCGAGTAGCAGGGACAACCAACATGTGCCAACCTGTGCTCCTAACCACAGTGACTGCATTGTCCCCAGATAAAGACCAAGCTCCCTAACAAGACAGGGGACCTTTGCCATCTCCCCATTCCCACTTGGAGGTGAGTGGCCAGCCACTCCCCCCCCCCCCCCCGCATCTGCCTTTGCACAACCTCTGCTCGTCCCACTGCCTCTGCAATCCCTTCCTTGCTCGGTGAGCTCTGGCAGAACCCTGGGTGGCAGCTGGAGTCCCCTACCCTGCGCGCTCTGCAGATGCACCCGTTTCGTGGGACCTGGCTCATTGTTCCTCTGTCCCTGATCAGGATCAGAGATCCCAGGTCCCCAGAAGAGACACAAGGAGCTCACACATCAGAACAAATAAACGTACAGAGAGCAGTCACACTTTCTGTATCATTACTAAATTAAAAAAAAAAAAAGTGACAATCCTCTGACAACCACACAAAATGGGTCGTAGGGTGCTGTCTGTGGTCTGGAGATTATCAAAGCTCACAGTCCTCACAACTGTCGGGGTGATGGGAAGCAAAGACCCCACCTTGGTGGCCTGGGCACCTTCTTATCACCACACGAATGCAAGACATCTCAACAGTTTTGGGGGCAGGCAGGCCGAGAGCTAACCCTGAGCTGCACACTTTTAAGATCGCTCTTAGGACCTGAGGTCCAGGGTCACCACCCATTCTGCTCAACTTTGGGGTCCACCTGGCTTTCAGAGACTGTCTGGCGAGTTCACAGACGTACGATAAGAGAACATTTCAGGGAAAAGAGGGGTGCTCTTTCTAGAAGTCCTAGCTGTCAAGAGTATAGCCATGTCCTTTGAGAAGCTAGGAGAATCCCATCTTGGGGGTACACAGATACCAAGTCCCCCTGGCTGCCACCCACCAAGCCTCCCACCTGGCACTTGCCAAATACAACCCTTTCTACCTAGGTCTTGGGGTGACCCCCACAAACTTCCCTCACCCCCCAGAACTGTTGTCTTCTGCACAAGGTGAGAGAGGTCCTGTGGGTCCCTTGGCACGGGCCCTGGGAGGACAGGACTGCTGTCTTGGGGTTGCCCACCAGGAAAGCCCCTCTCAGCCCATGGCCCTGAGCTGTTGCCTGACCCTGCCTGGGGCACTTACGTTTAGGAACTTCAAGAAGAGGACATGGACTTCCAGGGCGGCGTTGGGAGCCTGAGCCACGCAGCCCTCTGACACCTGGCTGGTGATGTACGTCACCTCGCCTCTGTCGGGGTCCACAGGCTGCAAGTCACAGTGGACATTCTCTGCAAGACCTATTGGAGAAGCAGAGTGGGAAAGAAGCCAGATAAGAGGCTGAAGATGTTGCTCAGGGGCGGAAGCACTCACCTAGCACATGCGAGGTCCTGGGTTCCATTTCTGACAAGGAGAAAAAAGAAAAATCAGGCAGGTGACAAGTACTCCCATTTCCTGAATGTCTGCCAGGTATCTGCCATGGACTCAGGGCTTTATTGAGTCTTCACAGCTACCCTAAGAGGTAGACACCATGGTACCCATTCTATAGATGAAGAAACAGAGGCTCACAATGGACAAGTCTCTTGCCCAAGGTCACAGCGCCTCCAAGTCTACAGTCAACACATACCGCATCAGTTACATTTTAATTCCAGATAGACAATACATTATATGTGCTTTGTTTTGTTTTTTGAAACAGGATTTTGCCATGTGTTTCAGGCTGGCCTTGAACTCACTATGTGATCCAGGCTGACTTCAAACATGGTAATCCTCCTGCCTCAGCCTCCCAAGTACTGGGATCGCAGGTGTGCATCACCATGCCTGGCAACGACAAATAATTTAACAAGAACAAGTATATCCCAAATAATGCCTAGGGTATACTTATGCTACTAAAATTTTCATTGTTTATCTGCAATTTAAACTTAACTGGGCATTCTCTATTTATCGCTGCCACATCTGGTTACCCAAGGCTCAGCGTCTACATTTGAACCTGAGCCTCAAGGCCAGTTCCAGCTCAAGGAAGGCAGGCGCTGAGCTGAGGTCAGGGGACAAACTTTCCCTCCTGACCTTTGAGGTGGCCCTACTGGAATGGTTCCTGCGAGGGTCCAGCATTTCCGGGCCCAGGGGACAGGGTGAGCAGGAGGGCAGCCCAGGCTGGAAGGCCACTGTCTTCGGCCTAGGCCTCAGCGCCTGTGGCTGGGCGGCCCGGAAACGCAGGTCCTGAGGGAGAGGAATGGAATTTCACCCTGACCCGAGGAGGAGGAAAGGGAAATGAGGCCCCTACACCTCGTCCTAAGGAATGCGCCGTGGTGGGGTGGGGGGGGTGGCGGAGGAGGGAAGGAGGACAGAGAAGGGGAGACTGTTTGGAAGTTTGTGTCTCCATCTTGTCGCGCTCACTTCCTGTTTTCTTGGAGATCAAAGATGGGCGCGGAGGGACTGCCTCACATCCAGCTGACGCCAGCTCCAAGGAGGGGGGCTGTCTGCAGCCTGCCGGCCGCCTCCTTCCCCACCTTTCCAGGCTTGCTGGCCTCAGAGCTGGGAGGTCAGACAAGATGGAGGGCGGCCACCCTTCCCTACAAGGCAGAAGACCAGGGCAAGGACATTTGGCCTCCATGGGCCCAAGGACTCTTCTTTTTTTTTTTTTTTTTTTTGTCTTTTTCGTTTTTATCGGTACCAGGGATCGAACTCACGACTGCCTGCTTGCAAGGCAGGCGCTTATGCCGCTGAGCTAAATCCCCAGCCCCAAGGACTCTTCTTTGAAACAGGGTTTCCCTATGTAGTTTAGGCTGGCTTTGAACTCACTGATTGGCCCAGGCTGGATTTGAACTCACAGCAATCCTCCTGCCTCAGCCTCCCCAGTGCTGAGATGACAGGCCTGTGCCATCACACCTTATAAATCCTTGCTCTGACCCCATCCTGAGTGTTACAGGCATGATGGCTCAAATCATGGTCCTTGGAGCCAGGCTGACCTACCTGGCTTTGACTCTCAGGCCCTATTTGCCACATAGATTTGCTGAATGATTTTACCATACAGCTTTATTTTTCTGGTATGGAAAAAGATATGTAGAATCTACCCAGCCATAGAGGATGCTGGGAAGCCCCCACAAGACAGGGCACATGGCAGTTCTCTTAATTACATCTATTTTTGCTGGCATAGTGGCTTCTTCTTGTAATCCTAGCACTGGGGAGGCTGAGGCAGGAAGATTGCTGTGAGTTCAAGGCCAGCCTGGGCTGCCCAGTGAGTTCAGAGTCAGCCTATAGTAAGTATATTGTGAGACCCTGTCTGAAAATAAACAAACAAGAAAATGGCATTTATTTTACCAGCTGCAATCGTTGTAGAAGCATTGATGATGTTAGGGGTGGAGTGTGGAGTCGGGACCTTTAGGCTTCAGGACAGGGTTCTCTGGGAGCCAGGTCTCTGGGGTCTCCCTCACCCCAGCAGAATCAAGCCCATGCCCTCCTCTAAATTCTCATCTCCTTCTGGCACCCAAGCCCCCCAGCTCAGGTCCAAACCCCTCCTCTACAGATGGAGAAACTGAGGCTCGGAAGGTAGGATCTGACAAAGTCACACAGCTCTGGGGACCAGGCTGGGCCCCGGCCCCCCTCTCCTCCCATGACCCGGGGTCTGGCGTATACATTAGTGCAGCGCCTCCCTCCTCTCCTTCCCTGCTCTGTCCCCAGACTTCCAGGAACCCCAGTTCCTCCTGGACTGCAGGGGCCGCCTGGGGCCACCTCCTCCATGCCGTCAGCCTGGCCATTATGTAATGATCAGATAACGGGCCAGGCTGGGAGATCAGATAAGAGGTCCATTTATTTTGGGGCCTTTTCGGATCCTGGCTGCCCCCACCCCGCAGACTAGAATGGGGAGACCGGAGGGAGGGTGACGCCGGGCCGGTCTCCCGGAGCCCAGACCTCGGAAAACAATCCCCTGGCACCAAGGGAAACTCCGAGGCCTCCCGGGACCAGACCTGGTCAGAGGCGTCGCCGCCGCCACCGGGAGCCTGGGTGACTGGGCCTCAGGGTTGAGACCCTTGCACCACCTCCCACCACCGTCCTCTCCTCGCCTCTCCTTTGCTTCCCACCCAAGCGCGCAGCAACTGCTCAGGTTTTGTAAACCACTCTTGACACCCCTGGAGGATAACAAGTCAAGAAAAGTAGCCCTGGAAGGCAGGTGTGGCTATGGATAATCAACCCCAGCACTCTGGGAGGCTGAGGCAGGAGGACTGCAAATTGCAGACAGTCTGGGCAAATTAGTGGCTTAGCAAGATCCTGTATTAAAATAAATTATAGAGCTGGGCACAGTGGTGCACACCTGTAATCCCAGCACTCCAGAGGCTGAGGCAGGCGGATCGACACAAGTCTGAGGCCCGCCTGGGCTAAAAGCAAGACCCTGTCTCAAAAAAAAAAAAATCCTCAAAAATAAATAGAATAAATTATAACACACTGGTGATGTAGCTTAGTACAAAAAGGCCCTGGGTTTAATGCCTGGGGCCAAAGAAAATAAAAACAAAAACAAAAATGAAAAAGCAGAGTCTCGGGGCCGGGTGGTCTGGCCCACCTGCCCAGCTCAGCCCTGCGAAGTCCAGTCACCCAGAGCCAAAGTGCCTGGCCCTCACGACCTCCATTCATGGACCTGAGGTTACTGACGAGGCTTCTGAGCCCCTGGCAGCCCTGGGAGCGGGCAGACCTGGTGCCCATTTCACACAGAACAGAGCTGGGGCACTGAGGGGTTCGCCCCAGGGCACCAGCAGCCAAGTGTGGGACGCCAGCTTTGAAGCCTGCCTGATGTTCTGGCTCTGCAACCCGGTACACACTTTCCATGTCAGTCTGGCGCAGTAAGTCTGTCTGACACCCGGTGGGTGCTCCACCCAGAGGAGCGGTGAATATTAATTCACAACATCGGGGCAGGGCAGGTGGATTGGTTTTCTGTACTAGGGATTGAACCCAGGTTCTTCACACTGAGCTCCATCTGGGCCGTTTTTAATTTGGGGACAGTGTCCCACTTGGTCACTAAACTGCCCTGACCGAGCGTGAACTTGCAATTCTCCTGTCTCAGCCTCCCAGAGTGCTGGCATTACAGGTCTGGCTTGCGCAGATAATTCCCATAAAAGGTCTTTCTGCTGCGAAGTGCCCCATCTCCTCCAGCTGTCCTGCCACCCTCCTGCCTTCCTGTACTCCCCTAGGGGTCCAATGACAACCTCAGAGTTCCAGGCCAGCCGGCCTCTCCCCAGGGCCACCAGGAGGCCTCTGCTTCCTTTTGTCCCTATCTTTCCCAAGGCTTCCCAAGGCCCGCAGAGTCAAATTCACACACCTATAATCCCAGCTACGCAGGAGGCTGAGGCAGGAAAATTGCAAGTGTATGCCCAGTCTGGGAAATTTAGCAAGATGCTCTCTCAAAATAAAATAAAAAGAACAAGGGTACAGCTCCGGGGTAGAGTGCTTGCCTGGTATACGAAAGGCCCCAGGCTCCATTTCCAGTACCACACACACACATGCATACACACACCAATGGTTGCAATCCTAGTTCTGCCACCTTCCAGCTTCCTTTCCATGCCTCGGTGTCACCCTCTGTGAAATGGGGCCATGACAATCACAATACTTCCCTCCTGGAGCTGGTGAGCCTCTCCCTATGGTGACCCATCACAGTGTAAGCTGAGTCTCCATGACTGAGCTGCTGTGTCCATGTGTGTCCTCGCTTGTCCCATCACAGGGAGAGCTGAGCTTTTCCCCAGACACACTGCTGCTCGCTTTCATCATGCCTTCTCAGACTCATGGTAACCTTTTATTCGACCCCCTGGCTAACTTCTATCCATGCCTCAAAACCCTGCTGTGAAAATCTCACTGGAATGGTTTCCCCTTTCCAAGGTACATCAGTTCCCCAGGTGTCCTTCGGGAACCACACACACCCAGATGTGTTGTTTTGATTGTCTGTGGTCTGCGCTCCCAGCCAATGGTGAGTTTTTCCAGGACTAGAGGGAGCCGGGCCCATCCTGTGCCCTGGTCTCTCAGCCCAAGCTCAGGCAGACAGAAGGACACACAGGTGAATTCAGCTCATCAAGCCTGCCCGAACTTGCTGCATGACCTGTGCCCAGTCCTTCCTCCATTCTGGGACTCAGTTTCTCTGTGGGTACTGGGTGAGGAGGGACATTCTTCTCATTCCTCCGGAGATTACGAGATCCCACCTGGGGACAGAGGCAGGGGGAGGACAGGGCTTCCCTCATGCAGCTCCTGAGGGGCCGAGACAGGTCCCAGAGGAGAGGCCAGGAAACTCAAAGACACTTGTCACCCCCAGGACAGGACAGTGCACTGCTGGGCCCAGGGCTCAAGCCCCAGCTGGCCACTTCCAGCTCCTCACCCTGCAGCACCTCTCACCTGCCTGAGTCCCCTCTGTAAAATGGGGTGCAGGAGCTTCTGTCACCCAGGGCTTTGTGAGGGCTGTCTGCTGGCCCCCAGGAGACGCTGAGTGCCAGTGAGGAGCACCCCCACTCTGGCCAGGTGGGGAGGCTGGCTCAGCCTGAGGTGAGGGTCCCCCCAGCAGAGAAAGGAAGCCGGATTAGGGGACAGGCAGCCTGGGGTTGGAAACCGCACTGACTTGCCCCAGACTTTGACAACCTTATCTATAAACTGGGCCTGACACACAAGGACGGAAGTGAGAGAGAATCTTTTTGTTTTTATTTTTGTTTTTTGAGACAGAGTCTCACTATGTAGCCCAGGCTGGCCTCAAATGCTTGGCAATCCTCATGCCTCAGCCTCCCAAGTGCAGGGATTTTAAACTGGGATTAGGGTCCTGTCTGCACCCTTGTCCCCTTAATGGTCCTGACTTACTGTCTTTCCAAATCCTTTTTCCTGCTGGCCCGTGGGAAGCTGTCCTGAATGTGGCCTAGACAAAATATGAGGTCCTGGCTTGAGTCCCTGGCTGCTCCCCACCGAGGCCCAGACCCCATCCCTGCCGCAGCTGCACCTCCATCCCAGCTACCCAGCTGGGAGTAGGAAAGATGCGTGTCCCAAACACACAAGGCATGGTGTTTACAACCAGAACAAAGGGAAACCGCCAGAGTGTCTAACAGTAAGGGACTCATGGGGCAAACAATGGCACGTGGAAGGGATGGAATATTCCAGAATTTCCATTCCAGACCCGTGCCTGAGGCCACACTACAGCACGGAAATGTCCTGGGACACAAGAAGGACACACAAGAACCCCAGATGTTGATTGGCTGGGTGAAAATTACCTTAAAAGTAAGCTTGGCAAAAACCAGAAAGCCACCTATCACCGGCAGGCTAACTGAGCTAGGAGTTTGGAGGCCGGGTTTTTTTTCTTTAATCTATTTTCTTTTTCCTTCTTTGTGGTATTGGGAAAGGAAGCCAGGAACTCATCCCGTGAAGGCAAGAGCTCGCCACTGAGCCCCACCCCAGCTTCCACGCTCACCTAATTTCTTTGAGCAGGTTGAGGCGAGCATTTGTTAAACTGCTCTTTAAAAATCTCCGCACACTAATTCTTTAAAAAAAAAAAAAAATTCCTCCATGACAGAAAGATGTGCTTTGGAAAGTGAAAGTCCCCTGGGGACAGTCCCACACAGAACTGGCACTCTGGGTACCAGTCCTTTCAGAATCTTCTCCAGGACACCGTGTGCTGTTCGTGTTCTGTGAGTCACAACATGGAGTCACAATTTGGGGTTTGCTCTGGACATCTACCTGTCAAGGGGGTCAACAAACAGTGCCGTCTGTCCCTGGCTCCCTACACCACGTCCCACTGTTTTTGAGAGTTGCAGGCTGGGGCTCCGGCTGATGGACATCTAGGTTATCCTGGTGCTGGGTTTGGTTATAGGACCTCATGGCCAGATATCTCCACAGAGCAGGCCAGTAACTCTCCAGACATCACTGCCTAAGACTGAGTTGGGAGGACAAAAGTCACAGATGCTGGTATGGTCGTGCAAGCCTGTATTCCCAGCAGGCTGGAAGGCTGAGGCAGGAGAATTTCAAATTTGAGCCCAGACTAGGCAACTTAAGTGACTTAGCAACAGCCTGCCTCAAAATTAAAAATTAAACAAGGGCTGGGAATGTAGTTTAATGCAAAGGGCTGGGTTCAATCTCCTGTACTGGAAAAAAAAAAAGAGAATGAATGAATAAAAGTTATAATTTTGGGGAATTCCACCGCTCTGTGCTCCCAGAAGACTGGCCCATTTGTGGACCATTTTCACCCCTCTGTCCTGTTTAAGATGCCTGGCCCACTCCTTCCGCACTGGGGCTGGAGATCTGGGTCTCATGCTCAGGCCCAAGCCCAGCTGCCCACCACTGCCTGGGGTGCACAGTGGGGCTGCCAACAGCATGATACCCTCTCATCTGTGGTCGTGGGGGTACAGGACCTGCTCCCACCAGCACGACCAATTTTCCCAAGTGGTCGTTCAATATGGTGACCACTATTACTGTTTTGGGGTTTTGGAAACAAAGTTTTACTATGTAGCTCAGGCTGGCCTTGAACTCGCCATTGTGCTGGCCTCAGTTTGGCTATGATGAACTCAGTTCCTCAAAGTTATGATAAAATAAATGGCATATTTTTACAAACACAAGAATGATCAAAACTCACTACTTCCTAATTCCCTTATGGACTCTCACTCATGCTGTAGAGGTCCCCTGACCTATGAGGTGTACGGGGAAATTCCAGCTACTGTGTGCTGGGCACACCCCACCCCAGGTGCAGAGCTGGGGGGCGGGGCTGGAGAATATCGGAGTAAGGACAGTCATCACAAATCAAGTCCTTGTCTCTGCTCCTCTATTGTTAGGTAAATACTTTTACCAAACATCATTGCCTCTTTCCTTTTTTTCCCCCCCTGTACTGGAAAGTGAACACAGAACCTTTTCACAGTGCTAAATTCTTAGTCTTTATTTATCCATGTTTTGAAAGAGAGTCTTGCTAAGTTGCTAAACTGCTCCTGAGCTTGAACCTGGCAGTCTTCCTGCCTCAGCCTCCCAGACTGCTCAGACTACAGGCGAGTGCCACCAGGTCCAGCATCGCTGCCTCTTAAAATCTCTCTAATCCTTGGTGTCTAAAGCCCATCACTACCCTATAAAATCAGATCTGCACTTCTGCCTGGCTGTTTCACTCCTGAGAAGGGGGAAGAGGGCCTGGAGGTTTTTCCTGGAGGCCAGGTGGGAGCTTCATCTCTGGGTGTGAGCTCAGGTGGGCAGCAGGCTTCTGTGTTTCCATCTGTGAAATGAGTGACAGCAGCCACCATCTTGCAGGGTCCCAGGGTGGGTAGAGAAGGGGCTGCCCTGTCACATGTGGTTAGAAGCAAGTTTCCAGGAGCCAAATCCCTGCAAAGTCACTCAATGGCCCTGGGACTCGGTTTCCAGTCTCTCAGGAGTGTTGGAGACCAAGGATTAAGAGCTTTAAAGGGGCTGGGGATTTAGCTCAGTGGCATTAGCGCCTGCCTTGCAAGCAGGCAATCGTGAATTCAATCCCTGGTACCGATAAAAAGGAAAAAGACAAAAAAATTAAAAATTAAAAATTAAAAAAAAAAAGCTTTAAAATGCCAGCCTCTCTGCTGACCCCTCCTTGAGGAAGACCCTGGGAGCACAAGATGATGACTGGTGTCCCCAGGACAGAGCAGAGACCCACAGTGCGTGTAGGGATGCTGTGGTCCCCAACTCCTCAAGACCCTTCCCCGTGGCAGTCTCAGTAGGCAGCAGAGGCCAGGACCCTGCAGAGCCCAGCCTGGCTTGTACCCTTCCTGGGAGCAGAAAAGGGGCAGGGCAGGCAGTGCCATAGTCTTGGCCTAGTTGTGTGGAAGGTGAGGATATTTAAAGCTAGTGACAACTGGAGCAATCAGGAGGCTGAGGCAGAAGGATTACCTTGAGCGTGAGGCCAATCTGTGCTAGCAGTCGGTTTAAGTCCAACTTGAACCACAAAATGAGACCTTGTCTCAAAATACAAATAATAAAATCACACACACACACACACACAACCTTTGTAATAAAACGACAATAATAGCAACTCTCTCGGCAGGCATGACTACACCACCGACCTTCACTGCATCCTGGGAGGACTCTGTTAGCAGCTGTCCTTTGCTCAGAGGCCCGAAGGTGGTCTCTCAAGATCACCTTGGCAGGCGAACAAGATGAAGTTTGAACCCAGAGCCTTGCGATGGTCATGCACCCTCCTTTCCACCCACTCCTCGGATGGGAAACTCAAGGCCCAGAGATAGGGAACTCTCCCAGGGCTGCACAGTCTTCTGTACCTGGGTTCCCTGGACAGAGCTGGGTGGACAGAGGGTAAGGACCAGCGTCCAGGTAAATAATCTGCCCCACTTTGCTTGAGACTTAACGCTGAAAGCCCTTTGTTTTATGAAACTCTTCGGTTCCACCAAATTGGCGTGGTTGGTCACCTTTCCCCGCCATCAGAGCCTCTCCCCACCCCTAGACAGCTCCGCGAGGTTGAGCTCCGACCCAGGAAGGAGGTGGCGACTGGGGTCCCTGAACACCCACCTGTGGGGCCACCGCTGCAGGCGGCCAGCAGCAGGGCGGAGGCCAGGACGAGCGCGCCGCGGTCCATGCCGTGGCCCGGGGCTCGGTGCGCGGGGCCCTATCCGGTGTCCAGGGGCAGGGCTGCGGGCGGGCGCCGGGGCCGGCGTGGGCTCGCGCAGGGATCCGAGGGGAGCAGGCGGCCGGAGCGGCGGCGTCCCTGCTCCAGCCTTCTGGGGTGTCGGCCGAGGGGTCAGGAGAACGTGCACGGGACTCTGCCGGCCGGGGGCGCTGATCGTCGGATTGGCGAGGAGGGGGACCCGGCTCCGGTGGACAGCGACAAGGGTGCCGGTCCCGGCTCAGGACGGAGGCGCAGACGAAGGCTGGGGTGACCGACGGCGGCTGCTGCGGGAGCTCTCGGCGCATCCAGCTCGCCCCAGGGAGGCAGGAAATGCGCTTCCTTAGCGAAGGGGCCGGGCCAGGCCGCCTGCCAGGCGGGGAGAGGAAGTGCGCTCCGCTTTGTCGCTGGGTGGGGGGGTCCAGGGTGGGGGGCCCGGGGTGGGGGTGTTACAGGACCCACGCTGCAGGCTTGTCTCCCCACCCCACCCTCCATCCAGAGCCCCCAGGGCTGCGCCTCCCATTCCCTGGAGGCGACTTTAGCTCTGCTAAACCTTGGGGAGGGAACGCACTGCCCCATGGACTCCGTACTCCCATTTTGCAGATAAGGAAGCCGAGGCCTGAGGAAGCAGGGAAACTGGTCCTGAAAAATGAGAAATTGGCACTCACAGGTCCCCTCGGGACACAGAAGCTACAGTCTCGAGCCTGACACTGGCCGAGTGGCTCCTTGTTTTGTAGACAGGGAAATTGAGACCCAAGACTGAGAAGGAAGAACCCCAAATTGGCACAGCAAGGAATCTGTGGCCCAGAGAGGGCAGCAGACCCTGTGTCTGCTCTCCCCAATCCGCAAACGGTAGAAAGTCCTTCAGAGACAAAAGACACCCCTGGGGCCGGGGACTTAGCTCAGCGGCATAAGCGCCTGGCAAGCGTGAGGTCACAGATTTGATCCCTTGTACAAAAACAAAAACAAAAACAAACCACCCCTGAAGGAGGGGCTCCCAGACTCTCGTGGTCTTTCTAAGGTCAGGGGGCCCTGGGTTCACTCCTACTCTGCTTGCTCTGAGCCACCTTGTAAAGCAGCGCTCAGGGGTGCCACCTTTCTTCCGGCTGTAGTGAGAGTCCCAAGATTGGGCACTGCAGGGCTGAGTCTGGCGCCTGGCGCCTGGTGTAAAAGGGGCACTCGACCCACACTACCCCTGGAGCAGGAACTGCGCATGCTCGCGGTGCGCACAGTAGGCTCTGCTCTTGGGCTGTACCTGGGCCAGGCCCGGGGCGCTCCTAGAGGGAGCCTGAGCCCTCTGCGGGTGGAGACACGCAAGCTGCGCTTGGAGGGACCTGGAGAAGGAAGGGGCAAGGAGGGTGTGCCAGGCAGGGGTACCACCCTGGGCAGAGGCACAGATGCGGGGGCTCTGACCTCTGTGGGGCAGGAGGGGTGGAGGTGCCAAGAATCCAGGAGAGGCAGATGATATCAGGACATTATTCTGAGGGCCAGTGGGAGCCGTGGAGGGTCTGAGCTGAAGGGCGTGGGCAGAGCTGTCCCGCATCACAGATGGAGACATCGAGGCTCAAGGAGGGAAGAGAGGGTGCGAGCCTCTGGGGGAGGGGTTGGGCCTGGGTCCTTCCTGCCTTGGTGAGCTTGGCCGGCTGTGGGGTGCCCTACAGGAGCTGGCACAGACCAGGAAGTGGCGCGTGGCTCCTTAGGTGGGGAATGGAGGGGAGAGTTTCTCCCCATGGGTTGATGGGGTTGGAGGACCCACCCTGGCCAGCAGGCCACCTTGGAAGTGGCTGCAACGTGGAGACCGAGGCCATGGTGGCCAAGTGGGGAGGAGAGGGGCTGTGAGGTTTTGGGGGCATTGCCACAGGGTCTGCGCCCCAGGGACGGTTAACCCAGCCCCAGGCGCTCCCTGCACCAGGGCCCGCCCTAGGCGTTCACCTTATCAGCCCTGACTTCTCCCAGACACCCCAGAGGCCATCCTGTTACACCCCCATTCCACAGAGGAGGCTCCCAGAGGTTTAAGTGACCTGGACTGAGGGTTGGCAATGGAGGCCCCCGTGGGCTCCTCCTTTGTTGCCTCCTGAGCTGAGTTTGGAGCTGGTGCATACAGTGCAGGGACTGGGGCAGCTTAAAGATGAGCAGCTGCTGTTGAGAGGGGCTGGCGGGCTCTCTGGGCAGCCACAAGGACCCCATTTACTGCTCTTCCCAAATCTCTTCCCTCCTACTTCCCTCCTTGCTACACAACCCCCATTCAGGTTATAAACAGACCTGATCGCTTCTTTAGAAAGCCCCAGATGCCAGTTGTGGTGGCACGTGCCTGTGAGCAAAGCACTGAGGAAGCTGAGGCAGGAGGATCCCTGTGAGTTTGAAGCTGGCCTGGGCTCCATAGTGAGTCCAAGGCCATCCAGAACTACATAGTGAAACCCTGCCTTAAAACACTGAAAGAGAAAGAAAGAGACCCCAGGTGGACACAAAGCAGAACCCAGACATTGTCCAGTGAGAGGAAAACCTCTCAGGAGGCTCAGCGGGTCCTGGAGCCCTGACCCAAGGTCTTGAGGGGGAAGGAAGAGGGGAGAACCCCCAGGTCTCCAACTGTATGCCCAGTGTCCCTTCAATGCTCAGCCACTAGATGCCCCATGAGGACAGACCTGCCCAGAACCAGGCACCTTTGGGGCCTTGAGATGGTTTATTGGAGTTAACCTGGGCTAAGGCAGAGCTGAGGGGCATGGAGAGACTGAGACACCTCAAGGTAGGCTCGGCTCCCGGTCCTTAGCAGGAGGCGCCTGTCCTGGACTGGCACCCCTGTCCCCAGGAAGCTCAAGGGCTTGCAGCTGGGGACAGATTGGTTAGCTGTTCTCTACTCCAAGGGACACGTCTGCCCTCTCAGCCTGGCCCACCCCTGGGAGGTCACAGAAAAGTGCAGTGGAGGGCGCTGGGGATTTAGCTCAGTGGCATAAGCACCTGCCTTGCAAGCAGGCAGTCATGAGTTCAATCCCTGGTACCGATAAAAAGGAAAAAGGCAAAAAAAAAAAAAAAAAAAAAAAAGTGGAGGGGGACACATGCCCTGGATCCTTCCTCTGAGCTCATGCATGGTGGCCCTCTCTGCAGGTTTCTGGCCTCCTCCAGGCCCAAGGTGGTCCCTATGCCCTGCCCCACCTGGGCCCTACCCGCCCTCCCCAGCCTGTGACAGTGGAGCCATCTGTGTCCTGTGGGGCACAGATGTTTCCAGGCGCCACCCGTGCACACACCAGAGACGTTTGGTGGTGAGCCAAGGTCTAGACCCCTCAGCAGGCAGATGCTTGTCCTGCTCCTCCTGCTCCTCCTCCTCCTCCTCCAGGGCAGGAAGGCACTGAGCCCAGAGCACGTCTGCCCTGGCCTCAGGCCACCTCAGGAATTCCAGGTGGCCCCAGGGGTCCCCAGGCGGTTGGCGGCGCCAGCACTGGCCTGGAGCCAGAGGCTGTGGAGTTCCTGCAGGCAGGGACAGGGCACTGGGCAGGGATTCAGGGTGCCTGACTGCCCCACACTGGCCAGGCCTCAGTTTCCTCATCTGCATAGGAAAGAGTGACCTGCTGGCCTGGGGAGCTCGAAGGGCCGGAGAAGAAGAGAGCCACTTTGCAGACTGCCTCGTGGACCAAGACCTTCGTGTTCAATTTTATAATGAAGGAAACTGAGGCTCTGGGGCGGGAGGCCCCAGGGCAGGGGAGAGTCAGTGGATAATGCAAATCTGGGTCTGTCTTTCTTCCCTTGGCTTCCAGAACATTCAGTTCTGCTTCCCTCCCACATCCCTGGTCACCTTCTCACCCTTCCTAGTTCCTCCTCAACCCCCACGTGGCCCCGAGGCCCCTTCCCTTCCCTGTTGACTCTCACTCTCAAATCAGGTTTCCTCAGGCCTCGGTGACCCTGATATCACGTTCCAGCTCAGGGACAAATAATGTCTGGGACTCGGGCTGTGCTAATGGAAACAGCTCGAGAGCCTGTCTGTCTCTACCCTGGTGATAGCAGCGTCCTCTGGGAGCATCCACCCAGCGCGTTTCCCTTCCTGTCCACATCCACGGTCGGCCCTGCAGTTCCTAAGCCAGAAAATGCTGTGCTGGCACCAAGGTCCTTCTTATTTATTTATTTATTTTTGTCTTTTTCATTTTTTCAGTACTGGGAATCGAACTCACGACTGCCTGCTTGCAAGGCAGGCGCTTATGCCGCTGAGCTAAATCCCCAGCCCCCTCTTTTTTATTTTTTTGGTACTGGGAATCAAACTTACAACCTTGCACTCGCCAGGTGCCACTGAGCTAAATCTCCGGCTCCTCATACCGTGGTCCTAATCTCAGAGAGCTGGGTAGAAGCACAGACTCCCAGCTCCTGCCCCAGATCTACAGGATGGAACCTGCATTTTCTTTTCTTGTTTTGTTTTGTTTGTATCTTATTTTTTGAGTTGGGGTCTTGCTATGTAGCCCAGAATGGCCCTGAACTCAGGGTGACCCTCCTGCCTCTGCCTCCCGAGTGCTGGGATTACAGGTGTGCACTGCAGCTCCTTTCTTTTCTTTTTGTCCCCCCCCACCCCGCCCCATTTTATGCAATCCGTGCTACCCTTGAGTCTGCCATGTAGCCTAAGGTGACTTCAAGCTTTCAATCCTTTTGCCCCCAAGTCCTAGGAGCATAGGCAAATGCCACCGTGCCCGGTTTATAGAACCTGCCTTTTTTTGGGGGGGTGCCAAGGATTGAATTCACAACCTCACACTTGCCAGGCAGGCACTGTGCCTCTGAGCTATATCCCCAGCCAGAACTTGCCTTTTAGCTGGGCGTGGTGGTGCATGCCTGTAATCCCGGCATTTGGGAGGCTGAGGCAGGATTGCTAGTGACTTCAAAGCCAGTCTGAACTACATAGCAAGACCCTGACTCAAAAAACAAAACAAAACAGGCCCAGCATGTCATGAGGAAGCTCACCATGAGAAGTGACCTTGCCCAGTTTTGATCCGCCATCTGTGCTGCTCCAGCTGTCTCCACCCATGCGGCTCCTGCGTGCCTCAGGTTTCCCAAGTCCCAAACGTGCTCTGTTCTCTCCCTGTGATCCAGGACCTCCAAATGATCCAGGGGACATGAGTGTGACTCCCAACCCACTAGATGTCTGGTACGCTGAGTTCATGTTCCCCCAAATCAAAGAATGCGTTCTAAGGAACAACAGAGGTCAAGAGTAGGAAATTGTATTGGGAGAAACAGCTCCTGAGACACAGGAGAGGGCCCGAGTGGGTTACCCACAAGTCCGCCTCGGAAAGGAAGTTTGGTAGAGCAAAATCACAGGTGGGTACAACGTGGGAGAAAAGAGTGACCAATAGTAAGGTTACAAGCACAGCCGCGTAGGTAATGTTGATCCAGTGGGGAAGTAGGTCAGGTAGCAAGTGTCCATGGGAAGAGCGAGGACCTTTTACGGGAGAGATGACCAGGGGGTCCTGGTCGCACACCCTGGTGACTGAGGCCTGTCCAGACTTCACTGGACCAGGTGACACCCAGGGTAGTCTATCGCTTACCCTGAGGGAGGTATGCAGGCCTGGTCTTTAAGGAATGCGTCTCCAGCCACAGTTGTGATGCTTTGCCTGTCTGAATGTCTATAACGTTTCTACCTAACTCAGCTTCTGTATCATCTATGCATGGCTGTGCCTCAGTCTCTCCCTGGAGGACCTGGACCTCTCTTCATTGCTTAAGCCTTGGGGTCTGCTTGACACTTTCTCTCTCCATCCCCCTGAAAGCCACAGAAACCCTGGCAGGTCTTTTCTCAGATTCCCAGAACGCACTGCTTCTCACCACTTGGCCTCTGTGTCTCTCCAGGAACATCAGGGTCACCTCTTCACTCAGTTCTCCTTGCTTCTTCCCTTGTCCCCAGTCCTTTCTCTACCCTGGCAAGCGAGCCTGTTACAGCCAAATCAGGAACCAGGAGTGGTAGTGCCTACCTGTAATCCAAGCTATCAGGAGGCTGAGGCAGGAGGATCTCTGGTCTAAGGCCAGGTTGGCAACTTAGTCTTAAAAAGAGCCACGTCAGATTCTACCCTTGCCTCTGCCCAGTGCCCTCCACTGGCATCCATCTCACAGCATAAAAGCCAGAGCCCCTCAGTGACTGATGAGCTCCCTCTTCAACCTCACTTTCTGCTCCGCTCCCCCTTTCTTAGTCTGCTCCAGCCACCTAGCCCCTCCCTATTCTTTGAACCTGCTTAACACACATCTACCTCAGGGCCTTTGAATCTACTACTGCATCCACGCCTCAAAACGCTGTGTGCCCTCTACGTCCCTACTTGGGCATCACATGGTCAGCAAGCCTTTCCCAGGCTATCACTTTTTAAATGGCCTCTTTCCCCATGGGCTGGGTGTACAGCCCATACACCGGTTGTCTTTCTTCCCTCTAGAAGTTTCACATGGCTTCACTGAGCCCTTGGGCAAGCTGAGCCCTTGTCCCATGGCAGGTGCCTGACCTTAGCTGGCCTCCTGTTCTCACTTGTGGGGGTAGGGAACCGGCTTCCTGGGTCACAGTTCTGGATGACCAGGGCAGGGGTGGGGCATTCTGAGCCCAGGGATGGGGTCTCTGAAGAGGGATTGATAATGTCCTCAAAAATTCAAGGTTTACAGACAGGCATGGTGATTTATGCCTGGAATCCCAGCACTCAGGAGGCTGAGGCAGGATTATTTTTGAGTTCAAGACCAGCCTGGGCTACAAAGTGAGCTCAAGGCCAGCCTGAACTGTACCCTCTCTCAACACACACACACATACACACATTCAAGGTCCTGCAGGTGTGGTGGTATGCCTCTGTAATCCCAGTACTGGGGAGGCTGAGGCAGGAGGATCACCACTAGCTTGGGCCAGCCTAGGATACACAGGGAGATCCGGTCCCAAAAAACTACAAAAACAAAATGATGACAATATAAAAGATCTCAAGGTCCCACTGGATTCTGCCTGTGCTAGAGGAGCAAGACTCCTCAAAGTCACTTTCTTTTCCCCCAGGGAAGGTACCCCAGGGCCCTGTGGGTGATGGCCCTGGGTGAGGCTGGGTTTCCTGGTGAAACCTGCTCCCCAAGTTCTGAAGAGCCCCCTAAGACTGCCAGGGCGGCAGAACCTCTGCTGTTAAGGGTACTGAGCTCACAGTGAGGAAAACTGTGGCCCAAGAAGGGCCAGCGCCCTGTGAGCACCGCTGAGCAAACCAGGCAGGAGGCCCCGCACTAGGGCCCAGGGAGAGGCAGAAAGAGGAAAGGCGGGCCGAGTCTAGCTGCTGAGTGACCCGGGGAAGCCGCACAACCTCTCTGGGCTGCTTCCCAGAGCAGGAGCCCTGAGCTCACAGGCTGCGCTTGCCCACTGCGAATCCCGACCCCGCCCCTCCGAAGCCCCTGCCGGAGCCTCCAGGCCTTCCTGTTTACCGCAGGCCCCTCTCGGGCTGGGAGGCGACAGCCTTGGCCTCCTCTGCTCCCTGCTTCCTTCCTCTCCCACTTCAGCGCCTCAGCCCAGCCCTCCAGAGTCCTGGGGCCAGGACACAGGGTGCTGCCAGGGGGGCATCTGAGGCCACCATCCGGGGCAGGGCCCACTCCGAAGCACCCCCTCGTGCAGACCCCTCAGTTCGAGATGTTAACCCCAGGGCTGCTTAGCACCTGGGAATGAGCTGGGCTGCGCCGTCCCCAGGGCCAGAAGAAGGCTTTGGTGACCTCTGATCCTGTGTGGGCTTTTGCAGAACAAGCAGGGTCTCCCTGGGTGACTCAAAGTGTGGCCAAGGGCTAGCAGTGTGGGTGTCACCACCCAAACTAGACCTACTGAATCAGAATCCACCCTCCCACCCTACCCCACCCCACTCCTGGGGTTCTGCACATAAGCAGGTGCTCTACTACTAAGCTATATCCCTAGCCATATTTTTATTTCGAGACAGACTCACTGCATTGCTCAGGCTAGACTTGAATTCGTGAGCTTTTTGCCTCAGCCAACCAAGTAGGTGGGTGTTATGGATTAAAAACTGGTGGTCAATGAAAGAGTTGCTGGCCCAGACTGGACCCTTTAACCAGGAAAAGCGGCAGCCAAGTTAGAAAACTCCTGCCGCCCCGCCCCCTATAGACTTGACTGTAACCCTATACCCCCATCCCTAAGAACCTGTGCACCAATGAAATACCTGTGCATCTCTAATGGCCTTAGGGCACTGCCCTAAGCTTAGGCTATTTAGATTCCCCCACGCCACGTGTCCAAGAGAGATCGCCGGAAAGAAGGATCGCCAGATTCCAGCGGCCAGTGCGCCAGTCTCCTCTCCCCGGAATAACCACGGCCCCGGGTGCAGTGGAAGATGCTGTGCTCCGGGGCCGGCGGGGGGGGGGGGTAGCCTCTCCCCGCATTCCCGAAATAAAGCCACCGCCGCTCACTACTTTCACGGACCTCGGACCTCTTTCCCCTCTTCCCCTCTTCTCCCCTCTTCTCAGACCTAACAGTCAAGGGCTGCGGATTTAGCTCAGCGGCATAAGTACCTGCCATGCAAGCTCGGGGTCGTGAGTTTGAACCCGACCAAAAAAAAAAAAAAAAAAAAAAAAGAAAAACCACTCGTGATCAATTTAACACCAGCTGAATTAAATCAGCATGGGGCTGAGCGAAGATGTTCCACCTGAGGGAAGTTGCCAGCATAAATAGAGAGTGGAGAAGTGAGGAGTTGTTCCTCTAAATGTTGCTGTTTGAGCCGTTGGTTCTCCTAGAGGAGCTCGTCATGACTACTTCCCCCGTGTGAGATCCACCACTGTCATTGGAGGAGCTTGGGACCTTGTTGGTGAGAATGGCTGTGGTTCACTTTGGGGAAGCTCTGGTCCTTACATTGAGCATCACTTCCTGGCTCTGGAAGGGAAGACATGTGCTGTGTAATCTCCAGGACAAACTTGTCATGCTGGCTTTCTGGCATGTACTCGACTGTTCTTATCATCAGAGGAGCTCGGGGCCTCTGTGTCGCTGAGGATGGCTGTGGTACTTTTCAGGGCAGCCCTGGTCCTTATTTTGAGCATGACTTCTTGGCTCCAGCGTAGAACTGTCAACCTACCAGCACAACTCCTTCACCCCACTGGCACAGACTAGCTTCCTCTGCTGACCTTTGAGCCTTCCCGGCATGGATCCATAAAAGAAAGTGTTGTGAGTCCTTCTGGGCTCTAGAGCTCCAATTGGACTCGTGAGAGGCATTGTCATGGGCTCTGGGTCTTCATCTGGACTCATGCAGGACATTGCTGTGGGATCCAGGCCCTTGGCTGAATATTCTGGGTCTTTTAGTATGGGGGACAGATTTCCTGCACTTTCTTGTGTTATACTCTGGGTGACCATCATAAAATAACATAAATTCTGTGTCCTGACTGTAATTGTTCTCACAATCCCTGACTACAGCAGTGGGATTACTGTCATGCCTTCCTGTCTGGCTTGAAAGCCCCTGTGAGCCTCACGCATCTACCAGAGTCTGTGAAGCTTTACAACTGAATCACCAGGAACACCGAGGAATGGAGGAGCAGGTTAAAGGCAGCAGGAAGTCTGCTGCTGTGGTGTACGCCTGCAGTTCCAGTAGCTGGGAGGCTGAGGCAGGATGAGTGCCATGGGTTTGAGGCCAGCCTGAGCTGATTAGTGAGACCCTGTCTCAAAAAACAAACAAAATGACACTGGGGGAAGCAAGAGATGAGTCTGAAATGAGAGATCTTCCATCTTGACAGGCCTCTATCACAACAAGACCTGTCAAGATGGCCTGGCCTCTGTTAGGAGAGATTGGATGACCTTCAGAGCCCATCTGGCCAACTTGGTGAGAGGCTTTCGATCTGTGGTCAGCTGGTTCAAGGAAAGGAAGGAAAGCTGCCCACCCATGGCACTCAGGAGGCAGAGAGGGAAAGAGCCAGAAAAGAAGGGTGTGGCCAGTCAGTGGTCCCCAAGGCCACACCCACCAAGCATGTCACAGCAAACACATCTCGCATCCTGGTTTTGAGAGACCGACTGCACAGCACGTTTTGGAGAAACTGGGAGAAACCACACACAGACTGTGTGGTAGCCAGCGTTAGCCAGTGCGGTGAAGCGCAGGACCGGGCAGTCCTACTTCAGGGGCAGATTGTCTTCATATCTCTAATTTACTCTAAAAGATGTTGGAACCTGGCATGGTGGTGCATGTTTGTAATCCCAGTAGCTGGGAGGCCAAGACAGGAGGATCGATGCAAATTCGAGGCCAGCTGGGGCTTTATAGTGAGTTCAAAGCCAGTCTGAACTACATCGCAAGACTGTCTCAAAACAAAAACAGCAGCAAAAAAACCCACTCCCAAATAATAAGCCACCTCTCTGAGGGTGTGTTTGGTTTTGATCCAGGACCTTACGCACACTGAGCTGCATCCCCAGCCAAAGCCCACCTCTTTTTTTTTTTTTAATTCGGTACCAGGTATTGAACTCGAGACTGCCTGCTTGCAAGGCAGGAGCTTATGCCGCTGAGCTGCATCCCCAGCCCCAAGCCCACCTCTTTTGCAGCCTCCCAGCGTGCTTAGGAGCAGAGCCGGCTACTTCCAGGCCCTGCCACCCCTGGCTGGTCTCCGGCTTCTGTACCCTGTGCCCAGCTGCTGTGGCTGCTGGGCCTCTGTGTTCCCTCGTAGATCAGCGCTCTCCTCCCACAGCTGCACTGAGCTCTGCCCTCTTCCCTTTTCAGGCCTCTGCTCCCAGGTGACCCCTGGCTCAAGGACGCAGCCTCCTGAGCTGGAGCACTGGGCTGCTGGCTATGGCCTGGATTGAGTAGCTGCGGTGGAATTTGTGAAGGCATTGCCCCCCCCCCCAGCCTAGGATTAAGAAGCTGGGTGGGCCAGCACATCGGGGAGCCTAGAAAAGACACACCTGAGGGAAGCTCTCACAGGAAGGTGTTGGTGACAATACAGTGGTGGTCACTGCTGTTTGAAATCGTGCTTTGAGATCTTCACCCAAAAGTTTCCCTGGACACCTATCTAGATGGGTGGGTGCCAGTTGGCTGGTGAGAGGCGCCCTCTCTCTCTCTCTCACCAGATCTGCATCTGTGGGTTCAGCCAACAGTGTATCAGAAAGGTTTGGTACCAGTTTGTAATCCCAGCACTCGGGGAGGCTGAGGCAGGAGGATCACAAGTTCAAATCCAATCTGGCCAAGTAGACTTAGTGAGACCATCTCCAAATGAAAAATAATGAAAGGGCTGGAGATATAGCTCAGTGCAAAGGTCCTGGGTTCAATCTCCGGTACTGCAAGTAATAATACACAATTTTTTGCTTTGGCTTTAGCTCAGTGGCACAAGCACCCGCTTGGCAAGTGCAAGGTCATGAGTTTGAGCACTGGTACCAAAAACAAACAAGAATAGTACGTAGTTTTTAAAACATAACACACAGAACACATGCAGACTTTTTCCTGTCCTCGTGAGTGACACAGAGCAGCACTATGTCCAATGACTGCCCTGTGTGGGGCAGTGTGAGTCACAGAGACGCAGGTGGACGGGACAGGCACCACGCACTTTACACAAGGGACCTCCCACCGCCAGGTCCCCGATGAGCACCCTCGAGTGTAGTGCCCACTGAGGGCTCCCAGAAGCACCACCTGTGGACACCCAGGGACGGTGTCAGGCTTCTACTGTGTGTGTCCCCATGCGTGTGTAACAGTTGTAACAGTGAGCGGAGCGAGGTGCTTCCAGAGGCCCACACAGGCAGCAGGGGGACCAGCCGCAGGGGACCCCAACGTTCCATCTCATAGGAAGTTTGCCTCGAGTGACGTTTGCGGCTGCCACCTCTCCCTCTGCCCAGTCTCAGGGCATCTCCACTCCCCGTTCCTCTTTGGCACACTCGCCTTTGTAATTTAAATACCTTTATTTTAAAGGAAAGTTTGAGGGGCTGGGGGTTTAGCTCAGCGGCATAAGCACCTGGATGGCAAGCATAAGGTCATGAGTTCGATCCCTGGTACCAAAAAAAAATGCAAAGTTTGAATAACTGTCAATGGAGAAGCAGAGCCACTGTCACTAGAGAGGACCAAAATGAGCTCCTTCGCCCCACATGGGTGTCCGTCTGGGCTGGGAGTCGGTGAGCACCACACTGAGGCTTCCTGGGTGACACAGCCAACAAGTGAGGAGGCACAGGAGGGACACTGGTCCTCCCGAACCTGGGTGAAGTCGCCAGCACGTCTGGTTCTGAAGGTCACTGCCAACCCCTAACCTTGTTCAGCGTGTCCCTGTCCTGAGCTGAAGGTGATGGCAGAGGACACCAAATATGTTTTAGATTGGAAATAGGTCGCAGAAGGTGGCTAGAATCTGGGCAGGGCCACAGTAGGGGCTTCAGATCACCTGTCCTCAGAAAAGGACCCTAACATGACTCCCCATTCATTCATTCGTTCATTCACTCCCCTGCTTTTTTTTTTTCTGAGACAGGGTCTTGCTATATAGCTCAGGCTACCCTTGAACTCAGAGATCCTCCTGCCTCAGCCTCCTGAGGGCTGGGATCACAGGTGTGTGCCACTATGCCTGGCACACATGCCCTTTTCAGACCCCCACAGTGTCGGGCACCAGGGGACTGATTCACTGCATCTTCAGCTGGCTGGCACGTGTCACCCACTGCCCAGGGGGCCACCTAGCCAGGACCTTGCTGCTGCTGCTGCTGCTGCCGTTCAGGCCCCACGTGGTCAGCATGGAAGACACAGCTTGGGGAGCTGAGAGGTCAGGGCTGAGGCCACACTGCACTGGGCAAGGAATGTGAGAGCCCAGACCCCCAGGTGCCTGTGCTGGGCATGGCTAGGTGAAGAAGGGCCGGGTCCCCGGCAGGAGGAGGGGCTGGCTGAGGTGCAAACGATGGGCTGGAGACTCTGGCCCTGTAGGAATCAACTCCCACTGGAAGCAAAGAAAGAGGAGGAAAACCAAACGTCCTTGGAAATGCCTTTAGTGCTCGGCACCTGCCCGCCTCAGGACCAAGTGGCCTCTTCTGTGTGTGGTGGCTGGCGAGCGAGGGCCAGGGCCGGGTGGGGGGAGTGGGGCTCCAACGTGGCTACTTGAGGGCATCCAGGTGGGTGCACACCTGGGTGAAGACACTGTCCACGGAGCCTTCAGCATTGACCTGCGGGGAGACGGGCTGTTAGGTCCGGAGCAATGGCAACGGCTGGGGTCTCTGAGGCAGGACTAATCTCCCCCTCAAAGACTGGCCCTGGCTCCCTGAGCCCAGCTATGGCGAATAGCAGCTTGTCACTGAACTAGTGGGGAAAACTGAGGCTCAGTGAGCTGGGCTGGCCTGAGGTCGCATAGTGAGTCAGCTGAGCACCTTGCGGACGATGCCACGCTTCTCATAGAAGGCAATGACAGGCTCGGTGGCCTTGTAATAGGTCTCCAGCCGCTTCTTGATGGTCTCCTCATTGTCATCCACGCGCCCGCTGGTCTCCCCACGCTTCAGGAGCCGCTGTGTCATGGTCTCAGGGCCTGCGTCCACATACAGCAGCAGCGTGGGCTGGCCAATCTGTGGGGGGCACCATGTCACAGGGACCCCGTTTCTGCCCTCTGGGGTCATCCTCCCCCCAGTCTTCCCACCTCTGGGGCCCCCTGTGAGACACCCACATGGCTCTTCCATCCCTCCCTGCAGTCTTAGACGTTCTGAGACCCTGCACCTCCTCTGCTCAGGCCTCTCCGGGGCCCTCAGGAGGCAGCCCAAGGTCCTGACACGCGTGGTCACGCCCTGCCTGCCCGGCCCTCTGCTCCCTCGCCCATCTCCTTTCCACAGGAGACCCACACTGTCCCCTCTGCTAGGAGCCCCTTCCCACAGGGCTGACCCCAACCCGCCTCACCAGCATCCCACCAGGGTCCCACGTCCAGATGTCTCCTCCCAGCTGCCACCCCACCGACCCCAGGCCCCAGACCTTGCTCCTCTAGTCCCTTTTATCTCCCTCCTATCAAAGCCCTTTGCACAAGTTATTTTCTTTTTCTGTGTCCCTGGCTCCTTGGCTATGTGTGGCTGTTGGACCCTGGCAGCCTGCTGGTCCTCAGGGGCCTCTGTCCCCCTAGCTGCAATCCCCCCTGTCCCTGGTGGGTGAGGATGGGGTGCTGCCTCTGCTCCACATAGAATCTCACTTTCTCCGGGGCCCCAGGGCAGCAGTGGTGGGGCAGCTGGGCCTTTCTTGTGGGGCAGGCTTAGGTAAGGCTCTGTCTGTGAGGCCTCAGTTTCCCTATCAAAACAATCGGCCTTTAGCCTGGGAGGGGTGAGTGTGGTCACTGCTGTGCCCCAGGAGAGCCCTGGGCCCCCAGCCTGAACATGGAGAGTCACCTCCAACCCTTTGTCCTTCAGTGAGGCCCTGGCGCCCCCTGGTGTTCAGAGCTGAAATGATCAGCTTCCCAGGCTGTCCAGCCGGGCAGGGGCCACAACAGGCCCAGGGACACAGGGACGACACTGACCCCATTTCCTTTCCTTCCCCTTTCTCTTTCTTCTCTCTCTCTGTTTCTGTCTGTCTGTCTGTCTGTCTGTCTGTCTGTCTGTTTGCCTGTCTCTCTTACAGGATCTCACTATATAGTTCAGGCTGGCCCTGAAGTCACCATGTAGTCCAGGCTGCTGATCCTCCTGCCTAAGCCTCCCAAGGGCACCGCCACACCTGGCGCTCACCCCATTTTCTAGAGTTCCTGGGTACTTGCAACCCCACCTGAGTCCTCCGTATGCCCCTGAACACATCTGTGTGCATACATGCGTGGACCAATGTGTATGTACACGTGTATAGCCCTGCTTGTGCACACCTATGTGTCATGCATGCATCTGTGGCCTTGGGTGGGTGTGCTCATGGGACCTGTGTATGCTCACATGTGCATGTGCTCAAGTGGACACAGGGGCTGCTGTGCATGTGTGTGTTCATGTACACCCTGTGACAATGATCGCAGTGGGCACTGCTCCCGGAGCCATCACCCCAAGGCCTGGCGATAGCCTGAGGAAGGGGGCAGATGTCTGTCCTTGGCATTCGAGGCTCCTGGCAGGCCAGAACTTTTGTCCCCCACATTGCCCAGCCACGTGCCTTACCCGCCGCTCAAACTCCTCTCCCTGCTGCACCTCCCGGGGGTAGCCGTCGATCAGGAAGCCTTTGGAAGAATCCACCTTGGCCACCATGGCATCTCGGAGCATGTCCAGCACTGTCTCCTGCAGGCAGCATGGCAGCGAGGGCCTGAGCCTTCCTTCCCAGCCCCAGCCCACATCCTGGACACCCCCTTGGGTACACACAGAGGGGCCCAATCTCCCTGTCCTCTGAAGGTCTCCTCTGGCTGGAGACAGAGGCCCTTCCCTGCTCTCGGGAAGCTCACAGGCTGGGGAAGGGACCAGAAGTGACAGAGCTGGCTGAAGTTTCCCAGTGCGATGCAGGTAGTCTGGGCAACTCGGGCTGCTGCAGTGTGAAGTGAGGGGGGGTCTCATGGGCTGCGGGTGTAGCTCAGTGGTGGTGTGCTCCCCTAATATTCATGAAGCCCTGCATTCATAGCCCCAGTAGCAAAAATAGAAATAAACAAAATACACTGGACATGATTTTGCTGGGCATGGTGTGGCCCACAACTGTAATCCCAGCATTTGAGAGGCTGAGGCAGGAGGATCACCAGCCTGGGCTACACAGTGACTTCAAGGCCAGCCTGAACTACACAGGGAGACCCTGTCTCAAAACACAAAACAAAACAAAGCAAAACAATGAGGACAGCTCTATCTGGGCAGGAAGTAGTGTGGCTGGTTTGAGGGGAAGAAAGGGTAGGGTCCCTCAGGGCCTTGGGAACTCCTGGAGGAGCAATGGGCAGCCACAGAGGGTCAGGGCCCACCTTTCCAGGTCACACGCTCAGCCCCGCCCCCTGTGACTCACCAGCGGCACCAGCTGCCCCTTCTCCATGATTTCTGACAGCTTCTTGCCCCTGGCCGAGCCTGAGCTGACCTCTGCGCGCAGGAGGTCGCCGGTGGAGAGGTGGGTGTAGCCATACTTCTGCACGATCTTCTCACACTGGGTGCCCTTCCCCGAACCTGGCCCGCCTGCAAGTGCCCGCCCATTCAGAAACCCCAGGAAGGGGACCCAGGGAGGGAACAAGGGCTGCTGGGCTCCATCAGTGTCTGTACCACTGCCCACAACTCACCCACCACAAAGATGATCTTCGTGTTCTTTAGCTTCTCTGAGGGAGAGAAAGGGGAGCCGAGCTCAGTAGTCTGCAACCCCCGGAGGCGCTGAGCCTAAGACCTGGGGGTTAGAACTCAGCACAGCCAAGGGTCAGAGCATCAAATCCCACGATACCTCCCTGTGCGGGGCATCACCTCTGGCCTGTTGGTCCCCCTCACTTCGAGGGTCCCTAGATGAATAGCAGCCCATGATCTTGTCTTGCTGTGTCCCCTGCCTGTCCCCTCCCAAGCCTGTCCCTGCCCATTGCCCGCCTGCCTTGGCACTACTACTGTGGAGTTGGCAACCACAACATATGTTGCCGTGGAGATGGTTGCCAAGGAGATGGGCATGTGAAATTCTTTCTTGGACAGGGAAGCGAGCTCGTGTTCCAAACTTGGCCCCTTTAGCACTCGAAGCCCCACTGGGCAGAGAGAAACTGAGGCCCAGAGAGGGAGAGGTCTGTTCAATGGATGTCAGAAGCAAAACCAGAATCCAGCAGGGCATGATGGTGAATGCCTGTAAACTCAGCATTTGTGGGGCTGAGTCAGAAGGATCATTGCAAGTTTGAAACCAGCCTGGGCTACAAAGTAAGCTCAAAAGCCAGTCTGAACTGCATAGGGAGACCCTGTCTCAGACAAAATAAAAACAAAGAATACCCTGTCTCAGACAAAATAAAAACAAAGAACACCAGCACTCTCTTTTAGGACCTCCAGGACCTCCCAAGTCCAGTCACATCTCACCTTGCTGTACGACCTAGGAAAGAAATACCCACACTCTCTGTTCTGCCCCTGACCTAGGAGTAAGTAGGTGTGGCAGCTCATAGGGATCCTGGGGCCCAGGAGGCTGGGAGCTTATAGCAGATGTCAGAGAAATAACTTCTCCTTGTGTGAAGCGCACAAGCTTGGGGCTGAGGGAGACCACAGCCCCTGGCAGCTGACTTCATGGTCCTAGAGCCTGCGGGATGATGCCGGCTTCAGACAGTCGTAATGGCCAGGCTGGCAGGGCCCCTTTAAGAGCCACCCAGCCCAAGGCCCAGTGCCAGGCGCTGAGTGAAAGGGCTGCCAGAAGCTTGGCCAGCCTGTTCCAGGCTCATGTCTGCCTCCGGGTCCCAGCACATAAGAGCCAAGAGGGCCCAAGCTGTCCTTAAGGCCCATCTCCTGGATCAACAGGGAAACTGAGTCTCCTGGAGGAACAGGAACTTGGCTGACCTCGCTGGAGGGAAGGGAGGGGAGTTACTGTAAAATCCCAGCATGGAGGTGAGCCAGGGGCTGGAGACCTCGGTGCATCTTAATCTTGATGCTGCTACTCCTTGGGAGAAGGTGGAGGATGGTGACAGCCCCTCATCCTCCCGGGGGTCTCCCTGGGGTGTTCCCCAATACTCTGCACACTGAGGCCTGGGCCGCCATGGGAAGAGAGGGGGCTTCATACCTTCCATCCTGCCGAGGTCTCGGGCCCGGGAACCAGGTCAGGACGCTGCAAGGAAAGGCACAGCAGGGCTGAGGGGTCCTCCTGAGCCCAGGCCTCTGCCAGGCCACACCCAGGGGGCAGTGTCCACAGCAGGAGTGCCAGGCCTAACGCCCAGCGTGACGGCAGAGGGCTGCTGGTGACCGCAGGGAAAGTTGTTTTCCTTGCCGGCTTCACTGCTTCCTCCGTGCTAGGTGGGCAGCCAGCCGCTCCTGCTCTGCTCCGTCCTCAGCCCACGAAGGGCGTGCGGGCAAGGGCAGCGTCTGCCCAAGTTGCTCGCTCCCGTGGCAACACCCAGGCTAGAGGGTGCAGGGCCAGCGTCAGCCTAGCCGCCTTGACGACAGTCTCCAGGGCCCCGGGAGGAGGTGGGAGGCAGTGGAGCTGGGCAGATGAGCGGCTGCATCTGGGCAGGACTGCTCCAGACATTGTTGCACCAAGGGTCCCAGGAGCCAGAGGTGGAGGAATAAAGTTGCCTCGAACAGGAACACAACCTTTTTCTCGTTTTCTTTAGTCCTGGAGATTGAACTCAAGACCTCTGCCCTGAGCTACCCTCAGCTCCTTCTAAACAGTTATTTATTTTGATCTTTTTTTTTCTTTTTCCTTTTTATCGGTACCGGAGATCAAACTCACGACTGCCTGCTTGCAAGGCAGGCGCTTATGCCGCTGAGCTAAATCCCCAGCCCCAAAGTTATTTATTTTAAAACAGGATCTCACTGTGCAGTTAAGGCTGGCCTTGAACTCACTAGGTAGCCCGTGCTGCTTCGAACTTGCAGCAATCTTCCTGCTTCGGCCTCCTGAGTGCAGTGCTATGATTACAGGTGTGTGCCACTAGGTCCATTTCTTTTTATTGTTTTCTAAATTTTAAGACAGGCTCTCACTAAGTCACCAAGTTGCGCAGGCTTAGCCCAGTGATCCTCCTGCCTCAGCCTCCCAGAACCCTAGGATGACAGAGGTGCACCACGGAGCCCAGCATCTTGAGAGTGAGTTAGGCCCAGGCTCCCACCTTGTGGAGGCCCCCATCCTCCATCGCTTGCTGGCCCCCACCTGCCCCATCCCCCTGCAATCCCACTCTGCTGCCACAGCCGCCCCCACCTGACTCTGCAGAGCTCACCTCTCCACCTGCCTCACCTTCTCCCCACCCTACCCCAACCCCCACTCCAGCCGGCACCCGACCTGACCCCCACCCCAGCTTCTACTCCTGGTTTCAGGCTGCAGGACCCCCTCCACTCCTGACCCCCTGCCAGGCCCCAGGGCCCCCCTAATGTCTCAGTGCCTGCGTAGACTCCGGCATCCCTGGTGCCTGTCCAGCCTAAAAGAAACCTCATTGGAAGACACCCCACATCTACCTCTTGTTATGCACTTACGTCCCACAAAGGTCCCCAAATCTCCCTCCCATCAACCTCCCACCACGGCGGCCTTGTCCCACGCACTGGCTGGCACTGCAGCCCACCAGGTGGTCAGTGCCACACCAAGTCACTTCACAACCCTTCATATGTGGACCCCCGGGCTCCTAAATAAGCCTGGAGCCTCCGCACATGGACAGGACCAGGGTAGCGTGTCATCTGCCACTCCCTGCAGCTTTACACACGGCCAATGAACCTGCTTGGAGCTCCTTCATTCACCACGGTGAAGGCCCCCTGAGACCTCTGCAGATGTTGTACCCAGCCACCTGGATGTCCTCTTCCAGTGGCCAAAACTTAGGCTTTAGCTCAGGCCTCACCGCCTCTAGGAAGCCTTCCTGGACTTCACCCTGGATTCCCACTGGGACTGGGGCTGGCCAGAGCTCAGTGCAGGGCGGGGGACCTCCTCATCTGGGGAAGGAGCTAAGGCTTGGAGAGGGCAGGGAGCTCCAAGGCCCAGCTCAGGGGTCAAACTCAGGTCTGCTGGCCCTGGCCCCACAGGCAGGACCTTGGGTGGCTTTGCTGATGGTGGTACTGTCCATGGGCATGAGTTATGGCCCCAGTCCTGCTGAGTGTGCTCAAGGAGGGGTGTGAGCTGCCAAGTGCCCCTCGACAACTGCCCAGGGAAGGGAGACTGTTCCCAGGCCAGGGACAGCCACACAAGGCCCCAAGAGGTGGCCCCTCTTACCCTCCTCCCTCCCAGTAACCTAAGTCCCTGGGCCTTTCAGGCACCTGCTACTTCCTTGGTCCAAAATAACTCTGAGGAGGCCTCGAAGAGGCCTAGGGTCCAGGATGGAGTTGGGTTACGGGCTGGGCACCCTGGCCTTATAAGGTCCCCATGCGTGGGCCCCAGAGTCTCCCAGGATGACAGGGTGGTCTGCTAGGTGGCTGAGGCCCAGGGGACAGTGACTTAACCCCAACACAAGGCAAAGCCAGAGCAAGGCCCGGCTCTCCCAGAGCTGGATGTGAGAGCAGCCTTCCCAGTCGTTGGTGACTGGCTGGGGTTCAAATCCCAAGTGGATCAATCGTTCTGTTGTGTGACCTTGGGCAGCCAGGGTCCCTCTCTGGGCTGGACAGGGGCTGCTGGAGGATCCTGGGTGAGCAGCGGGAAGGTCCTCAGGGTTGGGGCTCAGCATCCCTGGGGCTGCGCCTGGGTGGCAACTGGGGGTTCCCAACATCCAAGCAACAGGAGGGGAGGGCACACAGGCTGCTCCTGCCCAGGCGCTCAGGCAGGTAGCTGGGCCACCCTAGGCCCCAACTGAGACCAACTGAGCCAAGGGCAGGGAGCCCAGGAGTGCAGAGGGGACAAAGGAGCCTGGCAGACTGGGAGGGGCAGCATCCCCCAGCCCTGTCCCACCCGCTTCCACCGCCACACAGAGATCAACAAAAGCACATGCGGTGTGGCACAAGCCCCAGAGCCCCGGGAACACGGCGGGCAGACCCCGCAGAGGAAAACCACCACACGCGCCACGCGAGGGTCGCCTGGCGCGGACGCAGGGGGAGGGCGCGTCCCCACGCCCTGCGGAGACGCCCCCGTGGTCCGGAGGTCGCGCACTGACCTGGGGAGGGTGCGGTGGGCGCGGGGCCAGCGCGTGCCCTGCCGTCCTCGCCGTGCCCGCAGAGGCGACTATTTATAAGGCTGTCGGCGCGCGGCATGCCGGGAGCCGGCCCTGCGCTCGGCAGCGGGGAGAGGGGAGCTGGGGGCGGAGGGCGGGGGGCGGACGGGGTGGGGGCGCAGGCGGGACCTGGGGGAAAGCGGGGCGGCTCCGAGTCTGCGTCTGTCTCTGCCGCTGCACCCACACCACTCGGGGTGGGGGCGGCAAGAAACGGAGGGGGAAACTAAACGCCCAGAGAGGTGAAGCTCCTTGTGCAACATCCCGCAGCGCAGCGGTGCCAAGGTCCCCCGGCCCCTCTTCAGACGCTGTCCAAGGGTCCTGCGCCAACACCCCACTCCGCTCCTCTTTCCTACGGCCCTGAACAACCCCCAGGTCCCAAAAACCTGCTGGTTGGGTGGGCTGTAAAGAGCCAGCCTTGAGCTGGGCATGGTACTGCTTGCTGTAATTCCAGCCCTCTGGGAGGCTGAGGCAGGAGGATCACACGTTTGAGCCCAGCTTGGTCAGTTTATTGACTTATGGAGACCCTGTCTCAAAACAAAAAAATAAAAAAGTTGGCAGTGCAAAGGCCCTGATTTCAGGACATTCCTTTTTTTTCTTTTTTATCTGTACCAGGGATCAAACTCAGGACTACCTGCTTGCAAGGCAGGCGCTTATGCCGCTGAGCTAAATCCCCAGCCCCAAAGGCCCTGGTTTCAATCCCCAGTCTTCGAGGGGAAGAAAGAAGCCACATATGGGCACGTGCATCGCACAACCTTTGGGGGAAAGGAAATTGACAGTGTAAATCAAAACTTTCTGCCAGTTGTGGTGACACACACTATTTCAGCACTTGAGAGGCTGAGGCGGGATTACCCTAACTTCAAGGTTGGTTACACAGTGAGGCTTTCCAATGTGCCCTTCTGCTTCTAGAAATTTCCCTAAAGAAACATGTAGGCACCAAATCAGGGCAAGAAAGTTCCAGTTAGGACTAAGTGGGAGGTGGCACACCCAGAGGTGAGGGTTGGTGACTCCTGAGAGGTGGGAAGGTGCTGGAGGGCAGGACATCCTGCACTGGCACAGTGCTGGTGAGAAATATACAAAACCCTAGCTGCATAAAAATTTGTCTAGACACGTAGGTGTGCATGAGTGTATAATGTGTGTCTCCTGAATTTTATTTTTTTTCACTTTACCTCTGCAAGGTTAAAATCACCTTGTCTTATTATGGAAACAGGGCGTGCAGCCCATGACCTACTTGGAGGCAGGGTGCATCCTGAGGCAGGAGGGTGGCAAGTTTGAGGCCAGCCTGAGTAATTTGGCAAAAGCATGTCTTTTTTTTTTTTTTTTTTTTTTTTCTCTTTTTGGTACCAGGGATCGAACTCACAACCTCACACTCACAAGGCAGGCACTTGTGCTGTTGAGCTAAATCCCTGGCACCACAAAAGTGTGTCTTGAAATAAAATAAAAAGAACTGGGATGTGGTTCGGTGCTCGGGCTTTCCTGGTGTCTGTGAGGCAGTGGGTTTGATCTTCATCATTGCAGAAATGATACCATCTTGGAGCAGGTGAGATGACACAGAACAGCGAGGGGAGATGTGTATGTGTGACCTCCTCGTTGGAAGTCAGACTTTCCCTACTTATTTAGCTCTCCTGGGGTTCACTCCCAGAGCCTCATGCATGCTAGCTTTGCCAGAGCCACATCCTCAGTTCTTTTTATTCTTGGAGACAGAGTCTGCCTAGGTTTTGAAGTTGCCCAGGCTAGGTTTGAACTTGTGATCTTCCTGCCTTACTCTCCTGAGTAGCTGAGATCATAGGCAGGCACCACCACCTCTAGCTCCACAAGCTTTTTTTTTTAAACCGGAAATTGAACACAGGACCTTCCACTTGCCAAGCAGGTTCTGTGTCACCAAGCTATATTCCCAGCTCTCCCTATGAGCTTTTCTGATTTTTCTATAAAACTATATTACTTTATAAAATAATTTAAACAGGGAGGAACCTGGAGGATATTAGGCTAAATAAAATCAGCCAATCACAGTGGGGCATGGTGGAGTATGCCTGTAATTTTAGCACTTGGAAGGCTGAAGCAAGATTGCCAAGAGTTTGAGGCTAGCCCTGGCTGTCTAGTGATTCAAGGCCAGCCTGAACTATAGAGTGAGACTCTTACCTCAAAAAAAAAAGTTCCAGGTGTTGTGGTGCACACCCATAATCCCAGCACTTCAACAGCTGGGGCAAGAGGATTGTTATGAGTTCAGGGCCAGTTTGGGCTACATAGTCAGTTCAAGGCCAGCCTGAACTACATAGTGAGTAAAAAAACAAAACAAAAAAACAAACCAACCAGCCAGTGTGGTGGCATATATCTGTAACCTAGCACATGGGAGGTTGATGCAGGATCACTGCAAGTTTGAGACCCACCTGGGCCACAGAACCAAGTTCAAAATCCTATCTCAAAACAAAGGGCCAGGCATTTAGCTCAGCAGCATGAGCACCTGCCTTGCAATCGATCTGTTGTGAGTTCGATCCCCAATACAAAAAAAGAAAGTAAGAAAAAAAAAAAAAAGAAAAGAAAACAAAACCCTCCCCTGCAAAACCGTAATTATAGTAAGACATGGAGCAGGGGGACACATATGCCTGTAAGCCTAGCATATGGGAGACTGAGGCAGGAATATGCAAGTTCAAAGTCAGCCTGGACTATATAGCAATACCCTGTTTTAAAAAAAGCCAATAAAAAAGCAGACAAACATCATATAGTTACACACACCCACATATTAGTTAGACTCATAGAAACAGAAAGCACAATGGTGGTTGGTAGGGAAAGAGGAGTGGGAGTAGAGAAAGGGTGTCAGTGTTAATATGACACAGTTTTGGCTCTGCAAGATGAAAACAGTGAATGTTTGTTGCAAGAGTCAGGCACAGTCGTGCATCCTGTAATCCCAGCACTTGGAAGGCTGCAGCAAGAGGATCCTTGTGAGTTCAAGGCCGGCCTGAGCTACAAAGTGAGTTCAAGGCCAGCATGAACTGCATAGTGAGACCCTGTCTCAAAAAGACAAAAATAGTTAAGATGATAAATTTAATGATATGTTTTTAAATCATGATTTTTTTTCAAATCTATTTTATTTCAAAGAGAAAAAAACCAAAATCTCAAAACACATCAATCAGAGGGCAACAAAGGTACATGCACTGCACACTGTCAACCCCAAATCATTTGCCCAGAGCCCAAGGCATTTGTGTTCAATTAGTCCGAACAATATCGGCACAAAGCTTTCTCTTCAGTAAACTTGAGAAATCAGTAGTATATAAAACTATCTTGGGCCGGGCGTGGTGGCTCACGCCTGTAATCCCAGCACTCAGGAGGCTGAGGTGGGAGGATCATTTCAAGATCCAGACTAGCCTGGGCTACAAAATGAGCTTAAGGCCAGCCTGAACTGCATATCGAGACCCTGTCTCAAAAAAAGGAAAAAAAAAACTATCTTAACTATTTTTATATACATATATATATACATACATATTAACCATGAGTTTAAAAGTAATTTTTCATAGAAAAAAATGTAAAGTACCTGAATTAATTATTTTATTTGCATATACCCTGTGGATTTTCCACAAATGCTGGGATATTAAAATCTCAGTGTTTTCATTCCCAGATATAATCTAAAAAGAAGAAAGAAAAAAGGTAGGTAGGGGCTGGGGATTTAGCTCAGCAGCATAAGTGCCTACCTTGCAAGTGTGCGGTCATGAGTTCGATCCCTGGTACCGCTAAAAACGAAAAAGACAAAAAAAAAAGGAGAGAAAAAAATATTTGGAGGAAAAAAACTAGGAAATTTCACCCTGGAATTTTAACCAACACTAGAATGGGCAATGTTTCATTTGCTACTCTATAACCTCTGTATGATTTATTGTATGATTTATTTTATAAGAAAATTTCTAAAAACATAAACAAATAAAAATGAAAGCAGGTTTAAAAAAATATTTTGGTTAAAGACAGAATTCCAAGACTGGGCTGAAGTCGGTGAATGATCTGGCAACCTGGCCTGAGGGAGTGGGCTGGGCTCTGCTGCACCAGGCGGCCCAGCTGGTGGCACCGAAGTCCCTGACATTGCAGGAAGCCCTGAGAGCAGCAGCTGCCCCTGGGTGTGCAGTCATAAAGAGATGCAGGGGCAAGGCCTTGAGGGTCACCAAGGAAGGACACAGGTGCAGGTACAGGTGCAGGTGGCCCTAGAGGACACAAAAGGAAAGATGCTGGTCCTGGCCAGTGAGTGGGAGCCAGTGGAGGTTTCAGAAGCAAGAGGGTCATGATGCCTCAGGCTTAGTGATGCCACTGTCGGCAGGGGGCTGTCTCCTCCCAGCTGAACTGGGGCAAGGGCTGGGGAGGAGAATGTGGCCGCTGCCTCCTGGGCTCCATGTCCGGAGCCCAAGTCTCACCTCTTGACCCTCAGATGAATTTCTCTGGGGCTCACACCCAGCAACTGAGCCCCAGGGCACCCTCCTATCCATCACCTGTGGGCAGACAGAGGACTGGGAAGTCCAGGACACCCTACCCAGAAGCTGATGCCTATGCCCAGGTTGCTAGAAGCCTCTGGGGGAGCTGGAAGTGCACCCCACCTCCAGACCACACGGGCTCTATGCACCCAGTGCACAACATAAAAGAGTTCCCACCTCTCCTGCACCCTCCTGACTGCCTTCTTTACCTCCTCTGGTCGGCCCTTTCTTCTATTTTAATTTTTCTGGTTTTGAGATCAGGTGTCACCAAGTCACTGAGGTGCCCATTCTGGGCTTGAACTTGCAATCCTCCTGACTGGCCTTCCAGAGTGCTGGGGGTGACGGGCGTGCACCGCCACACTCCTCAGCTGTCCCACTGGAATTCTGCCGGCAGGAAGGGTGGATGGAGGCCTGGCCACCCTCGACTGACATTCCTGGCCTTTTGCCCATTCCTGGCCTTTTGCCGGAGAGTCTTATCTCTCATTGTTCCCTCCCATGCTGTCATGGCAGCCAGGCTGAGGGTGTCTGGGTGTCTGCGTTCCTCCTACCCAACACTCCCCCACCCAATGCTAAACGGCACCTAATATGGTGAGTGGTTACTTAGGGACCTGTGCAATAAGAGACAAATGCAGGACCAGCAGCCCACCCTCCTGGTTGGCCTGCTGCCCAGGAGAGCTCTTTCCATCCCCAGCAGCCCCTGGGAGGTCCCAGCAGGCTGTATAACCTTGTCGTACACAGTCACCCTTTGTTAGGTCTGGATCCCTAGGGCATCTTATCTGCTGAAACAGTTGTAATCTCCAGACCTCTTGCCTCCTGCCAATCTGGAATAAAGAGCCCTTGAGCTGAAGAGGCTGGCTGCACCACTGAGTCCTGCTCCCCACACCCCTGCCAAGGCTTATAGTCAGCTACACACACGCTGGCCTGGCAGGAAATGTCCCTGCCCTTCATGCCCCAGGCCACAGAGCTGATGTCTCTGCCGCCCCACCTGCCACCTTCCTCTACCTCTGCTCACCATCCTGGTCTTCCTTTTCCCCACAGCTGCTTTCTGTGGCCCAGATGCCCTCCCCAAACTCTGCGGGAAGTCTTGGTGCGCCCCTTAGCCTGAGCTGCTTGAGGGCACTGATAGCTCTCAGGAGGGAACTATGGCTCTCGGGGTGACTTCACTTGCCCAGGTTCAGGGCTGGACCCCACACTCATCAGCCAGCTGACTGAGCTGATCAGTTACCCCTGGTAAGCTCCCAGTCAGGGGCTATAGACTCGGTCTGCAGGACACCCCCAGGGGGGACAGAGAGGGCAGATACAGGACACAGAGCTGGAGCTTAGGTGTGTTTATTCCTGTACAAATCATTACAAAACCAAGTCTGGGGCTGTCACCATCCTGTGTCACCCCAATGTGCAATGACTTGCAGCTGGCTTCCGCTTCGGATTCCTCCCACTCCACAGCCTTTTTCCGGAAGCCCTTCCCTTCCCAGCTCTGGAACAGCAGGAGGAAAACAAACCCCACCCAGCACCAGCTTTAGTAAAGTGCCTGCTTCAGGGGACAGAGCCCAGGTGACAGCCATCCCAGGCCCCAGGTAATAGCCATCCCATGCCCTGCTGGGTGGGGGAGAACCCCAGAAGCCCTCGACATTGCCAGACAAAGGCCACATGGAATCCCAGTGTGCTGGGATCCTCTTTTCTCAGCCCCAGGGTCTCTAACAGGTGGGGGCCCCTCCTGCTAGAGGGTAGAAAAGGAGACCTGGCCCTTTAAGAGCCAAGCTAATGGCAGCTGGGCTGAGGGGCCAAGAAACTGGCTTAAGGTTTATTCCACTCCTCTTGGTGTCCCCCAACCCTGGGAAGTTTGCGCAAAAATGCCCTAAGTTTTCCTGGAAGGTGAAGACGTGCACCCCAGCTCCCCCAGGCCTCTGAGCCTGCCAGTAAGGAGTTGGGGTTCCCATCTCAGGACGATGTGCTGGGTGGGGGAGGTGGGAAGGTCTCAGACACCACAGTAGACCCCGATGTGGGCAGAACGGTGCCCAGGGATGGGAGGGGTTTGTCCAAGGTCACTTGAGAGGAGCCTAGATCTGGGTACTAGCCTCCCACTTCATGGGCCTCCCCACAACTCCCAGACTCTGGCCCGGCTTCCAGTTAGCTTCTGCCCACACACTGTCTCCCTGTGACGGAGGAACTGGGGGGCCAACACTATTCCTGGTTCCTTGGGAAGGACTCTATGGTCGCAGGTGAATAGGGGTGATTTGGAATCCATTCCTGGGGCTCTGAACCAAGGCCTCATGGGAAAGGACACATCCTTAGCCTCAGACTTGACTCAGAAAAACCCCTGTACCCTGATTGACTATGCTCAGACCCTGTCTGGACAAGAAAGACCTGACACCCCTAATGAACCACATAGAATCCCAAATCCCTGATTGGCCAAGAGATACCACCAGGCACTCTTTTTGGCTGGAGGATATACCCTCATCAAGGCCCTGATTGGCTGGGAGACAATCTCACCAGCCTTGATTGCCCAGAAGCTGGCTTGTGCTCAGGTGGCTGAGCCCAGAGCCACTTCTGTGTCCCTCGGGAGGTGCCCCAGGCAGGGTGGCCTAGGTCCAGGAGGGATGAGAGAAGGTGATGCCGTACAGCTGGGCCCACGACGAGAAGACCCTCTTCTCAGTGATGAAGCGGTGGTGGTTGCCCTTGCGGCTGTGTTCGTTCTGAATGTAGGTAACACACTCATCCGGCCCCTTGGGCTCATAGTAGTGGTAGGGCATGCGCTGCAGGCGGGGCCGCTGGCTAGGGCACAGCAGATGGGGGCGTCAGGGCAGGTGGGGATCCAGGAAAGACACCCTTCCCTTTCAGCCCCTCACCTGCCATCAGTGGAGGTAAGCCCTCCTCTTCCTTTCCCTTCCCATCTGTGAGATGGGTATAGGGTAGATTAGGTTTATACCCATCAAACTTTTTATTTTTTTATGAGACAGGGTCTCCCTATGCAGTTCAGGCTGGTCTTGAACTCACTTTGTAGCCTAGGCTGGTCTTGGATTTGCATTAATCTTTTTACCTCAACCTCTAGAGTGCTGGGATTACAGGCTTGGCCACCCTGGGTAATTTAGAGACTTTGCAAGACACTCTCTCCAAAAAATAAAAATAAGAAAGGGCCAGGGATGCAGAGTACCTGGGCTCAATCCAATGCTATAAAACAAAACCAAACCAAAAATAAACCATGGGCTCTGAAGCCTGGGTCCAGCCCTTGCTATTTATGAGACACTCAGAAAGCATCTGCATCAGCTTGAGGCATGGTGGCCCACAACTGTGATCCCAGCACTCAGGAGTCTGAGGCAGGAGGATCATTGCAAGTTCAAGACCAGCCTGGGCTACAAACTGAGTTCAAGGCCAGCCTGAATTTCACAGTGAGAATCTGTCTCAAAAAAAAAGCAAGCAAGCACTTAAGCATGTGCCTCAATGTTCTGCATCTATGAAATGGGGAGAATGACAGCAGCTATCCCTTATGCTGTGAGGTACAGAGTAATAACTGTACATGCTCCTGAGATTTGACCAGCAGCCAGTAAAATGCAGCTGTCTCCTAGAGGGTGTGTCTTATAATTGGTATTAATAAAGAAACTCTGCTCTGCCTCTGCAGAACAGTTCCAACTCTACAAGAGTGGGACCCTCAACTCTTGCCACCCGCCCCTGAGCATTCTCCCTGGAGCGCTCACCTGCAGTGGTCAGGGGGGACCATGCCATAGACGTGCACGTGGTCACACAGCTCCACTGCGATCACCATGGTAAACCAGCCTGTGCTCAGCCATGAGTGGGACTTTTCCCTGTGGGCAGAGAGGAGTCACTGTGAAGGGACAAATGGGCAGGAATGGGGCACAGCCAGGGAGGAATGACTGGCCCCCATGGAGTTTCCAGAAACTTCCCACCCACCCATGGTGGCCCAGTCCATTCCCACAGGAGACGTAGAAGCTAGCTGGCTGGCATTGGGCTTCTCAGGCAGATATGAGGGCTACAGAGCAAATAAGGGCCTTTAAGGGAATGAGCAAGACCCAAGGATGCTGGAAACAAACTCTTGGGGATACTGGCCACAGCTGGACAGGCTAGGAGTGACCGTAACCACAGAGCAGCTGTGCCTACACTCGGAGCAAACTCCCAATCAGAGAAGGTCATGCTGGAGTGACCACAGCTCGGAGCGAGGCAAGAGACAGTGGCCAGTCTTCCTCTAAGATGGCCACCAGCTCTGTGTGGTCAGTGAGTACCTGCTGTGTGGTGAAATATACACCAGGTTTCTTGGACAGTATGAAAAAGAAACATAAACTATGTCATTGATAGTTTTACACGGTACACTCAAAATACATATATTTGGTAAAGGTATTTTACTAAAAAGATTTATTTTGAAACAGAAAAATCTCCAGCAAAACTGACAAAGAAAAAGAAAGACAACATATTATATCAGTATCAGAAATAAAAGAGGAAGTCACCACATCCCTAGTAGACATTAAAAGGGTAATAAGAAAATTCCTCAAACAACCACATACACAGATTTGACAACTTGGAGGATCATTGCAAGTTCAAGGCCAGCCTGGGGTACAAAGTGAGTTCAAGGCCAGCCTGAACTGCATAGTGAGATCCTGTCTTAAAAAGACAAAAAAGAAAGAAAGAACTCTCTAGGCCCGACAGTTTCACTAGCAAACACCAAAAAAAGAGGGTCAGGGATTTAGCTCAGTGGTGCAGCCCCTGCCAGGCAAGTGTGAGATTCTGAGTTCAATTCCCAGTAAACCTCCCTTCCCTCCAAAACAAAGTGAGCCCAAAACTCCTATGAGGGTTGAAGGTGTAGCTCAGTGGTAGAGTGCTTGCCAAGGATGCAGAAGGCCTGGGTTCCATACTAGCATCCCCAAAATAAAACCCTACAGATCAAAGTATGTCTTATGAACACAGATACAAACACCTCAACAAAATATTAACAGATTATAGCCAGCAATAGATGCCGCAAGCAAGTAAAGTTTATTCCAGAAAGGCAAGGCTGATTCAGTATTCAACAACCAACCAATACAACACACTTATTTATTAATAATATCTTAAGAAAAATGACATTGATTATATCAATTGCAACAGAAAAAAAATTATAAAATTTAATACCTAGTAATGGTAAAAAGTCTCAGCAAACCAGTAAGAGACCTTCCTCAACCTGATAACCATCAGTTACCAAAAACCCTATAGGTAATATCAGATTCAAGAATGAAAAACTGAAATTAAAAAAATAATTTTTTTAAAGGAAAAATTTCTCCTAGTCTCCTAGTCTAGAGACTAGGACTCTAGACTAGACTAGGAGTCTAGAGTCTAGAAAATTTCTCCCAATCGTTAGGACTAGGACAAGACAAGGAACCTACTTTTACCACTTTGAACACAATCACATTGTATTGGAAATACTAGCCAATGCAATAAGGCAAGAAAAAAAGAAACAGAGGCACAGATTAAAAAGGAAGTAGTAAGTCGGGTGTGGTGGTGTATACCTGTAATTCCAGCACTTGGGAGGCTGAGGCAGGAGGATCATTGTGAATTCAAGACCAGCCTGGGCTACAAAGTGACCTCAAGGCCAGCCTGAACTGCATAATGAGACCCTGTTTCAATAATACTAAATAAATAAATAAATAAATAAATAAATAAAATAAAATAAAAAGGAAGAAGTAAAACTCTCCTTATTTGCATAGAATATAATTATAGAAAAAAAATCTACAAAAGTCTGCTAGAACCAATAAGGGAGCTTAGCAGTTACAAGGTCAACACACAAACACCAATCATATTTCTATATACTGGCAAAGAACAGTTGAGAAACCTCCAACATTTTAAAAAATGTCCTTTAAGGGGCTGGAGATTTAGCTCAGGGGCACAAAGGCTTGCCTGGCAAGTGCAAGGTCATAAGTTTAATTCCTGGTACCTCCCAAAATCCTTTAAGTAGCTCTAAAATTTTTTTAATATTTAGATGCAAGCATAACAAAATACATCTTTGAGCTATATGTTGAATGTATTGGGTTAAATAAAATACATTAAAGTTAAATACATTAACTGGTTTGGCTTCTTTCTTTCTTCTTTTTTTAACTTTTTAAAAGTGGCTGCTGTGAATTTTAAAATTACTTATGTGGGTCATATTATATTTATACTGGACGGTGATAATGTAGGTTTTCTAGGGAGAGCAGTAAGAGAAGGGCATGCTGGGAATGAGGTATCAGAGAATAGACCATGCAGAGAGCAGTATGCGCTTAAAGCAAGGCATGCTGGGAATACTCTTTGCCTTGGGAGCTCTCCTAAAAAGACACTGGGAGCAGCTATGTAACTTTGGAGCAGAGCATGCTGGGATACTTGTCCCTCAGACCAAAGCATACTGGGAGGAAACTGCCAGGAAGATGAGGCCACGGTAACAGCCGGACTGGAGAACTCTCCTAGGAAACCTGCCCAGGGGTTGGCGAGAACTACGCGCTTGGAGCAGCGCATGCTGGGTGCAACAGGCCCCACAGGTGGCCGTGCCGAGTGCGCAGGCGGGACGGGGCGCTGGTACCTGTCCTTGCCCGTCTCACCCCGGAAGAGGTCGTCGAACTGCTGCATGCGGGCGGGAGAGACGGCGTAGGCCTCCATGTTGGGGAACGCCAGGCCTGCCCGCTGGATGACGCGCACCAGGCTGCCCTGCGGCTTCTGCATCTTGCTCGGGGGCCCCCAGAAGATGAACACGGTCTCGGGGGTCCGGTTGACAAACTCCTGGGGCCTCCGCAGCACCCGGAATACGCTGGAGTGGGCCACCACCCGAAAGGTGGTTTTGTTGCCTACATCAGCCGAGTAGCCCGTGGTGGGTGCGTCGTTCATGCGGATGGTGCACTCCGCTCGCTCAATATCGGGGCCCAGTTTGGTGCCCAGCAAGTGGCTGGAGCTGGTGACAATCACACACTGGTGGCACCGGGAAGGCAGGGTCTGGGGGGAGGAGGACAAGCCAACACTGTCACAGTCATTCTCTGCACAGTCCTGTGCTCTGTACAACCAGGCCTCCAGGAGCCACCAATCAGTATGCCCACTGTAAAGATAGAGAAACCATGGCCATTCTTCCCACGTTCTGCAAATATTTCTAATAAGCCGATCAATGGCCAAATACTGGGGGCAGAGAAATGAGCAAGAGACACCCAGTTTCTGCCCTCAAGAACCTTACTGGTGTGCTAGGTACAGTGGTGCACACCTGTAATCTGAGCACTCAGGAGGACCCTGAGACAGGAGGATCACCAGGAATTTCAGGCCAGGCTGGGCTAAGTAGTGGGTTCAAGGCCAGCCTGAAACTCATACTGAGGCTGTGTCTCAAACAAACAAACAAAAGCAAAAAACTATCTTGCAATAAGGCCAGGCATCTTGGTGCATGCTCATAAACTCAGCTTTCTGGAAGGCTGAGGCAGGAAGATTGTGCAGGAAGATTCAGTGACTCAATGAGACTCTGCCTCAAGATAAAAAATAAAAAAGGGCTGGGGCTGGGGCTCAACACAAAGATCCTGCATTCAGTCCCCAGTACCATTTAAAAAAGAACTGTCAGTTGGGGAGCCAAACAATGAACATAAATAATACACGCTAGAAAAAACAAAACAGGGTCAGGTGATCCCAAGCACCTGGAAGAAGATCAGAGTCCTCTTTAGAAGGTGCATCAGGGAGGCCTCGCTGAGTGGAGACCAGAAGGATAAGTGCATTCGGGGAAGGAGGAACTGGAGGCATAAAAACTGAGATAGGGATAAAGGTGGAGCTGAGAAAGGAGGTCAGCAGCGGTGAGGAGGGAGTTAACAACAGGAAGAAAAAGCAGGGTGTGGTGGTGCATGCCTGTAATCCCAGCACTCAGGAGGACTGCCTGGAGTTCAAGGCCAGCCTGAGCTACCTAGTGAGTTCAGCCTGAACTGTGTAGGGAGACCCTGTCTCAAAAAAACAAAACAAAGAAATACAACCATAGGAAGAATGGAGGCAGGAGGGCTAGCAATGTAGCTCAGCAGCTAAGCACCTGCCTGGCAAGTGCAACCTTGTGAGTTTGATCCCCAGTACCAAAAATAAAAAAAGAACAGAGCCAGGGCTCTCACTGGATGTGCAAAGGCCCTGGGAAATTTTAAGAAGGATTAGTGAAGGAGGAGAGAGGCACTACAGGTTGAACTCCAGAAACAGAACCTGAATGTCACGGCTTGGATAATCTAACAGAAGTCCCCAGGAATGACCTGACCAGTAAGTGAACCACCAAGGAACCACAAATGATTTTCAAGGAAGCGACCCCTTGGCAGGGGCAGGAAAGATTCTCCTGCTCTTCCTCTCCAGTGCTATGTGGCCTTGGACAAGTGGCTTCCCCTCTCTGAGGTTCAGTGACCCCATCTCTTCACAGGAGGTGGTAACGCTGGCCTTGAAGGATTCGCCTGAGGATTACTGGTAACCAGCACAGAGCAGGCACCCACTATCGGGGAGCCAGCCTTACTGCTCTGGAGTTGTCCAGCACCCTGGTATCCTGTCCCCAAACCCCCATGGACTCCCTAGAGATCCCAGAGATCAGGGGTACACATAGTCCTGCGGGGGGGGACCTGGGGAGACCGAGGACCAGAGAGGGGCAGGGCACTGGTCTAAGGTCACAGTGACCAACAGGGTAAAGTTGCTGGAGGCCTTGACTCCTGGGGTTCACTCTTTGCTTTTGTTTTCTTTTGTTTGTTTGACAAGGGCTTGATGTGTATTTCAGGCTGGCCTTGAACTCACTGTGAAGCCCAAGGCTGGCCTCGGACTCATGGTGATCCTCCTGCCTCAGCTTCCCGGGTGCTGGCCAGATGTAATCCCTTTCCTTTTGGAAGGAGGGTATACAGGAAAGAGGAGAAGGAAGAGGAGGAAGGGGTGGCATGGGCAATGGAGGATGAGCCCCCAGCAACCCCAGGGAGCCCCCAGGGTGTCTGTACTACCTTGTTACCCAGAATGGGGGTGAGGCCGTCAGTGAGGCTCCATTTCTTGAAGTTGGGCCGGCGCGTGCGGCCGCGCAGGGAGCCGTAGTGGAAGACCTCATTGGCACTGCTGGAGCTGTAGAGGATGAGGATGGTAACGAGCGCAAGGAGGATCACGAACACTGCTGACCGCTGTTCCTGCAGAAAGGAGAGACCGTGAGGAAACTGCCCACCTCGCCCCACCAGCAGCACACCTCAGACCTCCTGCTCCACACTCCACACCAGTTCTGCCAGTACAGCAGCAACTCTGAGGACTGGGCCTGTGCCTGAGCCAGCCTGGCATTCCAGATCCCTTGGATGCTCATGTCTGTAATCCCAGCTCTCAGGAGGCTGAGGCAGGAGGATGGATGCAAGTTTGAGAGCAGCCTTGCCTACATGGTAAAATCAAGACCAGACTGAATGACATAGTGAAACACTGTCACAAAAAACCAGAAACCAGGAATCTACAACAAAAACAACAAAGAAGGTTCAGGGAGCAACTGCCTAACTGGATTGCATGCGTGTGTCAGGATGTCCTCCAGCTACAGCTAAACAGATGCCCATAGACACTCAAGATGTCTAGGTGGGGGGCCAGGGCTTCCCCCAGCAGTAACTCTTGGTAAGATATCAACAGTTCTCTATACCCTTTTTATTTTATTTATTTAATTTTTTTGTGATACTAAGGATTGAACCCAGGACCTTCCCACTAAGCCATATCCCTATCCATTTGTAATTTTTATTTTGAGGCAGAGTCTCACTAAGTTGCTCAGACTGGACTCAAATTTGCAGTCCTCCTCACTCAGCCTCTCAGAGTGCTAGTATTACAGGCCATACCTGTAAGTTCTGCATTCACAATTCAAACAACAAGAGCAACAAGGGAGACACAAACCTACAATGGTTGCATCTCTACTGAGCATGCAGAGACTTCATTATCCCCTAGATAATACCATGTGCAACTATAGGTTTGTAAATAACCTAGAAGTTTGGTGTTGTAGTGCATGTCTGTAATCCCAGCTACTCGGGGGCTCAGGCAGGACGATTTCAAGTTTGAGCCCACCCTGGGCAACTTAGGTGAGACTCATTTAAAATTAAAAGTAAAAAGGACTGCATGGTCACTCAGTTCCAAATTCATCTATTTTGCCAGCTCTGTCTGTGAACGTTACTCTGGGTCCTTTTTAATTTGCCTTCGCCAGCCAGCTGCATATTCATTTTTGTCGATAGAGGGCGCTGAAGAGACAGCGCAGGAGTAAAGGCCTTAGTTCAGTTGCAGCCTGCTCACTTGGAGGCCCTGCCTTGCCCTGGGTTTCTCCAGCACTGAGCAGCAGCTCCTGCTGGGATGATAGTGTCCCATACTTCAGCTCCTACACCACTCAACTGCTGAGGACCAGCTTGACCTGGTAGAAGCAGGCAATAATTAATATAATAATGAATTGGTACAAAAAGAAAACTTAGAGTCTGTCCTAGGTCTACATGATCCAGGGAAAGATTAATAAACCAAGGGCCAGAGCCAAGGCTAGTGAACATCAGTTCTAGTGGCTCAGAGCAGAGTAATGAGGCAGCTGAGGACCTGACTTCGTGCAAATCCCATCTCACTCAGCAGTCACAGGGAGCAGGCAATCAGGTTACGAGTTAACCCTGATCCATTGCTGTGTGGTTTTCTAAAAATGCACTGTTTCTCAATTTTTGAATTTTGACCACGTCAGCAGTTCATCCCCAGCCCTTCCTGCAGCCCACCAGCACCTCCTTCCCAGTGCAGTTGTACACTTAATAAAAGCCAAAGACCCCATGCCTCAGGGTTCTAGCCTGTCACTGGGCTCTGACCATCCTGGGGCTCCTTGGAACTATGGTGTATATATTTTGCCTGCATTTTATTCCATCATCATACCTCTGAGCAGGAGATCAATGGTCCAAAACCAGGTCCCTGATACTCAACTGCCTGTAGCACCCAGACGCCAACAGCTTCCCTTCCCTAGGTCCCTTGGCATGGCACCCAGTGGGCGTCACTGTGTCCTCAGGTGGGGGCACTCCTTATACCCGTATCTGTAGGACGCTCCTTGACTCACAATCTAGCTACACCTGAAACATTCTACATGGAGAATGCACTGCCTATGTCGAACAGCCCAAACCTCCTCGCTTAGCAACGGGCTCACTGTAGGATAGAGTGGTTTCCTCCTTTGATCGTAGCAGGCTGTGGCCAGTATCACTTCCGCCAGAGACAAGACCCAACTGCAGGTACAGAGTATGGTTCCAACAGAACACAAACCACTTTTACGCCATCAAGAGCTCAGAGTGTGTTGGCTCACACCTGTAATCTCAGCATCGTGACAGCAGAGGGTCACAAGCTTGTGCCCAAGCTGGGCAACCTGGTGACTTAGTGAGACCTTGTCTCAGGATGAAAAGAAAAATAAAATAAAGGGATGGGAATATAGCTCAGTGCAAACCCTCTGGGTTCAATCTCCAAATAATAATAATGATAATAATAATGTTAATAAAAGAAAACTGGAAGTCCTAAAGTCAAACAATAAAGTCAGACTATCTATATTCCTTCAAATTCCAAGGCCCAGGCTGGGGATTTAGCTCAGCGGCATAAGCATCTGCCTTGTGAGCAGGCAGTCATGAGTTCAATCCCCGGTAACAATAAAAAGGAAAAAAATAAATAAATAAATAAATTCCAAGGCCCACTGACTGTTGAGAATTTTTGGCATTAAGCCTTTCTTGTTTAATGTACTATTCAGCCTCTCTCTGTGATACTCAGACTAATACACCCTGTCTCTCCTGCACCCTCAAACCTCACAGTTGGCCAAGGCTGTGACAGATCCCAGGGAAACAGTGTGCAGGGCCAGGCACACGGCGGGTGCTCGGGAAAACACACACGAATGACTGAATGACTGAGGAGGGCGTTGACATTCTGGGATGACTTGTACACTGTGTCATCTTTGACTCTGATAACCTCTATCACCCCACCTCCTGTACACACTGCAGCCAAGCCTAGGGTAACAGAGGGTACCCTGAGCCCAGAGAGAGGTGCAATCCACTTAGTGGCCAAAGCAAGGCTCAAACTTGGGTCTTGCTGCTCCTCAGGGGAAATAGAGGCATAGTGGCCAGGCCACATGCAGGTCCCAAGCAGCCCATTTCCCAAAGGGGAATAAGAATGGGAGGGCACTTACTTTGCTGCTACTCATCTCTCGATGGCGTCTGCTGAAGGGCAGGGGCCAGCGTCCTACAGATGGCCCAAGGGGCAGGGATGTGGGGTCACACCTGCAAGCCATCAGAGAGGGTCATGACTTGGTGCCCTGCTGTGGGTCCAGTGAGTCCAAGGCCCCCGATCTGTAGCCCGTCAGCTCTGCTTCCCATCCAGAACTTTTATACCCACTTCCCAGATACAGAACTAGAGGCCTAGAGAAGAAAAGAGCCTGCCTGGAGGTCACACAGCCAGGTAATAGCACCCACCCAGCTGATTCGACCCACCCAGCTGGGGCCCCTGCCCCGCCTGCTGTAAACCTTTCATCAGAGGTCCCCAAACTCCTCCCCTGTCCTTCTCCCGCTTCCAGGTTACACCCCTCTGTCTGGAGTGCCCTCCCTCCAGCACCTGCCTGACTCCCATTCATCTCTGAGCCTGGAGTGGGCCAGGAACTTCCAGGGTCCTTTTTCCGCTTGGGCCAGAGCCCTCTATGAGCAGGTTCCTGATCGACCTTCCCCTGGGGCCCTGGAGGCTGAACGAATCTGTCCCCCAACAAATGAGATGGCAGGGCCACGGCCTCGGCTTAGCGTCCGAGAAAGGCAGGCCTGGCTCTTGGCTCACCCTTCTCCATGCCGCTTTCCTGCCCCCATGTCCACACCTCCCGGAACCCAGACCTACCCGATTTTCTGTCCCCACCTGTAGCCAGGCACCAGCACTTGTGTCCAGCCTGCCTCCAGCAGGCACAGGCCAGAGGGCAGAAAGGGACAGTGTACACAGGGAGAAACAGGAGGGAGTTCCCAGTCGGTCCCCTCCTCCTAGGGCACTTGACACTGGCCACTGTCTCTTTCCCCTGACCCAGCGGCTGTTTACTCCTAGACGGTCACCAGGAATAGAGGAAAAACCTTTGGCCAGACACACACACATCGTCCCTGATTGGCCAGGCCAGGCCCCGCCCCACCCTCCCTCCAAAGATTCAGGTTTCTTGCGGGCCGGCCCCTCACGGCCAGTGAGGGAGACCCCGGGCTCTCATCAGTCTCCGCTGCACAGATCAGAAAATGAAGCTCATTGGAACCGGGAAGCCGCTAGTCCTGGCACTCACAGACCGTTAGGGCACAGACAGGAGCGCCGAGTCCCTGGGTGGCCCCGCAGGCCCTCACTCCAGACACCTCCCTCCCCCACTTGCCCACCTGTGCCTCAGCAGAGCCCTCGAGCCGGCCGGGCCCATCGTCCCCCGGGTCCCAATCCTGCTCTGGGGAAGCCACGGTCAGGACAGCATGTCAGGTCCCACTGCGAACCCCGGTTCCACCACTTACTGGCTGGGAGGCCTTGAGCAAGCCATGTGACCTCTCTGAGCCTCAGTTTCCTCATCTGCAAAACGGGAACAATAAGAGGAGGTAACTCTGGGGGTCGTGGAAGGATCCGCACAGAGGTGGCTGAGGGTGCCCGGGCTGGAAAATGTTCCACTGTGCCAGGGGCGCCCCTTCCCCTGTGGTTACTCTGTCCAGACCTAGCGGCTTGCTTGGTGATGAACCTCAACCCTGTGACCGCCCCCACTCTGAACCCCAACCCCGCGACTCCTTTCTAATTGGAGGGGGTGCTTGAGCCACGCCAAGCTTCGACCACTCCCCGAGTCCCCTGGCGACGCCCACGCCGCCCTGACCCCCATTTCACAGAGGAGGAGACTGAGGTTCAGGGAGGCCTTGCCTGGCAGGTTCAGGGAGCCATGACGCGCTTGTCAAAAGGCGGAGCCTCACGGGCCTCCTGGGGACCCCAGGGAAAGGCCTGCAGCTGAAGGTGGCTGGAGTGGGGTGCGGTCCGCTCCTCCCTGCACGGGGACCCCGGGGGTGGCGATCTCCCCCATCGAGCCGCTTAGGGGAGAGGTCCGGGGCATGGGGGTGCAGAGCCACACCTGCGCCCCTCTGCGCGGAACCTCAGCCCCGGCAGGATGGGGAGACGCGGCGTCGCGGCCGGTCCCGAGCCCTCGCAGGGGGCAGCGGAGGGGGCCCCGGGGACCCTGCAATCGCCTGCAAGCGCGCGCCGGGGTCTGGGGTGCAGGCGCCCGGGTGGGTCCTGGGGAGCCCCGGGCCCACATCGCCCCGCCCCAGCGGTTCGCAGGAGCCCCCCACACCCGGGCAGCCCCACCTCCCGCCCCGCGCAGCGCCCCTCACCTCCGGCGGGGAGCGCCCGGCCCCCGCGGCCCCGGGCCCCTCACATGGCGCCGGGACCCGAGCCGGGGTCGCGCCGCTCGGCCCAGGATGCCGCAGCCCCGCCGCCGGGTCCTAGCGCCGCCGCTCACCGCCCAGCCCAGGCCTGCGAGGAGGCGGAGCCTCGGGCGCGGGTGGCCCCGCCCAGGATGGTGCAACCCGGGTCCCCGCAGCTCCAGCTCATCCATTACCCCTCGGGACAGCCCGTGGCGACAAGGAAGCAGACCACAGTCTTCGGGAGCCTGTGGTGTGAATCTGGTCCAACTCTTGTCTTAGTGGGACCGCGACCCCGGATAGGGAAACTGAGTCCGGGAACACGCTGGGCTTGGCCGCTCTTGAGTCAGTTTCTCCCTAAGCCCCTGACCTATGGCCTCCAAGCTCACTCAGGTCACTTGGGAAGTACCTGAGTTCAGAGCTGTAGGTATGCTGTATCTACAGCTGCACAAGCTCCCTCCTCCCGCGCTGGGACTGAATCCAGGACCTTGGAGCTGAACTGCATTCCCAGCCCATTTTAAAATTTTGAGACAGGGTCTCAGTTTTCCAGGCTGGGTTTGAATTTGAGATCCTCCTGACTCAGCCTCCCACAGTGCCGGGATGACAGGCGTCCTACCACACCTGGGTAATTGTGTGATGCTTTACTTCCTTTCTCTTGCTTCTACAATAGAGACAACAAGGTTTTGAAATGTTACTTCTTTTAATTACCAGGCTATTCATTACAGCGTTTTATGTGGCTGTGAAAAATCACAAATGAAGTAGCCATTGTTAGGAGAAGGAAACCGCTGCCAGGCTGTTAAAATGAAGCAGGCAGGTCGATGTGGGAGGCAGGACATTTACAGGATACATTTACAGGACACTTAGGAAAGGGAAGTAATTTTGAAGAACAAGAACGGCATCTTGTGTAACCGCTTTGGAAAAGAAAATTGTAAAAATTTCCATTCTGGACTTTAGTACATATACCATGGAGAAATTCTGGTAAATACACAGCACCAAGTTCATAGCAGCCCTGCTTGAAATAATTCAGAAGTAGCTGGGTGTGGTGGCTCATGCCTGTAATCCCAGCACTTGGGAGGCTGAGGCAGGAGGATCCTTGAGAGTTCGAGACCAGCCTCGGCTACAAAGTGAGTTCAAGGCCAGCCTGAACTGCATAGCGAGACCCTGTCTCAAAAAGAAAAAAAAAAAAATTCAGAAGTGGAAATTGTTCAAGTAGCTCTCAACGAAAGAAATTTTTTTTTTCACATAATGGCCCTTTTGCATTAGAGAAAATTGTATAGTTAGTATTTTTAAAAATTTTTTGTCTTTTTCCTTTTTATCGATACGAGGTATCGAACTCATGACTGCCTGCTTGCAAGGCAGGCGCTTATTTCGCTGAGCTAAATACCCAGCCCCCATAGTTAGCGTTATTAATGAGCAAGTGTGACACAATGGATCTTAGAGACCTGAGGACGAAAAAGACAGCGTGGACAGCACCAGCCTGTAATCCCAATGCTCACGAGGCTGAGGCAGGAGGATCACTGAGTTCTAGGACACTCTGTGCTACATGGAGAATTCAAGGCTAGGGGCTGGGGATTTAGCTCAACGACATAAGCACCTGCCTTGCAAGCAGGCAGTCGTGAGTTCGATCCCCGGTACTGATAAAAATGAAAAAGACCAAAAAAAAAAAAAAAAAAGAATTCAAGGCTAGCCTGAACTACATGGTGATACCCTGTCTCAAAAAACCTAAATAAACAAATAAATGGTTTTAAAAGAACGGCCTCAGAGGGAGAAACAGCCAGACCCGGCCCTTCACCCACAGGAGAATGTTTGTTGGCCATACACTGGCCAACAAGCTGGCAGCTGGCAACTGGGCCAGGAGAATCATACAAACAGGCCGCTGAGCCCCTGCTGCCACTGGGGGAGTCCCGGTGTTGCCATACAGGTGAGAGAGGAAGCAGCCCCGCCGCCATACACTCACGGCCCTCCAGGAAGCGTTGGTGTAGCTGTGCAGGTCTGGAGAAGCCACGCCCTGCCCCACTGCCTCCCGGCGAACCTGGGTTCGGACAAACCCAGGTGCCTGCCCCATCGCTCTGCACTGTGGAGGGGCTGCAAATATGGTAGGCACCTGGGATCCCACAACTAGCTTGTTGGGAGGAATCCATCAAGATGAAGAAGCAAAAGACTTCCAGCCCACACAGAACAGGTCCGGGAGATACAGAAACGGAAGAAAATGGAAGGCACACACTGAAATCTCTGAGAGGATAGCAACTGAAGTAAAGAAACAACTTCATGGGTCTATAAAAGTAATCAGATCAGAATTAAGTCTCAGGTAAAAGAAGAAATCATAAGCACAATGAAAGAATTGCTGAGCACATCTAAAGAAGACATAGATGAAAAAGAAGAGCACAGGAAAATGATGGAAACCTTGAATGAACAATATAGGAAGGAATTATAATGCATGAAACAGATTCAGAGAGACATCTAGGAAATTAAAAACTCCATTAATAGCTGGCAAAACCACTTGAAAGAGACTGAATATAGACTTTTAGACCTTGAAGACAGGATTACACCTAGCGATTATGAAAGGAAAGATCTCTTAGAAATTATAAGAAACCAGGAAATAACAATTCAACAGATGCAAGACAGCGCAAAAAAAAAAAAAAAAAGAGTGATAGGGTCAGCAAAATAGCAAGGGTCAACACAAATGGCATAAAAAGACTATTTACTTCTGTAATAGCAGAAAACTTTGCAAACATGGGAAAAGGACCTGGCATACAGATCAGTGAGGCATAGAGAACTCCAACTAGCCATAAGCAAAATAAATCTACACCCATAAGCAAAATAAATCTATACCCAGACATATAATAATCAAGATCCGGGGCTGGGGATTTAGCTCAGCGACATGTAAGTTCGATCCCTGGTACAAAAAAAAAAAAAAAATTCTAGGAATAGATAAAGATGACCATGGTTCCAGGAACAGCAGCAAGAGAGGATTGCCAAACAAAACAGGCAATTGAATGAAGGGGAAAAGTGGAGGGCCAAGAGCAGGAGGACAGCAGGGCAGAGATGAACCAATTGTAACCATTAATGTAATGGCCTCAGTTCACCAATAAAAAGAAACAAAAAGAGAGTAGATCACGAAACAAAATCCATCAATAAGCTGGATACAACAAACACATTTAACTGGAAAGGAAATTCATAGACTGAAAGTCAAAGGAGAAAAAAGAATTGTTTCATGTGACAGGGAACCAGAAAAAAGCAGGGGTAGTTTGCTCATCGGCTGCAGAATGGACAAGAAAGACGTGGTGTTTTCATAGTATGGAAAACTACTCAGCTATAAAGGATAACCTTGAGGCTCTTGTAGGTAAATAGATGCAACTTGAGATCACCTTATGGGTGAAATGGTTTGGACTCATAGGAGTGAACATCCTGTCATCTCCCTAGCATAACAAACTGAAGCAGTTAGTGGGATCCAAAATGTAAAATAGATATTATGGAAGTGATAGGGCAGGAAATGCCTTAAAAAAGGAAGGTAGTAACCATTGTTAATTTCCTATTATCTTGTTTGGAATTCCTGAATCGTTTTCATAGTTTTGTTAGGTTTGGTTTTATTCCATCTTGTTCTGTTTGATTTGACTGTGTCTGACAGGCATTTTGAAAATAACAAGAGGCATTATGGTCACCATTGTTGATTTCCTATTGTCTTGTTTTGAAGGCCTGTGTCACTTTCATTGTTCTGTTCTGATTAGCTTTATTCTTTGTTTGGTTTTGTTCTTTATAAAGTAAAATAAAATAATTCTGTCCCTAAGAAGAAATGAAGAGACTTGTAAATTAAAGGTCTAGGCTTTAAATGGGGGCTGAGTTGAAGGGGATCGTGATATTTTGTACACAACAGAGTTTACAAACATGATACATGTGCTTCTCAGTGTATATTACAATATTGGAAAAGAAGGTGAAGAAGAGGGTGAGGGATTTAGCTCAGCAGCATGAGTGCCTGCCTGGCAAGCTTGAGATTGTGAGTTCAATCCCCAGTACCAAGCTTGAGGTTGTGAGTTCGATCCCCAGTACCAAATAAATAAAATAAAATTTTTTTTAAAGGGTGAAGAAGAGGGGCTGGGGATTTAGCTCAGCACCTCTTGCAAGGTAAGCTAAGCACCTGCGTTGCAAGCAGGCGGTCGTGAGTTTGATCCCCGATACCGATTAAAAAAAAAAAAAAAAGATAAAGGTGAAGAAGAGATAAACCAAATCAAAACGCATACCCTTTTCCTAGCGTGGTGATGACAGTGTTTTGCTATTTTTGGAATGATAGGATGGGGAGGCTGTTTTGCCGACTTTGGCTTAACTGTATTTTCCAAAATTTAACACAATGGTTGTACAATGTTTAACTGTATTTTAGATGTATTTTTAAATTTCTAAAGTGGAACTGCATATAGTATAGCCTTCCTTTTTTCCTCTTCCCTGCACTGGAGATCAAACCTAGACCTCTGATATGCCAGGCAACTTCTCTATTTCCCCAGCCTTGCCTGCTTTTTCATTTGTTTCTTTTGGTGCTGCTTTCTTTCATTTTTTGAGACAGTGTCTCGCTATGTAGCCCAGCCTGGCCTCTAACTCACAGTGATCTCCTGTCTCAGTCTCACAAATGCTGGGGTTACAGGTGTGCACCACCACACCAAGTCTGATTTTTTTTTTTTTAGCACAGTCATCTTTGCATAGCAGGCAAATGCATGTGCAGGTGTCAGGACAAAAATCACAGGGACTGCTGAGCTCGGTGTCCTTGCAGGCGGCAGGAGACAGGGGGGATGGGGCTACCTTCATTTTATAAACTTTTAAAAACTTTATATGAACTTGTAGAATGTTTGCACTGTACTAATTTGGTAAGTTAGTAACATTCTGTTTTTCATTAAAACAGATCAGTTAAAGGGTGGGGGACAAGGCCCACCCACGGGGCTGTAAATCACCTGCCATCAGTAAGGGGAATGGCTGTCCCCCAGGAGTGGACATGTGGCTTCCTGCCAGCCAGCCGTGCCCCAGATCACCACTTCCTGAGCCTCAGCACCGCCCCCCCCAGCCCGGCCAGCTGCAGAATATAAAACCAGAGTGGAGGTGGCAGGGGTGGGGGCCCTGATGACAGGTCAGGGGCTACACCAAAGGTAGAAGCGCTCTGTCCCCAACCCAAGCCCTAGGATCACAAAGTGAGACAGGGTGCCTCAGCTGGCCTCCAGATCACAGTGGGACCTGGTGCACACCCCCCAGGCCTGTGAGGTTCCTGGGCCCACGTTGACTGCAGCAGGCTCTTCCTCAGGGCTGGCTTCCCTTGGGTGTTTGAGGGACCAGGATTGTCCACCCCAAAAGTGAGGACAGTGAGAGCTCCTTCTGCACAACACCCTGCAAACACACTCCTACGGAATCCCTAAAATAACCTGTGCCAAGGGTGCCACTGTTACCTCAACTTTCCGGGGGAAACTGAGGCTCAGAGAACACACAGGTGGCAGAGCTAGGATTAATACCCCAAGCCTGGGAGAACCCCACAGGTGAAAGGGAAAACTGTATTAGAAAAATTGTTCTTTTGGGGCTGGGGATTTAGCTCAGCGGCATAAGTGCCTGCCTTGCAAGCACATGGTCATGAGTTTGGTCCCCAGTACCAATAAAAAAAAAAAAATCGTTCTTTTAAAACTTTGTTCTCTCTGAAGCCACCTGGCTCTGTTTCATGGCTCTGTAACTGCTGTCTGAGCCCTATTACCATGATGGCATAACACAACATACGAGATGCCTGATTGTACCCAAATTCGTGGTCATTAACCTAAGCTAGCAACTGATGGTCATTAATCTAGCCCTATAACTGATAATCGCACCCCAAGACCTAATCAGAGCTGCCATGCTGTCCTGTTCCGCCTGTGTCACCCGTTTACGCCTCCTATAAAATGCTGGCTCACAGACACTCACTGCCTGGTCTTTGTTGTAAGTTCTTCCAGCCAGGACCCCTGGTGTAAAATACAACTGTTCACTGCCTCCTGACTTCCTTGAGTGTTGTTCCTTTCCTGAACTCAATTTTGCAGTAACAGGGCCGCACCCTGGATCCCTTTGCAAACTTCCTTGTGGGGAGCCACTAACCAACCCCTACAGGTCAAGGCCCCATTTTGTATTCTTGCCAGTGACTCACTTCCCCATTTGATCCCCATTTCATCAACTTTACCTGAGCAATCACACCCGTAATCCTGTTAGTTGACCTCGGTTGCATCCTACCTCATGCCCGCCTTGTGAGCTCCCATTTTTCCCACCTTAGACTCACCTCACCTCATGTGTTTGCTCTATAAAAATCCCTAGAAAAGGTAGGGTCTTTGGCAACCCACTCAGGACCCCTTCTTTCTCTCTAGTACAGACGCTTTCTTTCTCAGAAAATACATCCCACTCTAAACCTCCATTGTTCCTAAAATTCATCCTTTGATTTTGGAGAACACGAACTTGTACCAGACATCTAGCAGGGAGGGAGTTTCCCTTCCCTATATCACGGGGAGATCTTATCTACCACCCAGTTCCCAATAAGAAGCCAAAGCCAAGGCCCGTGGAGAGCACCCAGTACGGGTCTGAGAGGGCCATCCAGGTAATACCAACCTGGGTTGGGATAAGCCAAGCTGGTTTGTCTGGAACAGCTGTTTTAGTCCCCAGCTAACTGACTAAATCAATTAGCTGAGTCACTGAACAGGAACTCCGAGGTTTGCAGATACCATGTCATCCTTAAGGTCCAAACAGACTTTCATTGAAGCTGTCCTCCAAAATAGGACAGGCTTAGATTTAGTCTTTCTATGAGGAAGAGACTGCAATGCCCTGAGAGAAAACTGCTGTCTCTATGCTAATAAGTCTATAATAGCCCAGGTCTGAAATAATTGCCAGAGAGACTAGATAACCAGGTCAAAGAACAAAATCAGAAGCAGGAATGGTTCTGAGGTCTATTAGACTTGAGACCCTAGTTAGGGCCCCTGAAAGCCCTTACGTTAATTTTCTTGATAGGGCCCTGCCTGATTAATTGGATTATTTGCTTTGTTTCTGAACAGATCAACAGTATAGGTTTCCAAATGGCCCTAAGAGCTACTGTCTTTTTTTTTTTGGTCTCTTTCCTTTCTTCTCAGTACCGGGAATCAAACTTACGACTACCTGCTTGTAAGGCAGGCACTTATGCCACTGAGCTAAACCTCCAGCCCCCAGAGCTACTGCTTCTATGCAGCTTTACATTGAAAAAGATTTTCCTGAGCAACGACAAGAGAGAGAAATGAAAGGGAAAATTGTACTAGGAAAACTTGTGGGGTTTTTTGTTTTTGTCTTTTTGAGACAGTCTATGAGTTCAGGCTGGACTTGAGCTCACTTTATAGTCTAGGCTGGTCTTGAACTTGCAACAATCCTCCTGCCTCAGCCTCCTGAGTGCTGGGAATACAGGTGTGAGTCACCATACCCAGCAAAAAATTGTTCTTTTAAAACTTTGTTCTCTTTGATGCTGCTTAGCTCTGTGACCATTTCATGGCTTAGTAATTCCTATCTTGACCCCTGTAATCACAAGAGCATAACCGAACATTCCAGATGCTTGACTGTACCCAGATTCGTGGTCATTAACCTAGGCTAGCCACTGATGGGCATTAATCTAGCCCTATAACTGATGACCTCACCCCAAGACCTAATCAGAGCTGCCATGCTGTCCTGTCCCGCCTGTCACCCGTATACGCCTCCTATAAAATGCTGGCTCACAGACACTCACTGCCTGGTTTATGTTGTAAATTCTTCCAGCCAGGACCCCTGGTGTAAAATAAAACTGTTCACTGCCTCCTGACTTCCTTGGGTGTTGTTCCTTTCCTGGACTCAGTTTGTGGCAATAGGGCTGCATTCTGGACCCCTTTGCAAACTTGTGCTCCAGATGATTTTCTTCCTTCCACTGTGCTCTGGGAAGAGCTTTCAGAGACCTCATCCACCACCCAGCTTTCAATTCAAGGCCAAAGCCAAGGCCCAGCAAGAGCACAAGGTCCTTCCTGGCCTCACAGAGCCTGGCTAGGGGCCAGGTGTGGGGATTTATCAAAGCCGGAAAGGGGCTTGCAGGAAGGGAAGACAGATGGGAGCCGGGAGCCCCATAAACACTGCTCCCCAACCTCACAGTAGTTCTTCCTGAACACAGGCAGTGGCCCTGGGCTGATCACATAGCACCCAGGTCGCCTGCTGTCCTGGCCTTGGCTATACAGGTGAGGACACAACTCGAGCCTCCAGGGCCCACTGGGCTCTGGTGGACTATGGAGAGGCAAGGATGGGGTACAGGTGAGGCATCCTGCTCCTCCTCGGGAATGTGAGCAGACTTATGCCCACCACTCACCTTCCAATGGCTGAAAAGTGGGGAGGGGATCCCAGGCTTCTGCTCTGGAGCTCTAAGCACACCTGAACCAGCTACCAGAGTTGCCACAGGGCACCTCTGGGTGCTCAGTGGAAGTGGCCAGTAAGTCTCTCCTTCCAGGTCTCCACACCAGAAAGATAAGTATTTAGGCCAACCCAGTAAGCAGTAAATACCACACCTGGGGGAGGGCCAGGACCCAGCCTCTTAAACCTGGGCATCTGCTGGAGGATGGAGAAAGTGGCCACTTCTGGGGACGGGTTCAAATCCTATCTGGGCCACATTTCCCTGGCCTTGGACACCTATGGGGAAAGGTGGGAGGGTGGGCGGGGAGCCCACTGCCCATCTGTCACTACCAAGCAAGGGCTGTGCCAGCTGAAGGTGACGCCATTTAAAATAATGGGTCCAACATATCAAGGGCTGACCACACAGATGGGGATGGCCCATAATCCCAGCACCAGGAGGCTGAGACAGCAGGATCACCGCAAGTTCATGGCCAGCCTGGGCTAAGCCATCACCCTGCTACCTTCATTTGGGATTCTCCTGTCTCTTCCCACTGGGCAAACCTCATAGGCCCACCAGGCACTGGGTAAGGAACAAAGGCAGTGCTCTGGGCCAGTGCCAGGCCTCTCCTGAGCAGGCAGGGGAAGGAGGGCATGTTCCCAGTCACCCAGAGACTTCAGTATGACTGTCTATGTCACTTGGGAGGTGTGACTCTGTGCTGGGAAACAATGAGTAATCTCAAGTTGGTGACAGTGAAGCCCAGACTTAGGAGCCCAGAGTTCTGAACGTATTCTCCCCATCAAGAAAGGAAGGGGTGGGTTCCTACTTGGGGGGGCCTCTTCCTCCCTGTTCCTACTACTCTGTTCCTCTTCCTCCCCTGTTCCTACTACTACTACTCTTTCTACCTGTTCCTACTTGGGGGGGCCTGATTCCTCCTGACTCAGCCTCCCATGGCCAGGGCCACATTTATGGTTGGCTGGTAGGTTTGTTCCTCCCATTTCACAATGGAGGAGAAATGAAACTGAGATTGAAAAGCTCCAGCCACAGCTAGGGCCAGCATAGGCCTCACTTCCGCTCTGGCAATGTCCCTGAAGGGCCACCTGTGTATTCTCTCTATAAAGCAATCAATCTCAGCTTAATAGGGAATTTTACTGCCTGGTGCTTTGGGATTTGACTTTTGTGCCAGGAAGGTGAGGTGGGGGGAAATACACCCTACTGCCTCATCCAACCTGACCTTGATTCCATTCCCGTGGGGTGCAGGCCAGGCATCCCCGAGAAACATCTGACTTGGCCCCATCTCCTTGGGCAGCCCAGCTGCAGCACCCAGGGTTGGGGGATGGCTTCGGGGTGTAAGCGCATGGGAGGGCATAGCCTTAGAGGACCCAGAAGGGCCCAACCGGCCCCCTGCTCAATCTGTTACAGGCCTGTGTCCAGAAGGAAGTCCCAGGCCTCACCCTGGACAAACAACCACCCCAGACAGTGTTCAGAAAATGCATTTACCCGTATACCCCGGAGACAGCTCTGGTGGCCACACCCAGAGGCCCCTGAGGCCCACAAACCCCAGGTTCCTGGCTACCCTGGTCAGAGCCACAGCCTGAGAAGGTGACACCAGAGGCAACTGGGGTGAGTAGGGGACAGATGGGGACTGGCACAGATCATGATGCTGGTGAGTGGGGCCGCTGGCCCCAGGGGCAAAGGCCACTTGAGAGACCTGGTGGTGGGGTGAGTCCCAAAATCAAGACATGAGTCCTTGGGGAGTAGGAGTAGGGTAGGCACCTCTCTAGTTCCCCTCAAGGCATAGGGCTGGAGATGGCCCGGGTGTCCCCTGGGTGGGGCAGAAAGGAGCCCTAGGTCCACCTAGCATGTGGCAGGAGGCAAGAGGCATAAATTAAATGTTCTCAGTGGAGTGTGGTGGCCAGGGATGGGACGCAGGCCCATCGGACGTGTGGCGGCTGGCTGGCTGGCTGGCAATGGCAGCTACTGGACCCTCCAGGACGGATGGGCGAACACGATCGGCCTCTTCTTGGCCCAGCGTGAGAACACGGCCTTCTCGGTGATGAAGCGGTGGGCGCTCCGTGGGGCGCGTTCATGTGCCAGGTACATCTGGCACTCGTCCAGCCGGCCCTTCTCGAAGTAGTGATAAGGCACCGAGGGGTGGCTCTGTTCCCTGCAGGGTGGGGACATGGCCGGTGGGGACGCTGGGATCTACCTCCGCCTCCTCTCTGGGACCCAGGCCTGGTCTCAGCTAGTGGGCCCCTCTTTCCCCACACACAGAGGCAGTCAGCCCAGGGTGCCCTGCTGCCCAGGGACCCCCAGGAGGCCACAGGCCACAGAGTCTGGCGCTTTGAAACAAGTTCCAAAATGAGCAGGTGTGAACACGTCTGAACTGGTTATAACAACACTGAAGTCTACTAAGGTAACGGAGTTACAAAATGCCCTCTCTGGAGCAGAACTGATTTAGGAAGCCAAAACAGTAAGGTAAATAAAACCTTATCTGTAATCTACTGGGGATACATGTTACACATGTACATATCCTCCTAATGTTTGTGGGAGACACTTTCCTAGATTATTCCCTCTAAATGGTTAATCAACCTTCTGAGAAAGTTGCCACTGTTTTTTTTTTTTTTTCCCCTGGCCTGGAAAAGTGTGTGTGTGTGTGTGTGTGTGTGTGTGTGTGTGTGTGTGTGTGTAGCTGGAACCCAGAATTTTCACCTGAGCTACATTCCCAGCTCTTTTTGAGACAAGGTGTCACAAGTTGCCCAGGCTTGGCTCAGACTTGAGATCCTTCTGCCTCAGCCTCCCAGAGTGCTGTGATTACAGAGCTCCCAGCTCAGAAAGCTCAATTCTTTTTTTTTCTATTTTATATCCAAAGAGGTAGCAGGGCCACACCAGCAAGTGCTGGGGTCTGTAGTCTTTCCTGGGAGGTGAGTGTTTTCCTGAGGTCTAATGCCCATGGCGTTTCTGTGTCTTTGTCACATGCAGCCCCTAAAGCCCCTGGGTCCCTGGCAAGGTCTGGGAACCCCACACCTCCCCTCCTGTGGGCAGCCACCTGACCTGCAGTAACTGTCGCTGACCATCCCATAGACCACGATCTCCTCACACAGCTCCAGGGCCAGGATCATGGTGAACCAGCCAGTGCTGAGAAACGACCCCGACTGTCTCCTGGGGAGACAGGGACACTGTTATAGAGTCTCCCAACATCCATGCTCTTGGGGCCTCAGCATGGCACCCTCCGTGCCGAAGACCATGCTCAGGGGGTTCTTGGGAAGCCCCAGGCCAACAAGAGCCAGAAGAGGAGGAACGGGCTGCTGAGCCACGTGTGCCCAGCCCCTCACCCGACAGGCTGTATTAGGCCCTGTTCTGCACCTGGTACGCTGGGTATGAGCTCTGGCTGCATCCTTATCTAAGAGGCCAGGCCTGGGGAGCTAGCAGTTGGCCGCAGAGCACAGTGGTTAAGAGAGGTGGAGTAGATGATAGACGGCCTATGAATCGAGCTATTCAGGAGGCAGAGGCAGAAAGGATCACAGCCTGGACAACTTAGTGACACCATGTGTCACTAAACAAAACAAAAACAAAAGTGTCTCAAAACAAAACAAAACAAAAAAAAAGGGCAGGGCACAGCTCAGCGGCAGAGCGTAGAATCTCATGTACCACTACCAAAAAAAAAAAAAAAACAGGAGTGTTCTGAGTCTTCCACTCCAACCCTCCTCTGCTATAGGGCATTAGAGTTACCATGAACCCCTCTGAGCCTCATCGACCTGTCTGTGAAATGGGAGTAATTTTAGGTGGCAATGGGGAGGAGTCCTGTGAGCTCGGCCCTACATCCCACTTGGCACAGGGCTGAGAGGAGGCCAGCCCAGGCGGTTCTTTCATTCAAACCTCCCAGGCCCTGCAGCTGGCCTTGAACCTGCCAGACAGGGACAAACATTCCCGAGGGATGGGCAGCAGGGAAACAAATGTAAACAAGGTGATGTCAGTGTGTGACACCTGCTGCAAAGACAAGGGCACACAGATGGCGAGGAGAAGGGCAGTGTTCAGAAGGCTGAGGCAGGAGGATTGCTGCTGAGTTCCAGGCTAGTCCTGACTACATAGTGAGTTCAAGACCCTGTGAGGTCAAGGAAGGCCACAGGCAATAGCAGGGAGGGCACTAAGGCTCAGGAAGGACTGTAGATTGGGCTAAGGTGGCACCCACAGGCATGGAAAATGTGAGAGTCAAATGCATATGCCAGGGGATGGCATGAGGGTGGTCAGGGACAAAGCCTAACTTTGGGTTTTTTTTTAAAACTTTGAGATGGAAGTCTCATTAAGTTGCCCAGATTAGACTTGATCTTGTGATCCTTCTGTCTCAGCCTCCTTGAGCACTGGGACCACAGGCATAAATCTGACTCCATAAGCTCATACCTGACTCCATAAGCTCAAGTTTTTGGTTGAGCCACTTGAGGCTGTTGCAGGGAAAACAGGATTTTGGACAGAGCATTTACCTCAATGCCTAGCAGGGGAAGATGGCAGTTACACCCATAAGTGCTTCTCTGGTTATCATCGCGGCTGAATGGACACCTCTCCAGCGTCCACAGCCCAGCCTGCATGCACAAGGGCTGAAGAAGACAATCTGAGTGACTCTCCTTGAATGCAGAGCCATCACTGCGACACTGATTACATCCAGGCTTATTTCCACACACTGATATGTACAGAGTGGGCTATGGTTTTCCTCTCTCTCCAAAGGACTCTAAGCATTGCAAACAAGGCTGGCCAAGGTACTGGTCTATAATCTCTAAAGCCATCAGACTGTCTCCTGTTTCCTTGCATAGTGCTCTCTGTAAAAGATACGAGCACAGCGGGATGGCAGAGCCAGTCAGCTCCAGGAATGTCAACTGGGTAGGAGCCTCGAAATAAGGAGGCTGTGAGTTCCCAGGGCACAAAGGTTTACATATCAGAGACTGAAGCAATAGCTTCCAAAAACAATTCAGTTACTACCTTAACTGAATTATGCAGACTGATTCTTCTGCTTATCATTGTCCCTGCATTTTGTGGAGATGCTTTTCTCCCTACCTGGCCAGCCAGCTCAAGTTACTTGCGTAATTCCTGCCATCCTCACTGTTACTCATCCCTGTGCCACCCCCCTTCTTCACAAGATAATAAATTCTGGGAGAGGCCTAGGACTAGGGTCTTTGGCCACACATCCTCACAGGGACTCCTTGGCTGCCTTAACTTGGAATATGTCTTGGTGTCTTTATTCTCGCCATGGGTTGCACTGGAGGTGGTAGACTGGAATTAACTTGCCGGGATTCCAATAACGTCTCAATGGCATTACAAATATAACTTTTTGGATAGTGAGGAGCACTAAGCAAGGAATTACAATACTCAATACCTGGTATTACAATAAGGCCCATACTGACTCCCAGAACAAACCCCAGCCCATCAAGAGGCTCCCGGCCAAGGTGGCCCGAGCTCACCGGTTCTTGCCCGTCTCGTCCTGAAAGATCTGGTCGCAGTGGGCCATCATGCGCTCGGTGAAGGTGTAGACCTGTAACCCCGGGTACATCTGCGTGAGCTGCAACAGCGTGCGGTAGGTGCGGCCGCCCAGTGTGCGGTCCATGTGCCTGCCCTGGCCCCACACCACGTAGAGCGTGTCTCGGGCCTGCTGGAAGTAGTGGGAGTAGTTGCGCAGCAGCAGTGGCACGCTCGTGTGCGAGATGACACGCAGGGTGCTGCGCCGACCCACGTCTGCCTCGAAGCCCACGGTGGGCGCCTGGTTCATGCGCAGCACACATTCGGCACCGTCGATCTGGGCACCCAGCCCAGACCCGAGCATCTGGCCGGAGCTGGACACCACGGCACAGCTGCGGCATGGCTCCCGGACCAGCGGCTGCAGGATGAGGCAGAGAGAAAGGGGGATCTGGGACCCGGGCCTGCACACTCCTGCCCCTGTGTCCCCCACCCACCCACTGGTCTTTGCCATGCCCAGCATTTGAGCTCCAAGACCTGACCCAGTCCACTGGCAGGCTGGTTAGCGGGTGACACCTGACACAGTTTGGATCCTACATTCACACCCAAAGCTTCCTTTTGAGCCATGCCCCTCCTGTGACTTGCTGAACCCTAAAGTCCCCCATCTTGGGCATTTCACTAGGGGTGCAGAAGCAGACATTTAAACTGAGTAATCTGTAATCCAGCACTCCAGCAGCTGAGGCAGGAGGATTTCTAGAAAATGCCAGCCTTGGCTACCTAGTGAGTTCAAGGCCAGCCTGAACTATATACTGAGATCTCCTCTTTAAAAAAAAAATCTTGACTTAGGCTGGGGATATAGCCTGATAGCCTGCCTGGCAAGGGTGAGGTCCTAAGTTCGATTCCTCTTATCAAAAGAAAGAAAGAAAGAAAAAGCAAAAGGTTATAACTTAGGTCTAGATGTCCCCAAAAGGCCTTATATGGCCATAGGTGAGGCTTTTTCAGAGGTGGCCAGATATACAATGTGTTATGATAGGATTGACCCATGGTGCAAAGTATAGATAAGATATAAGGGACAGAAAGTGGCTCTCTACTTGCATGAAACTGTTTTTCCTCTTTGTTGCCCCTCTGCCCCGCCACCCTGCCTTGGAACTGGCCAACTACAGATGGAAACCTCTACAAACTGTGAACCAAATAAGTCTTTCCTCCCTTACCTTGTGGGAGTAGGGTATTTTCATCTCAGCAACAAGAAAAGTAACTAAGAAATAACTGCCCAGGGAGTGGGTGGCACAAACCTGGGGCATAGAGAGATTTGTGCCACCCTGAGGGGCAATGCAGCCAATGAGCCACAGCTGTTGAGGAAATGACCCAGGCCTCTGTGCCTTCAGGCACTTTGGCTTGCCAAAGTGTGTCAAAGACATGGGACATGGATTCTGGTTCATTCCAGTTCAGACAGGACAGTGTGGTACCCCACTTACGGGCATTTCATGCTTGCCTAAATGTTGCTTTAAGGACACATGAGCCCATTTATCCATAGCCCAGTGATAAAGAATAAGACTTCCTTATCTTGTCTAGACTCAGCTGACAAGCAGGGGTCTGTTCTGCTTAGGTCACCCAGGCTCCAAGAGGTGTCATGTGCATTTTCATGAGGCCTTTAAAGCTTTCTCATTGACCCCAAAACATAAAGTTGGCCCTTCTGGCCAAGCACAGTAACACATGTGTGTAATACCAACAGCCTGGGAGTTTGAGGCAGGAGGATCGTTGTTCAAACCCAGCTTGGAGGGGCTGGGGATTTAGCTCAGCGGCATAAGCGCCTGCCTTGCAAGCAGGCAGTCGTGAGTTCGATCCCTGGTACTGATAAAAATGAAAAATACCAACAAAACAAAACAAAACAAAACCCAGCTTGGACAACTTAGTGAAACCCTGATCCAAAATAAAAATGTAAAAAGGGCTGGGGTGTAGTTAGGTGGCCCAGCAGGTTCAGCAGTACAGGAAGATGTAGATGTCCCTAGTTTTTTGGGTTTTTTTGGACAGGAACTTTCTATGTAGTCTGGGCTGGCCTTGAATTTCATTTTCCCTTCTCAGTGTAGGAAATCTTCAGTAGAGAAAAGAAAAAAAAAAGTGAGATAGAGAGACTCTTTTGATGTTCAAACTTAGGATTTCCTACTTCTCTTAAGAAAAACAAACTTGGTGTGGTGCACATCCTGTATTCTCAGCTTTAGGGAGGCTGAGGCAGGAGGGACTGTAGGAAGTTTGAGGCCAGCCTGAGCTGAGCCACATAGTAAGTTCAAGCTGTGCCTGAAAAACAGATCCTGTCTCAAAAAATAAGTAAAATAAAATAAATTTTAAAAATTAAAGAAAAACAGTTGGGTGGGTACCTCATGCCTGTAATACCAGCCTTTGGGAGGTTGAGGCAGGAGCATCACCATAGGTTCGAGGTCAGCCTGGGCTACATAGTGAGGTCTTGTCTCAAAAAAGAAAATAAAAAAACAAAAAACAAAAACAAAACAAAAAAACAGGATCCATCAACCACACAAAGCCACATACACTGTGGGTGCCAGGTGTGCATGTGTTGAAAAGATGGTGGGGTGGAGATGCACAGAATGCACACCTGTGTGCTATGGTGGCGCCTATCTCTCCCACCTGAGAGCAGCCATCCTGTCGAGAGGACCTCTATCTTCCCAAGATACACTGTGAGCAGCCAGGCAATCTATGGGCTCAGAGAGGTAAAGGGAGCAGCCACGGTCACACAGCCAGGACACCCTGGTGCTGTGCTGCCTGGCAGACCCACCTTCCCATCAGGCACGCTGCTGTACCCGCTGAAGTGCAAGGGCCCTGGTGCAGTGGGGCTGGAGTCCACAGGGAGGTGGTGGTCCGGGCAGGTGGTCCGGCAGGGAGGCAGGCAGCTCCAGCAGGACAAGAGGATATAGACGACAGAGAAGACCAAGGAGCACAGGATGATGAGCAGGAGGCGACCCTGAGAGAGAGAAAGCAGTGATGAAGAAGATGTCTAGAGCCCACACCCCAGCAGCTCTCAGATCCCACAGTCTACTTTAACCAGGCCCTGTGCTACCCCCCATGGCCCCACCTCCCTCCCTTGCCCCACTCCCACTGACTCAGTAACTGTCCTCAAGCTCTGAGCAGGATGTAGGCCAGCATGCCAGGAGGTGGAAGGAATCAAGGGAAGCATCTTTCCAGTCAGTTCCATAATTGGAAAGCTGTTGTCTGGGGTTCATGCCTCTGGAAACCACATGCACTAGGTACCCCTTCTGACTCCCTTGAATCAGGGCCTACCCCCTGAGTGGGACCTGGGTCTGCTACTGTGTGCAGGGCTATGGCAGTTGACACCTGTGTGTCTCTGAGTTCTGGGTCCAGCAGCTGGTGCTCTCTGAAAACCAGAGGCAGGAAAACAGCCCCACCCTGGTTTCCAGGGGTATCCTGCCAAAGGTCCCCTTTCTTTTCTGCCCACAAGCCGCAGCAGCTTTAAAAAAGTCTCTTGCTTCTGGCCAGCTGTTTCAGTCCTGCCTAGTATCTGGTTCCCTGCCTGGGAGGCACCAAACCCTGAGACCTTGCCTAGGGCAGCAGAGGTTAATCTCATCTCCCAAAGTCCAGGTCTCTCCCCACAGCCAGGGGGCTGAGTAACACCATGAGTAGGGGGCCACAGATGCTGCGACTGTCACCTCTATCACTGGTGAGGAGAGCAAGGAACTGAAACCAAGATGCAGATGCCACTTGCCTGGGGTCGCACAGAGCTGGGCTGACCCCCCAGGGAAGCGTCCTTGTGTGCAGTGAGGTCAGAAGAGACCATGGGTTGGGGCGTAGCTCAGATCGACAGCACATGCTCGCCAGGCACAAAGCCCAGGGTTCGAACACCCACACCAAGGAAACCGAAACACAAAACAACCCCACAAAAAGCGTGGGAAGGCAGTGGAGGCTGCTGTGCTGCAAGATAAACTTCCCCCTGGGCCTCCCCTCTCGGCGCTACTTACCTGAGCCTTCATGCTGCCGCAGGCCCTCAGCAGTCCTGGAGCTGCTGTCCCCAGGAGCCAGGCTGGGAAGGGCTGTGTGCTAGGCACCTGCCAAGACTTGAAAATCAGAGCCCGGAAGGGAAAGGGGGCCGGGGGCGAGGAGGGCGGCGTACTGAGGCAGGGCAGCGTGCAGACTGGGATCAGGGAATGGCCCCTGGGAACCAGGCTCCTTAAAGTCTCCGCCCTCGGGCGGCAGTGTGGCATCCTAAAGGAGGGGAGCCCCCCACCCCGTGCCAAGCAGTCCCACGGCGCAGATGAGGAAGCAGGGCTGAGGGAGGCGCTCAGGACTCAAGGTCACCCCATAGGTCCGAAGCTGAGAGAGCCGGGAGCCCGGATCGCAACCTCCTCCATCCTCCCACCCCGCGGGACCACGCGAGGCCCGGGACCCACACACGGGGGCTTTCCTCCTCGGCCTAGCGAATCCACCGACCCCTCCCCGGCCAGGACCTAACCGGGTGGGCAGATCGAAGCGCGCCGGAGCCTCTCCATCGGCAGCGTGGAGCTCCATGTCCGGCGGGCCAGGCGAGCCGGGCTGAAGCTGGGGCCCCAGGGCGAAGGCGGCGCCTCGGCCGCAGCTCCCGCCCGTCAGAACCACAAGCAGCGCCGCCAGCCGGGGGCGGGGCCTTGGAGGGGCGGGGTCTTGTGGCAGGAGGAGGGGACTGAAGGTCGGGGCGGGGCCGGCGGGCGCGACCCCGGACGGGACGTACGTGCCGGCGACCACGCCTCTGGGCGGAGGGCGGGGCCTCGGCATCGGGGGCGGGGCCTGAGCCGAGCATCTCATATTTTTTCCTCTTCAGTTTCTGCCTGCGCTCTGGATGGCAAAGCCAGAGAATGTCGGAGCCAGGGGGCTGTGGCTGCCGGGCCACTCAGATTTCAGTGTTTCCATTTCTGAACTGGCAGGCTTGGTGACACGCTGCTGTAATTCCAGCACTCAGGAGGCTGAGGCAGGAAAGATTGTGAGTTCAAAGTTAGCTTATGTTATGTAATGAGATCCTGTCTCCAAAAAAAAGAGCAAACAAGGGGCTAGGAATTTAGCTCAGCAGCATAAGCACCTGCCTTGCAAGCAGGTAGTCGTCGTGAGTTCAATCCCCGGTACCAATAAAAAGGAAAAAGACCAAAAAAAAAAAAAAAAGAGCAAACAAGAAAAAGAGAGAAAAGAATCTATTTCTTTGCCAGGCGTGGAGGCTCACGCCTGTAATCCCAGCACTCTGGAGGCTGAGGCAGGAGGATCCTTGCAAGTTCGAGACCAGCCTAGGCCACAGAGTGAGCTCAAGGCCAGCCTGAACTGTACAACGAGACCCTATCTCAAAAAAAAAAAAGTATTTCTGGAATGGGGGCAAGACCTGAGAAATGAATCAAGGGCGTTGGTCGGGGGATTCAGGCTGGTAGAATTGCCAGATTTAGCCAGTAAAATAGAACACGCCCAATTAAATTGGAGTTTCAGATAAACAGTGAAGACACGAGTTGTTTTTAATAGAATTGTTTTATATTTTGGTACTGAGGGTTGAAGCTAGGACCCGGCACATGCTAGGCAAGTGAGCTACATCCACAACCTTTTTATTTAATTTGACACAAGGTCTGGCTAAGTTGCCCACACTGGCATTGAATTTGTGATCCTCCTGCCTCAGCATCCAGGGTAGCTGGGGTTACGGGTGTGAGCCACCTTGCCCAGCTAGTGGTTTTATTTTGATGATGTTCATGTACCTTCGTCTAAACTCCTCTCTCCTCTGGGAAGTGGCATGGTGCAGGTGTCACTTGTAACAGTCAGATTCGAAGCTGGGCAGCTTCTCTCTAGAGTCAGGCTCTGACACCCCCCCCCCCAGTCCCGGGGCCCTGGTAAATGCTGAAAATCGGGGCTGAAGCAAATGTCCCAGCTGCAAATGTCTTCAGGGACTGGGGTGTCCATCCCTGGTTCAGCAGCCTTCCAATTCTGCCCTGCCCCTGACCTGGTATCCTAGATTCCCATCCTTCCCCTGTCCTGTGGGCAGGGACCACAGCCAAAGCAGCCCTGCCCTTTTCCAGGCCTCCTTTGGGTATAAGGGGTCCCGGATCCTTCTGGCTTCCCCACGTCCTTTTCCTCCATGTTTCTCTCCACATAGACTTTGCCTCCAAAATCTGTCCCCCAAAGCTGGCATGGTGACACACTAGGGAGGCTGAGGCACAAGGGTCATCTCAAGTTTGAGGCCCGCCTGAGGGACATAGCAGGAAACCCTCTGTCCTTATCTCTGCACAGTGTGGACCCCTGCCTCCTCTGGGTCACTCTCCCTCTGCCTACCTTCTGGCCCTACCTCGGGACCTTCATACTCACCGTCCCTCTGCCTCTCCTGCTCTCGGCATGTGGCTTTCTTGTCACGTGGCTCAAACATCACCTCAGAAAAGTCCTTGCCACACACCCTACCCGCCATTGCATCCTGGCTTCTTCCGTTCCATCTGGTTTATTTTACTCTTTTTTTTTTTTTTTTTCCTGGACTGGGGATTGAGCCCAGGGTCTTCATGCTGAACTATGTCTCTGGCCCGTTTTTATTTTATTTTTATTTAGTCAGGATCTCCATATGTTGGTAAGTTGCCCAGGCTGACCTGAAACTTTCAAAACATCCTCCTGTCTCAGCCTCCCCAAGTGCTGGGCTCATAGGGGCACCCAGCTCTCACTGACTTTATTTTCTTCACTGCATTTGTCATGGCCTGAAGTCACCCTGGGTACTTGTGATGTCCTTGCTCAGGGTCCTTTGCCCACTGGCAGGGGCGCCCTGGGTCCCTGAGGTCTTTCTTGGACAACTCACCGCCCTCTTTCTCAGGCCCTGCCAAAGTTCATAGCGGAAAAAGGGAGAAGGCTGAGTCACCCAAGCATCAGAACTGGACTTTGGGCTTTCTGCACCCCAGCTCCTGCCACTCCTGAAGGAATGTCCCAATCCATCCCCTCCCAAGTGACAACCAGAGCCTAACAGTCCCCATATTTCCCTGCTGAGTAAGAACAAGAAATGCCTATAGGCACAATGCCTGCCTGGCAAGTGCGAGGTTGTGAGTTCGATTCCCCATACAAAAAAACAAAACAAAACAAAACAAAAAAAAGCTTGTGGTTCTTACAGGCTCAGACAGACTGAGTCATCATCACTGAGGTCACCCTGGCAACCAGCAGTGACACGGCTGTTCTGGAGCTGAGCTGCAGCCCTGTGGCCTGGATCAGTGCCCCCACCTCCCACTCCTGACAGTAGCGCCCGATGGTGCCCAGTGGCTTTCCTGCCCCTGAGTGACCACACAGGCCCAGCCCCGCCACACTGGCCTCGATACCAGGAGACGATTTCTTTCTTTAAATGACTCCTCTCACCCAGGCTTTGGCGTGCTTGTAGCTGTGTGACTCTTCTGATGTCTGGGAGTTAAGCCAGGTCGACCCCCCCCCCCCCCCGTGTGAGGCTGTGTCCCAGCCCTGTGGCCCCAGCTTCCCCAAGAGGTTTGGTCACGCTGGGTTCTTGTTATCGCCCAGCCCAGAGCTCTGGAAAGGCATCTGGCTCTGTCCCTGGATCCCCATCATCCAGCAGAGAGCCTGTCACACTGCCATGCTCAGTAAATATTTAATAGGTTGACGAGGTCCATTTTCATCCTTTCCACTGTGCATGAAGACCTAGAGGCACAGAGGGCTTTAGCACCTTGCCCTGGTCACACAGCCAGGCTCTGGGGCAGATCCGAAGCAGAGGTCCCCTTGGGCATAGGTGGATGGGACTTTGGATTGGGATCAGAGACCAGGCTGACATTTTCTGGTGGGGGGAAAAGGGTTGGTGAGGGGCGATGGGGCTCCTTCGGGTCTTGGCAGCTGACCACTGACCGTGCCCCAAAGCTGTGGTCCTCCTGCCTCAGCCTCCTGAGTGCTGAGGTTACAGGCATGTGCCATCACCATACGTGACTTCCTGCCATCTTTCACACATGGGAAAAGTGACTCTCAAAGGACAGAGCTCACTGGAGAGCCTCCCAGAGCTGCCGGAAGCCACTGCCCACCCTCTACCACCCACACCCCAAGGTAGGGGTGCATCCTAGAGGGAGATGGTAGGGCCCTGTGAGCATCAGGAGGCCTGAGTCCTTGGGGCCTTGCCACTTACCCATGCATAAGCCCCTTAAAGACTCTGGGCCTCAGTTTCCCCATCTGGACGACCAGGGGCGGAGCCTTTAGCCTCTGCCTGCCCCAGATTGTGAGGCTGGGACTGCAGGGGTCCAGGACTAAAAACACCGACTCCTGGGGCCACAAGGCAAGGTAGAGCCTGGCCCAGCATTAGTGTTGCACGATGGTGCTCAGTCCCTTCACCCCTGAGCCTCCATGTCGTGGTCTGTAAAAAGAGAATAACAGCATTTTTACAAGAGCGAATGCAGGGCATCCTCTGGACAGTGCGGGGCACAGCTCCACCCTCAACGGTCATCGCACTGGTTGGAGGGCGCTGCCCTCTGTTGGCCTCTGGCGGAACAGCAGGCAAGATGTATGGGTGCAGTGGGCACCAGAACTCCTGGCGATCGCCCATTGTCTGGATGGGGAGACTGAGGCCAGGCACTGCTCACTCGCTGTGTGCCTCGACCCACTGGCAGAGGCGCTGGGCATAGCAGCCTGGGCTGACGGTGGAGAAGGTCCGACCTGGGTAACGCAGCGTCTTCCATAAATGCTCCAGCCGCTTACGAAGCCCATAGACAGTTGCGAGGTCCACCAGGCCCAGGAAATAGCGGTGCTCGGGCCCATCCAGGACGTGCAGAGCATTGGGGCCGTCGGGCAGCAACCGGCGATTCTGGGAGCTCTGCTCGTCTGGGCTCTGCGCCCCAAGCATAGACCTGGGGGGGGCCACCGTAGGTGAGTCCACTGCCTGCTCTGAGGAGCCCAGCTGTCCCCATCCCTGGTCAGGTGGCCCAGAAGACAGAGGAAATGGTGCTGATGTCTAGACCTGCATTGTCCCCAAAACAGGCACCGGTCACCAGACGGGAAAATATGTACTGATTTTCAAAAACACTATGAAGGAAAGAATGTTGACAAGCCCCTCAATTCTCCTGCTGATTGGATAAAGTTCGCAAGTTTTGAATGTGTTGAGTAACTTAGTAAAATTAATTTCATCTTTTTTTAATCTTAGTTTTTCTTTCTTGTTTCTGGAGAAGGTCTTGCTATGTAGATCAAGTGGGCCTCAATGCGCCATCCTCCTGCCTCAGCCTCCAGAGTACTGGGATTACAGGCATGCACCACTGCATTTGGTTGTTTTACTTTTAAAATGAGGCTACTAGATAGGTCAAGAGGCTGAGGCAGGAGGGTCACTGGGAGTTCAAGGCCAGCCTGAACGACAAAGACACATAGAAAACAAACCATGGAATAAAATGGGACCAAGCCCCAAGGTCATAGTCAGCAGGCAAGGAGTGACAGAAGGACATGATGGTGGTATCTCAGTGATGCCCTCTGGTTCCTGGGGACAGGACCACTGGAGTGGAAGACAAGAATTTAGGTACTCTCTCTGGCAGAATACAGCTCCCTAGGTCTTTCCCTGTTCTCGAACCTCTGGGCTCCACACCACTGCTGAAAATGGGCAGATTCTTTAGTTCAACAGGGAGGTCCTCATCCGGCTGGACCCTGGCTGTTCCCTGCCCTGCTGTGGTCCGCCTGTGTCCTATGTCTATCACTTCCAGCTTTTCCAGCCCTCTTTACCCTGCGCGCGTGCACACACACACACACACACACACACACACACACGCATGCACACACTCCACGCTTTGTGGCCTTTGTATACTGCTGCCTGATATTTGTCCCACACATGCTCTTGCCAAGATCTGAAGGAGGGGCTCACCTGGCCACCCGGAAGATGACACTGCCTCCCTGGCCCTGTTCGTCCTCATGGAGTTGCTGGAAGGCCAGGAGGAGGCTGTAGTCCAGCACCCGGAGTTCCCGCAGGAAGGTGGTGTCCAGTTCCATCTGACGGAGGAGCCAGCTCCGCTGCGGCCCTGCAGAGCACCACAGCTGGCCTGAGCCTCATCCTGTGCCAGCCACGACCCCCACAAGCTCCTGCCCCGGGAGGGCAGGTGTCACCCCTGTCCCCAGTGCACAAGAAAGGAAGCTTATCTACACTTTGTCTTGTTCATCCAGCCTTCAAATCTGGGAGCCAGGACTGACCTCTGCTTTGCCTGACTCCAGAATCTAAGGTTGATGTTTGTTCTTTATTTCTGAGACAAGTTCTTGCTGCTTTGTAGTTTGGACTGGCCTCGAACTCAACTCTGTGGCTGGCCTTGAACTCATGGCCATCCTCCTGCCTCAGCCTCGTGAATATTGGGATTATAGAAATGTGCTACCACATCCAACCTTGCTCATTTTTGAGCCACGGTCTCACCGTGTATTCTAGGATGGCCTTGAACTCACTATATAACCCAGGCTGGCCTTGAACTCTCAATAATCCTTCTCCCGAGTGCTGGGATTACATGCACGAGACACCACAATCTAGGTTTTTAAGGGCCCAGGCATAGAGCTGTGCTGGCACGCGTGGGAACTTCCACCTGATTGGAGGAAGGCCATGACCACGCCCATGGCTCACCCAGGTTCATGGTCTTGCCCTGAAAATTGAGGTCCTTCATCACCAGGACAATGGGGCTGCCCTCAGGGGCGGGCTCCACCCAGCGGCTCACCTCGCAGCCCTTGATGTCATACCTGGGGAGTGAGGGGACATTTTCAGCTTTACACTCATGAGGGGCACCAGGGCTCTTACAAAGCACTAATCAAACACGAGAGGCTCACTGGGTGACCGTTCCCATTTGCATCCAACTCATTAAACACAGCACCTGGAAACCTTAGGACAACCCAGGTCTCTTAGTGTCCTCACGCTGGAGATGAGGAGACTGAGGCTTAGAGAGCTCCCAGGATGCGCCACACACAGTACGCATGGAGCACAACAGAGGTACCTGCCCAGGCCACTGGAAGCCCAGCCCAGCCCAGACTTTAGAGCTGCCTGTGCCTGCTGCTCGGCTCTGTGTCACTGCCAAGATGTCCTAGACACAGAATTGCTGAGGAGGTGGCCATGGGGAGAATCACGGTGGTATAGGGCTGTGTGCAGAGGCCATTTTTTTTTTCCTGCTTGATTGATTTTGCACTATTAAAGATTGAATCCAGAACCCTCCCTCATACCAAGGTTCACCCCAGCCTTTTTTTTTTTTTTTTTTTTTTTAAATAAGATCTTGCTAAATTACTAAATTGTCCCGCTGGGCTTGAACTGGTGATCCTTCTGCCTCTGCCTCCCAGAGTGCTGGAATCACAGGTATGTGTCACTACACTGGGCTGAAAGGCTGAGTTTTAATCCCTTTTCTACACCGGCTGCATGGCCTGGATTCTCTCCGGGAGTGAGGGGAGTAAAGGAGACCATGAGCGTGACTGCGCAGAGGCACACACAGCGCTCAGAGAGGCGGAAGGGGAGCACCACGTCCCTTGCCCTCTCGGGCTCCATGTGGCGTCTGCCCAGTGAGTGTCCGGTGGGGTAGGCCCCGTGCTTACTCTTGGCCCTCTCACCTCTCAGCGATGCGGCCGGCAGGGTAGAAGACGCTCTGCATGATGATGAAGTACTTCTGGGGAGAAGGATGGCGAGTGAGGGGAGCCCGGACCTCACACTCCAGTCCCTGGCTCCCCTCGGCCTCACCCACCTTCTTTCCCTGGGCCACCCGCAGACTGTGCACTCCTGGAAGCGGAAAGGGCGCCAGGTGAGGGTCCCAAGCTCCACAGCCCAGGATCCAGGCCTCCCCCACCCACACCAGGTCCAGGCCCCGCCTCCTATGCCTGCCCCCGGGACCCTCCCCCAGGATCGTCCAATCGCAAGTCTGAGTTTTAGGCCCCGCCCACATAACCCCGCCTTCCCAGGTACCCGTCTTCGGGGCCCGCCCCCAGCCCGCCTACCCAGCAACCGTGCGAGCAGCGAATGTGGGTGCCGCTGCAGGTGCTGCACGTAGCGGGGCAGGTGGGCGAGCAGCACCCGCACCTCCCGGCGCCGCTGGGTCTTGAGAAAGAAGCGCTGGTCATGGCTGCGGGGTGGCAGGAAAAGGTCACTGTCCGCGCCTAGCTGGGGCGGCTCCCGCTGGACCCTCTGCTTCTAGCCTGGACACAAGGTTCTCTCCGCGTCTCAGCTTGCGACCACCACATGCCTGCCCCCTATCCCCATCTTTCCGCAACCCCCCCCCCCCGACCATGTTCTCCTCAAGGGGATTGCCCCTTGCCCAGAGCCCCAACCCTGTAGCAAGCTCACGACAGGAAGAAGCTGGCCTTGCTCTTGGAGGTGCTGAGGAACTGCAGGTAGGGGCCACCGGGGCCCAGCGCGGCCTGATAGTCCTCTTCCGCCAGGCCCAGGGAGCGTCGCAGTCGTGCAAAGGCCGGACCGGCCAGGGTGCCCAGCTCGAAGCCCTGTGGAGGAGATAGAGCAGCCCCAAGAGTGTCCACGTGGGTCCAGGGAACAGCTGGCCCTGGTACAGTAGACTCAGGTGAACCCACACTGCATGGGGTGCGGGGAAACTGAGGGCAAGAAAGAGCAAAGACCACTGCAGCGCCCCCCCAGCGAGAGTCTTGGGCCTCCTACCTCATGAACCTGGGTCAGAACCTCTGAAAAGTCTTCCTGTGTGGGCAGTCCCTATAGGAAGGGGTCAGAGTCTCAGGCAAAACAAGACTTCCCACCGCCTGCCCCAGGGTCTTACACTTGCCCTCGACCCCTAACCCCAACTTGATTCCTTCCACATACAGGGTCCTGCGGGTGGCCCTAAGCTTGGCAGATGGACTGCTGACACTCCTAGGGCTGCAGGGAAGAGGACAGTGACATGACACAGGGTTGCAGCTGGGTCATCCGCCAGCCCCAGGCTCTGAGTTCAAGCCTGGGCACATGCCCTCAGTCACATGTTGGCCAAGTGAAGCCAGGTTCCATCTCAGCACAAGGAGATGGCCTCGAAGCCAGATGACCTGGGAGTGGCAGATCAGAAAAGGCTTCTTGGGCGAGGTGACCTCGGAGCTGAAATCGGAGGGGTCATAGAAAGGAGATGCAGGGTGCTTAGGGCAAGAGAAATAGCACTGCTGGCTGCTGACCAGCAAGGGAAGAAGTCAGGCTGTCTGTGGCCAGTGAGGGAAAGTCAGGGGGTGGGTGGGGCAAGGCAATTGGTCCTCACTGCCTACAGAATCTGAAAAGCTATACGAAGTACTGGGGAGCTAAGAGGGCTTCAGCAGGTGATGAAGTCAGGTTGTGGTTTAGAGGGCTCCCCTGGGACCCTCCACTCTCTCTGGACCTCCAGGTCCCTGTGCTGGGGACTTGGCCTGCTGGCTGTAGTCTGATGGTACACACACTAATGACACACATGCTCACCGGGGCATGCCCAGCTGCTGAGCTTGCAGTTGGGTGACCCTTTCTGCTGAACCAGCGAGGTCCCAGCCCAGGCTTCAGGGAGGATGGGCTGTGCAGGCAGGGTGGGGGTGGCATCCCTTTTCAATCATATACCCTGGCAGGACCAGAGAGGCTCAGAAACCAAGGGGTGCAATTCCCCCACCATTATAAGGATGTGGGCACTGGGGCAAGGCACCTCGAGAGTCACATAGCAAACACACATGCTCCCAAATCCCTGAGCTTTCCTGCTTCCTTCTCAACAAGTCTCAGCCTCCTTGCACCAAGCTCCTGCCTTCTGCCTTTCAGAACTCCTCTCTGATCCCCCCAAGGCAGCAGCCTGAGCACTGGAGGATGGGCATGTAGGGCAGTAGGGCTGTTCACCGTGGGTGGGCGGTCTACGGAGACCTGGGTGGCAGCCCACAGCCCAGCTTGCATCATGGTCATCAAGCCGTGGAGCTCATGCCTCGGGCCTATCTCAAACAGTCCCAGGCGGGTCTGCCTGTCCCGCAGGCGCCAAAGGAGGCCTCGGCGGCGGCGGCTGGAGCTTGAGGTGGCTCCTCTTCTTCCAGCCTCTGGGGAGGGGGCCAGGGCCTGGCAAGTAGGGGTACAGAAAGCAAAGACAGGCAAATTCAGAGGGGCAAAGACCCAGGTTCAAATCCCACTTGGATTAACTGTGAACCTTCCTCTCTCTCTCTGCCTCAGTTTCCTCCGCTGAAAATTAGGGATAACGCTGTTGCCACCTCAAGTGTTGTGAGGGGCTGCATGCTGCGTCAGACAGCATGAAGGTCCTTACTACAGTCGCCAGAAGGCACAGGATGATATGCGTTCGGCAGTCAAACCTGGCTGAGACTGACCCTGTCTCCAGCTGTGTGACCTTAGGTGAATCAGTGCTTTTTTTTCTCCTCTTCTGCAATGAAAAACTGAAAGAACTCCTTTCTGGAGGTACCGACTGTTACTGTTAAGCATAGCTCCCGCACGCACAGAAAGCCCTGCTCGAAGGAACCGTGCCTGCCCACCATCCACTCAGATCTATCCCACCGTCTCTGCTGACTTCCCGCAGGCCCGCGCCGAGGGTCAGCAGGGGCTGAGATCACACAGCTGACCTGTTACTCGTGGGCACCCATGGTGTGCCCTGCACTGGCTGAGAGCTCCTAACGGCCCTGTAAAGGAGGAACCTTTAGTACCATCTCTGTCTTCCCGATGAGGAGAGTGAGGAAGCCCTCCCGGGACACCCAGCAGATCGCCCCCTTTTAAACCTGCGCCCTCTATGGGGCGTGTCCTGGTCCCTAGTCCAGGGCAGGGTCCCTCCCAGGCAGGTATGGGGGCGTGTCCGTGCCGCAGGTTCAGGGCAAGAGAGGCCCACCAACCGCTCCCTTTCCTGCTCCTTCTCCTCAAGTCAGCACCTACCTCACGGGGACCTGGGCTCGGTACGGCCATTGCCCCGCAGCAGCTTCCCGGGCTTTGGCCGCGTCCCCTTGTCGCCCCGCTGCAGGAACCAGGCCCCGCCCCTGCCTCTCAATCGACCAATCGTGTGGCGCCGATCACGGCCGCGCCCAATCTCAGCTGGGGGGCGCTGGCGATCGCCTGCGGGTCCCGCCCCCACGGCTGCAGCATCCCTGAGCCCAGAGGTTCAGGCGGGGCGGGGCCGCCGGGCGTGGGCTCGCGTCTCGGGGAGGGAAGACCCCTCATTCTGTCCGTAAAGTGCGGGGCCCGGATCTCCGGGGCTGCCTGGGGAGGCAGGTACCCTAGATCCCGGGCTGCTCACCCATTCAGGCATGAAATTCCCACTGGCTGTCTTTCAGATAAAGAAACTAAGATCAGGGGGAAGACGTGATCACCTCCAAGCCACACAGGAAGTCAGAGCCTTCATTCAATGAACAGAATTACTTGAAACACCCACTTTGGCCCGGAAGCCAGGCTAGGCTCGGAGGTTTGCTGGAAAGTGGGTGGGAGGACACAGTTACCACAGAGATCTTTTAAAAGCCTGAGTTAGATGATGTCACTGTCATGCTTAAAGCTTCCAGTGGCTTCTCGTGGCAGTGGAACAAAATTCAAATTCCTTGCCGTGGCCCTGCCCACTGCATGCCCTGTCCCAACCAACCTACAGCCCTGCACCTCTGTCCGAATAGGTGCCTGTATCCAGCTACTCAGGCGTGGAGCCTCTGGCTTGTGCAGTCCTTCCCCCCAGACAGCGTTCACCTTGTTCCTGTCACCTTGAAGATACCCCGCATTCTTGAATACACCCCCTTTATTTTTTTCATTGCCCTCTGCAGTGTCAGAGATTTTTGTTTTCTTTTTTTGGTGGTGGTGGTGGGGGAACAGCGCCTTATTGTGTATTCCAGACTGGACTTGAACTCACTATGTACCTCACACTGGTCTCTAACTCACTGTGAACCTCCTGCCTCAGCTCCTGAATGCTCGGATTGCAGATGAATCAGAGATTTCTCATTCATTTATTGGTAATCACCCTTCTAGAATAAGACTGCCACTACAGCGGGAATCATGCTGGCCTTGTGTCCTGGCTCAGTGCTCTCTAAGTGAATATTGGACCAATGTGAATACGAGGCACAAAGGGCCTTGGTGAGTCCCAGGAAGTGAAAGCCCAGCGTGGCTCAAGTGATTAGAAAGTCACTCAGTGTACAGGGCCTTTCAAGGCACAGTGGAGGTGGGTGGGGGCTATGTAGCTTTTCATTCTCATCACCAAATATCTGAGAAAAACAACCTGAAGGAGAGGCTTATTTGGGCTTGTGGCTTCCGAGGATTCAGTCTATGTTCACTTGGCTCTGTTGCTTCTAGGTCTGTGGCAGGGCAGAAGTGTCATGGAGGGTGTGGCAGAAGAAAGTTGTCATCTCACGCAACCAGCAAATAGTACAAGAGCCAGAGAGAAAGGGCTGTACCCCTTTTAAAGGTGCACCACAGTCCAATGGGCCACAGCTCCCATCTGCCCCTTCAGCTATGGATCAATCTGATGAAACCACACCTAACTGAGCCAGTTGCCTCTCTGGGGTCTGCATGGGGAACAAGCCCTCCAAGAATGAGTTATTGAGGGACATTTCCTACTGAAGCCGTAGCAGGGCTGCCCAGAGCAGCGTTGTAAAGCCAGGGTGTGGGTCTTCAGAAGTTTCTGATGGCCCCTGTTGCAGATGGGAGAGCCTAGCTAGCAGGGCAGGTGCTGTGAGGAACCTCTCCCTGGCTTAGGAGAGGCCAGTGACTGCCTCAGGGAGGCAACTGGAGAGGGAGAATTCACAGACTTTGGGTTTGTGTGAATGCAGAATGGAAGAAGAAGCTGAGGCCGGAAATACAGGACATTGGGCCTGAAGGCAGGTGGACATAGGGCAGTCCGGGGAACTGAGGACAGGATGAAGATGAGGTGTTACCATGACATCCAGCGGGCAGCTGGGGCCTGTGCACTGGGGCTTAAGGATGAGACCCTGCAGGAAGCACTGGCAAAGATCTGAGACCCAGTCCCATCCTGAGAGCCCAGTAGCTCACAGCAGAAGAGGGACTCAAGTGACAGGCATCAAGCAGGACAGTGGCATCAAGACACCAGCAGTATTTGGGGATGGACTCCAGGGGTGTCACAGGCTACATGGGGTGGAGAATCATGGAAACGTCCTTTAACGGTGGCTGCCATGGGCATAGCCTTCCTGGAGTGATAGGGACAGAGGCTGAACAGAGGGCCAGGTGACCAGATCACCTGGTCTTCAGGTGGGAGTCTGTGTCTTCCCAGACAGGAGACCACTGTTGACCAGGGACTCAAACTACAGCAAGGAGGCAGGACCTCGAGTCCAGCAGACAGCCCAGGAGGCAGGGTGTGGGGGAAGAGCGGAAGCAGCTGGAGGATGAAAGAGCAGGCGAGGCTCAAGGGCCAGGGCTTTCCTTAGGTAGGGTACCCAGGAGAGCTGCCGCCAGAGACACATCAGGCTCTAAAGGATTGCTAGCCAGGATGTGGCCAGGCCCAGCTCAGGTGACCCCGACCCAGTGGAAGCCACCCTGCCATGACTCGGTGTAGCCCTTACTGATCAGACTCACACTAAGTTGGGCTGCTGGGTACAAGAGATGGAGGACAGGCCACAGTTGTGACCCCTGCAGTCCCATCCCTGGCTCCCTGCAAAGACAACAGGAAGACAAACACTTAATCAACATTTATTGTTAATGTCTCCCAAACAGCCTTCGACCTGGGAGTTGGGTCTCCAAGAATGTTCGGCTGGGCACCTAGTCTAGGTATTCGACCACACCCTGGTGGAGCTGGGGTCTGTCAGTCCTGCCCAGGCTTTCCAGGACCAGAGGTCTGGGTTGCATCACACTCAGAAAAGCTGCCACTGTGTAGGGCAAGGTCTTATGCCATCAGGGCTACCTAAATCCAACATCAGCATGTGACAGGGGGAAAACTGGGGCAAGAGGGTGGATCCTAGAGAACCAAGTAACAGGGAGTCCACCAGGTCCTTTGCCTGCTGGCTGGGGGAGGAAGGGGCACAGGTCTATCAGGTGTGAGTCCCGAGCAGGTCCATCTCCTGAGGGCTGCAGGGGCCACTGTTCCTGGACTGTCCTTAGCTCTGACCTTTGGTCCCTGAAAGGGATGGAGAGGGGCCGCAGTTTCACTCCTGCAGGGTCTTCACTGAACCTTCTTGGTCACCTTCCTGTTCTTCAGCATCACGTAGGTAATGAACAATCCTGCAATACACAGAGCATAGAGGCCAGAGCAGGGAGAATGACCCATAGGCAAGGTCATGCACCCACCCAGAAGCCTCCAGGGCAGCTGCTCATCTCCCTCATTCATCAAACCAGATGGCCACTCACATTCATTCAACAATCTCCAAGTGAGAACCTATCACAGGCAACCTGCTGCACTTATATGTGTTTCGGATTCCATGGGGAATAAGAGCCACCTGTCTGTCCTCCACTCAGGTACCCGATTCCCCTACCCAACTTCCCACTACCCACCATCACTGAGTCATCTGATCGTCGATTCTCCAAGCACCAACTCGGCTGCGACACTCAGTATTGCAGCCGAGTTGGTGCTAAGGACACAGTCATGATGAAGACACAACACCCATCCCTAGGAACCCACAAGCCATGAAGAAGCCAAGGAACTAAGTAGGGATGATGAGAGGGTGTGAAGTGACTGAGGTGTAAGCAGTGATGATGGGTTAGGGGGCAGGATAAAGGGACACATGCCATCAGAGTTCGAGAGCCTGAGGCATCCAGAGACAAGAGAGGCTGCAGACGTGCAGCCTTCTTTGCATGGGGAACAGGGAAATCTCAGGGTGAGCTGGAGGGACGGCGTCTCGAGCAGATGACCAGCTGTTGGCCGAGTGTGGAACCAGGCCGCGGCAGGCTGGGAGAGTGTGGTGACCTACCGACAAACAAAAGCAGCAGCAGGCCCACAGCCAAGGGGATGGCGACGGCGTAGGCTCGGGGCAGGAAGTACTTGTGGATGATGTGTTCGCTGTCGATGAACGGCTGAGACAGAGGGCAGAGCTCTGGTAAACACTCTTGCGAGCTCCCAGGCCCAAACGTCGCGCCCCCTCTGTCTAAGGCACCGACACCATCAGCGCCAATGTTTGCTTTGCTTTTTTTGAGGCAGGTCTCGCCAGGTGGTTCAAGCTAGCCTTGAACTGATTAAGGTAGCCTAGGCTGCGTGCGCCACCACACGGTAACTGTTTACACAGTGTTGCGGGTCGGCTTCAAGATCCAGAGCTGGGGGAAAGGCGAGGCTTGGGAGGAGACACATACCAAGAGAATCACCCAGACGGTGTAGTAGGTGAAGATGATCAGGCTAACGGCCAGGAGACCGAGTCCCACCACCTGGTCTGTCCCTGTGGCCTAGAGAAAAGGGAGGGCTCGGCTGACGAAGTGCCTACATTTCGTGCACCAAAGGAAGGGGCATCGCTGGCAGTTTACGCCCTCAATTTCCCATTCATTCACAGCTACACAGCCGGCACCAATGCGTAGGCTGGGAGAGTGCGGGCCTTGGCGTTTTTATCCGTATATGGGCCGGCAGGAGAGCAATCTCAGCTCGGATTGCCCAAGCCCCAGCTCCTGAGCAGAGCCCCCAGCCCCCACCCCCGTGAATCCCTAACTCCGGCTGCAACCCGCGCCAGCCTCACCATTTCCCCAGCACCAGCTACCCAAGCAGTAAGCCACACTCGCTTCCGGATCCGGGCCCCTCTGACTCCAGACCGCGAGGCACACCGGGAGTCGTAGTGCGCAGGCTAGCCAAGGTTACGTCTTCCGAGACCCGCAGGCGCCGCGTCGCTTTGTATGCCGGGAAATGTAGTTTCTCAAGGGCACCGTGAGGTCAGTTCCAAAAATTTCTCTAGGAGATGGAACTTAGCTAGAACCCAGACTTGCCTGGATTTCTTGGTCACAGTCCTAGCTCTCCCTCCCCGCAAAAGGTGTGTCTTTAAACATAGTTCCAAAGCAAGGGCAAGGTTTGGGGGTTAGAAGTCCCATTTTTCCAACAGGACAAGTGAGGCTCAGAAATCACAGAGCCAGTGGTAAAAAACGACCTTGGAACCTGCTGTCTTAGTTTTTGGTCCCGAGGCCCCAGTTGATCTGTTGGAGGAACTGTTCATTGCCTGGCTTGATGTGGCAGAAGAGGCTGGCCTTAGTCAGTAGGGATGGGGTGGATGTCTACTGGCAGAGAGGGGGCACCTCTTTACCATCACCTAGCTTTCCTGGAGACTTGGTGTCCCCTGCCTCGCCTCATCGCCTGCCTCTGGGGTGTCACAAGTTTCCCCGCTGTCGGCATGGGAAGCCCCTTCAGGCCCTTTCCTCTGCAAACAAGGGAAGGTTGTGCCATGTGATCCTTGATGCCTGGTACTCTCACATCAAGTGGGGCTAGCTGCTTCTCATATTGTGAGCGCTCACCGGTGCCGCTCTCTTCCCCAAGACCTGCTTTCCAGCCGGAGGCAGAAGCTCCCAGTTCTGGGCTCTACTATCCCTTGTCTCCATTGAGGTATTTTAGTGATCAATTGCTGAATGGGAATTGAACTTTTAGACTGAATTACGACCCCAGCCTTTTAAAATTTTGAGACAGAGCCTTGCTAGGTTGATGTAATCCTTTTGTCTCAACCTACCAGAGCACTAGGATCAAGGTGTCCCACTACCATGAATTTTAATTAGTTGACTTTGGTGACCAGGCCCATTTGACTGGAGTTCACTGAGGGCAGGCTCTGTGGTCTCTACTGCAATCTCAGCACCCAGAATGAGGTTGACATAGTAGTTTTGAATCAAACTAAGATTTGTAGACTTTTAAGATCCTGCAGTGCTAGCATCCAGTGTTTTGGAAACTCCAGACCTCTGGAGGCCATGTGGTGGCCCTGGGCCTGGACTCTACCTGGGGGTTAGGGAGAGATGAGGTGTGAGTGTGGCAACACTCCTCTCAGGTCTTCCAAGCCCCTGGTGACTGTGGAGGCTGCCACTTAAAGCTGGCAGGACCAATCCTTGTGGTCTACAGCTCAATTCTTCCTCTACCCCCCATCCCACCTTCCCCAGGGCGGCACAGAGGAAAATACTGGTGACCAGCCCCTGGGGTTAACAGGGCTACAGCTGGGGGTGAGCCCTGCAAGAAGTGGGAATGCTGCTTCTTCCTGATTCTTTCCAGTCTGGCCCTAACCACTGATGCTTCCAGACACCCATCTCTGAGCTCACTAAAGGCCTGGGATGACTCTCTTTAGGCTTGGGCCTCAGCTCCTGAAGGGACCATGCTGAGCCTGGAGGTAAGACCTGCGATGAGTGTTAGGGAGACAGGGTTTCAGCTGGGCACCCCTGTGGGTCAGGCTGCACACCGATCTCAAGCCAACTGCAGACTCACTGCAACTAAGGTCATCGGGCCATCACAGTTACTCATCCTTGGGGGTCAGAGCTGCCACTTAGGAGGCGTGAGACCGGCAAAGAACTGCCCTCCTGGGCCTCAGTTTCCCTCCAGGAATCTGGAGGAATAAAGGTGGTGGTGTTCGTGACCACACCCTGTACTTGGAGACGCCTGGCCACCTCCATCTTCCCTGCTCTGTAATGACACGTTGCACAGTGGGATTTGGTGTTGACTCAAGGAAGGTCAATGCGATAAAGCAATGACATAAAAAAAAAATGGCACAAATAAACAAAAATTGCAACATTTAATTTCTCCCCACACCAAGACACTGACATGAGGCTGATTTCCCCTTACAATGTTATTCTTAGGAGAAGCCGGGACAGATACAAATACAGCCCATGGGACGGGGTGTGATGGCAACGTTCCGTTAGAAAGGGAGTGATTAAAAGAAAAACAATGACCCTCCGCCATCATCTCCCTGTGGACAGGAAAACAGGGGTATTTGCCATCCTGGCAGATTATGCCACGTGATCTGTTATGGGGTAACCAGGAAAAACAAATCTAAAAATACTGTATACCTCTATTTTAAATCTAGTAAAAACGTTAAAACTGTCTTTCAAGGAGATTCCAAACTGGCATTGCATAGACCAATTCCTTTCCAAAAATATCTCTAATATATCCTCTCTATATATAGAATTTGAAGTTCAGGTGTGGGGGCACCTGGGAGAAATTCACTGAGCTCAAGGGAATTCCCAAGTTGAAAACTGGGTTCCCACAGGGGGTCAAGGCCACCGCTTCAGGCCCTGGTTCCTGCCAGCAGTCATCTGGTGACGGCCAGATTCTCGGCCTGGCTACCCTGGCCCAGGGCCTGGCGTGGGAGGATGTGGCAGGCTGCTATCTTCTGGGTCAAGCCCAGACTTGGACTGGTGGACTAGGGCTCCTGGTTTGGGGGGTCTGCCTAGCAACGCCAAAGTCAAATGCTTTGTGCCTAAACCCCCAGAACTTCAATTTATGCCCCAGTTACACTCCAACCACACCTTCCACTGGGGAGGTGGTGAGGTCACAGTCCCAGTAAGCAAAGCCAGTGCTCCCCATCTTCTAGAGGTCGCCTCATCTGGAGAGAGAACGGCCAGCTTCCCCCTAAAGTGCCAGGATTCTGCCAGGCAGGAAGGGATGCTCTGAGCTGACCAGAACCAGTCCAGCCAGAGCCCACATGCTGTCCTGCCTCACAGGCACTTTCCAACATTCATTTCTAAAAGTTATTAGGTGATTAAAAGGATGACAACAACAAAAGCCCCACAAATGCTCTGGTCCCAACACCAGGGACTTCTGAAACCCAGAAGCCCACTCTTGGCGGCTGGGGCAGGGCAAAATCGGGAACTCTCCCGACTTGGGGAGGGCACCCACACCAGCGTCCCAGCCCACCCGGGTCCCCAGCACTGCTGGGGCACAGCTGACAGAGAACAGAGGTGCCTCCTCCTCACCCAGGAGGAGGAAATATTGAACTGTGAACTAAAAAAAAAAAAAAAAGGCAAAAAGAAAGAACCTAGAAAGCTAAGTAAACACCAGCCCGCTGGGTTTATACAACATGGGGGCAACTTAAAAGGGTTGGGGGTTTTGTTTGGGCCTGGCTGCAGCCAGACCCTCCTTCAAGCAAGTTCCGAAGACTGGGGCCAAAGTGCAGAGAGCAGAGGCTTTGGGGGGAGCAGGGCCAAAATGCTCCCTGCTTGGAAAACATCTTAGGGACCCCCCCTCTGCACAGCAGTGGGGGTGCTTCTCGCCAGAGGAGGGCTGAGGCTTGTCTGGCAGGAAGCCAGCTTCAGGCCAGTTCAGCCACAGCATGCCAGCCTCACCAGCCTTGGCCTTGGCAGGGGCACAAATCTGAGGGCATGGAGAGGGCTTCGCCTTCTTCCTGTGGAGAGCCAGCTGCTCAGGGGCCAGCCCTGGCAGCGGGCATGGCAACGCTAGGCGCTCTCCCAGCACGGTGAGGCCTGAGCTGGGTGAGGCAGGGGGGCAGAGGCAGCCGAGTCCCGAGTCAGTCCCAAGTCCCAGAGGGCTGCAGACCTGGGTCTGCGTCTGCACAGCAGGCAGCGCCCAGGAGGCTTGGAGGGATTAGGAGTGGGGTTGTGCTGGGGACAACATGTGCAAAGTGCAGGCTGCCAGGGCAGCAGGACATTCGTCGGGGGATGCAGGGAGGCTCAATCTGGAGTGAGTTGGGTCTGAGGTCTGACTCCCAGGAGGAGCCCGCCTGCGGGTCCCCTAGGACACAAGAAGGGACGGCTGGAACACTAAGCAGGGTCACAGGTGGAGGCTTCTGAGGGTGGTCTGGCCCCCAAAGGGCCAGGGGCGATGGAGCAAGGCCCTGTCGGTGCCAGGCTGAAGCTGGTTCGACCGAGGTGCATGGTCACAGGACAAGAGTGACAGCCCTGCAGGCACAGGCGGCCCACACACTGAGCCACCTCTTGAGTCCTTGGTGAGGGGGAGGGGCTGTCTCACAGGACCCTCCTTCCCTCTTGCTCTCAGCATGGGCCCGCCCACCCAGCACATTAGTGGTTCAGAATATTCACAGTGGTGGGGCCCTGGCAGCCGGAGGATCCCGGGAGGATGGGGACCATGGAATGATGCTCTGGGAACAGGTGGCTAGTGTGTGGAGCAGGTGCAGACGAGACGCAGTGCAGACCAGAGGGAGCTGGTTCCTTGCAGAAGGGCGCAGGTCTGGTGCCCCAGAGGACAGGCCCCATTCTAGCCTGATACTCGCTCTTCAATGGCTTTCAATCACGACGGGCTCATAGACCCCGGAGGAGACCCTGTGGAGGGGAGAGACAGGGACAGTCACCCTTGATGCACACTCGGCCAGGCCCTCAGGCCCCTGGGACTATTGCACAGGCAGGCACTTGCAACAGCCTCTTTAGTCTGGGAGCTAAAACTAAGGCTCTGAGATCTTAAGTCATTGCCTGGAGTGACAGAGATGTTTAAGTGACAGAGCCTGTGGGGTCCAGAGAGCTGGCACAGGCAGTGCCTATGTCCTGCAGAGGGCAACAGCTTACACACCTGGGTGTGCTGTTGACACCTCACAATAACCCTGGCAGGGAAGGACTGTGCCCGGCCTCCACTGATGGATGAAGTAACTGAGGCCCAGTGGGACTGTGAGCTTCCCAAGAGGGCAGCGGAGAGCCAAGGAGCCCACTCAGTTCTTCTTCTGCTGAGGCCCAGCCCTCCTCTGGAAGCAGTGGAGGCAATTCATGCTTTGTGAGCTATGCTGCCATGGTCTTGCTGCCAACCAGACTGGCTTCCTGTCCACGCAGCTGCCCCAGTTTCCTTAGCTTTTTGGGGATCAGGGAGGGTTTTTTGTTTTACAGACTTCAGTAAGCCCCATTTGCCCATTGCCTGGGAGATGACAGCTGTAATTTCACGCCTGGGCCAGGAGAGGGCAGCAGAGCAGCACAGGAGGGCAGGTCCTGGGCACAATGCTGCCCAGCAGTGTCCCCTCTGCCTGGGCCTTTTTCCCACAATGGCATGGGGAAAACCCTTCGCTGGCCATGCACCGGCAGCTCCTCCACTCGCCCATTTCATTAACCCAGGCCTGAAGCTTCTGAGGGGACTCTGCACACATGGGCCTCCTCCGCGTACTGTTCACAGCTGTGTCCTGGCATAGGCTCAGCATCCAGGGTGTAGGAGGTTCTCTCTAAATACTTATTTGGTCCCCAGTTTAGGGGCTTGCAGATCCAAGAGGGAGAAAGAAAGTGGGGCCCACAACAAACAGCATTAAGTCCCTGTGCTATGCTGAGCTCTGGGTCGGGTACCTCCCATGGGGACCCTGGGAAGCCACCCAAATGGGCAGACAGGACTCAGAGGCGTGACTGGCCCAGGGTCAGGCAGTGCAGATGAGCCAGCTCAGCTCTCACTGCCCGTCCCAAGGTGCCTGGCCCCTACCTGTTGGCCAGCTGGATGCCGCTCAGCGTAGTGGAGCCATCTCGGCTCACGAACAGCCGAAGGTTGCTGTCTGTGGGGATAGAGAGGACGAAGGTGGGCGATGGGGGAACAGCCCTGGAACAGGCGGGCATGGCTCCAGGAGTCACAGGGTGGGGGGATGGCTTACCCTCAGTGTTGCTGCCATCCGTGAAGTCCTGGCTCTGCACAATCTTCTCCACAATGTCATCCGCGTCGATCCGAGTGTCATCTACCCAGGTCGGGTGGCTCTCCACAGAGTCCTTCTTCCGTCTGCATGGGGCAGAGTCAGTCACCATGGTCACAAAGGCAACAAGACAGTAACAACCCAAACCTACAGCACTTGGAATATTCTGAGCACGGATGCAGGTGCTGTTTACCCGGTGGACAGAGCAGGGCACAGGGACCCGGGAGGTTAAGGAAGCTGCTCAGGGCCGCACAGCCACACACAGGGACCTAAGGCTCAAATCACATGTTTACAGACACAAAACTAGAACATCAGGCTTGGGGCTGTGGCCTGTACGATGGCCCTAACCCACATGCGTACCTACTGTCACTGTCCGGACCGAGGGACCCGCTGGGAGACAGGGACTCACCGAAAAGAGCGGTCGGACAGGTGCAGAGGCCGAGGGGGTCTCGGTGGCTTCTCAGGGGGCCGGTGCTCACGCTCGCCAATCTCAGGGCCCTCTACTGCTGGGCCCAGGCCACCGGAGGCGCTGCTGCTGGTGGATGTGTTTCGACGGTGTGTGAGGTCGGACAGGCTGGAGGAGCATGAGTGCTCCGTGCTGTAGCCTGAGGGGCAGGCAGTGGCAGGCAGCGTCAGATTTGGGCATCTCGGGCTGCGGGGGGGCTACAGGTGCAGGGCCAGGCCACTCACCAGAGACCTTGGACTGCTGGCTGGCATAGCTGGAGCTGCGGGAGTGGCCAGAGTGTGGCACTTCCTCGGGGCTGGACAGGTTCTGGTCGGGCTCCTCCAGCAGCCCTGGGGAAGGGGACACAGGTTACCAGTGGGCCCACCCTCCTGCCAGCTTCCTGCAGAGTGCTCTGTGTCCCCATTTGACAGATTAGAAAACTAACTGAGCAGCAGCCAACGGTTCCCAGCCACAGATCACCCTGAGGCCGAGTCAGTCATTCTGGACACCGATGGGGACCTCCTGATAGAGCACCTGTCACCGGCCAGAGAAGAGGAAGAGCACTCCATGGAACACGAGCTACATTCACTCAAGATAGTGAGGGGCATAGGGAGGGACACTGGGGCTGGGCCCCTCTAGGGATGGAAAAAACCTGCCAGTGGTGGTGGCGCACGGCTATAATCTCAGCAAGCAGGAGGTAGAAGCAGGAGGCTCGCTGTTGAGTCTGAGGTCAGCCTATACTAGAAAGCTAGATACTGCCTCAAAAACGAAACAAAAACAAAAATAAAAACAAACACCAAATCTTAGACTCTCAGAATGTGGGAGGCAGACAGCGAGCCCCACTTAAGGCAGCAGGGACAGGGCCTTCGGGATAGAAGAGCACAGGCAAAAGCCCTAAGGGTGTACTGAGCTGAGTCTGTGGAGGGGGAGTGAACAGGAAGGAGAATGGGGTGCAGGAGGGGAGCAGGCCCGCTTCCCAGGGCTGGGATAGCAGCCTCCAGGCACTCTGAGTAGGGGACACTGGGGAAGCAGGTGGGACCCTGGCTCCTCTCAGCCAGGAAGGAAGGACTCGGCAAGCTCGTCTCCAGCAAGCACTGGACACTTTGAGTCTCCAACAGGTCCTCTGCAGGGCAAATGGGCACTCAGCTCCCATCCTACCCGGGAGAGGCACTGCAAGGGTAGCTGCTGCACTGGGGTGGCCTCTTCCCCAGATCTCCCTTTCCTGCAGCTGGACAGCAGCAGTGCTGGGCTTCTGCCCCTGCCTGCAGCCTCCAGCACAATAGGCAAAACCCCAAGCTTCTGCCTGGCTGGCTCTGCAGGACAGGCAGGCCCAGAGTTGGGCCCCGAGGTCACAAGTCCTTCACAGCTCTCAGGCCCGAGGGCCAGAATGCCCAGCAAGCATCTGTTGAGTTGCCCCAGACTTGTGTCCTCTTTAATTGCTTGTTTTTTCTTTTATAACAGGGTCTTGCTATGTAGTCCACACTGGTGTAGGACTTTTGGTGATCCTCCTGCCTCAACCTCCCAAGTGTTAGGATGCACAGATCAGCTCTGCTCCTCTGCTCACAGGTCAGCTTGGGGCCTTCTGCCTCCCAGCTGAGCCCACATGTGGGTGGGTGGGGCCGAGACTCACACCTCTGGAGCCCAGCTGCAACCCTGCAAGTGACAGATCTCACCTGAGGGCCAGGGAACACTTGGGGGTGGGCCAGGGTATCCTCTATGGGCAGCACCACCCAATGCCTCACTGCTGCCTCTGGGGATTTGAGCTCCTTCTGGATCTCCATCACATTAGCACTAACAAGAATGTACTAATAGCCAGGCCTCAGGGAGGAGGATCTCCCGAGTTCAGGCCAGCATGAATTACATAGTGGGGTGAACTACATAGAGACTGTAAGTGGTAAGAGGTAACTGCCAGCCAGATAGGCATATAGTCCCAGTGGGCTGTGACCTTAGCTCAGGTAGCATCTGAAGGAAACCAGGGATTACCAGTTAGCTATTACCAGCAATCCCCTTTTCCAGAGGACACTGAGACTGTAGAGATGCAATGGCCACTCCAGGTCACTGCAATTGGGTGGGCAAGACCCCACGCTACAGCTGGGAGCAGGTTCCTCTCCAGGCCTGTGGTCACCTACAGTTCCCTAACCCTAACCCTAACCCTAACACCAGCTTTTCTCGTCAGGCTAGTCTGTGACCCTGGGGCAATGGAGGCGAGGCCAGAAGCATTCAATGCCAGCCACCAGCTCCCCTCCTAAGCACCTGTCCAGGACATTGCTGCGGTGACAGTATGGGCCTTGGCAGGGATAGGCAGGCAGGTGGGCAGTGGTACCTGAGCCCAGTATGGTGGGCCGGGCCTTGGGGGGCCGGGACCCTGTGAGGGAGTTGGTGCTGCCACCACCACCACTGCTGGTCCCGCCGCCTTTACAAGTCAGCTGCAGAGAAGTGTCCTGGCCGGGGATGGAGATGGACTTGGCAGTGGATGGTGGCCTGTGGGGGAAAGAGGTGTGACTGGAGTGTCCCATGTTAGATAGGGAGCCCCATAGCTTGGAAGAAAGAAGAGGCCCTGTCCCCCCACCATGGTGCCAAGGACCAAACTCCCAACCCCCCAGGTGGGTGGCACTCACGTCTTGAAGCAGGGGTCTCCGGAGAGCAGGAACATCCCAATGGTGATCTGGGGAAGAGGGGGGACTCAGCGCCTCCTGGCTCCTGTCTCAGAGGGGCCAGGACCTCAGGGGCCCCCCACCACCCATTCTTGGCTACGAGTGCAGCTGCCTGACTCTAGGAGTCATTCCCTCAAAGAGAGGAAAGGGAGCTCCAGGCCTGCCTGCTGCAGCACTGAGGAATCATGGTGGGATGCAGGCTGGCCAGGGAGGGTGAGCCATTATCGCCTGCTACTTCGCATCCTGACTGAGCACCTCTGTAACGCTGCCCAGGGGGCACAGTGCCAACCCCGGTGGGAATGGGAGCTCATGGAGCCCTACATGGGGTGGGGACACACAGGGACCTCTGCAGGGAAGCTTTGAGGACTAAAGCGAATCATGGAGCCAACCTGGAATTCAGTGGCCACTTGGGCAGATTGTGGCAACAGCCAAAACCGGTGAAGTCTGGGCCCCCAAACCTAGGATGAGCTGGTGTGATACTAGGAAAGGGGCACTCTGAGGAGCCCTGACCCAAGTGGGGACCACTAAGCTGAGAGTTTCATGGATTATCACAGCAGCCTCCTGAGTAGGAGTAGATGACTCCCCAGGTTACAGATGAGGGAGCCAAGACTCAAGAAGGGGACCTGACCGACCATCTACTGCATCCCTGTGGGCAGGCTGTGGGTCAGAACCTGAACACAGGGCCTCCTGAGCTCCAATCCCATGCTCTGCAACCATGAGGGAAGCTAAAAAGTCTGGCTGCTGCCTGGACCCTGGACCTTTCTGGGGGCCTCTGGAAGCTGAGCCCACCACTTCATGCCTAGGCTCCACACTGAGTCAGCTGACTACCCCTGGGTCAGCGCTTGGCAGTGACATTAACACACACGCATTTGTTGGAAAGATGACGCTGAACTGGAGGACCATGCCCAGACATCTCTGTTCCTAAGAGGCCAAAGAGAAACTGTCTGAGGCGGGAAGCAGCACCAGCCATCAGCAACCTGTGTGCAGCCGACGGGGTGGGGGTGGAGGGCCCTAGGCCCTCAGCCACAGTGATCATGAGTCCAGGACATCAGTTCTCCCAGCAATACCCACCAGGAGCCAGGAGGTCCCTGGGCACACAGGGCAATGTGTCGGAGCCGAGCTGTGGAGCCCAATGGCAGTGGGGTCGTGTGTCAGCCTACCCACCTCCAGGGCAAATAACTGAACTTTTATGTGCTCCCCCACGAGACCTGGGCACACCTGGGCAACTGCCATGGTTGTGAGACAGGCCACAAAAGCACTCAGCACAGGCTGATCTCGCTGGGGGGCTTGCCAAACCCCTGCACACTGCTGGAGCCCACCTTCCCTCACTCGTGGGCCCACATCTTCCAGTACTTCCGGCTGCTTGGCCAGGTGGGAAGTGGTATTTTTTAGCAACACCCTGAGGGATTCGGATGAGAATTCCGAGGTAGACGTGGGGTGGGGAGGCCGCGAGTTGCCCAGTACCTTGAGGATGGAGTTGTCCTGTCGAGTATTCTTTGTGTCATACCCCTCAAGCAGGCAGCAGCGCACCGTGGAGCCTGAGCCTGCAAACTCAGCCAGGTTCAGGTCGGCAAAGCCCAGCTGTGAGGGGAAGAGGCTTGTTGGGAGCTGCAGGAGTGTGGGTGAGAGCCAGGAGATGCCAAAGGGTTAACTGGGCTGGGGTGGTGAATGGAGGGCAGGCAGAGCCCCTGGGCCCGCCCTATGGCCCTGACTGGCTGTTGCATAACTGGTCCCAAGGATAAGACTCTGGGTCGGTGGCACCAAAGTGGCAAAGATACAGCTTGCAACCCTGAGGGGCACAAAGCACCTTTTGTGCTGCGTCCCAGTGTGCACCAGGGCCATGCTCCAGAGATGAAAGGGCATTGTTGTCTGTGACACAGTCGCATTGTTTCCTGGGAAACAAGGCTGTGCTGTGGGGAGCTGCCAGAACATTGGGGAGGGGAGGAGGGAAGGCCCGTGAGAACCTGGTAGCAGGGTGGGCTGATGGGACATGGAGGGCCCAGAAGGGAGGAGCCCTGCAGAGTAAGCGGGATCCCCAGCGGAGTCCCCTGGTAGGGCCTGGGGTGAGAGGCAGAGCCCAGAGTCTGACTGAAGCTTGGGGACTCAGGCTGCTCCTCGGCTGCCTGGGCAGGGAGTGGGCTGGAAGGAGGCCAGGCCTGCCTGACTGGAGAGAAAAGTCAGGGTGAGGCGAGGGAGATGGACTTGGAGACACCAGGGACAATCATGGGTATTTACCGAGCACCAGCTGCATACAAGTAGGGTTAAGGGGCACAGGCTCCAGATTCTGGGAGCTGGGTGTGGGTCCCAGCCGGCATAGCCCAGGATGAGATGAATGGGGCCGGGGGCACCATTCACAGACCAGGGGGAGCTGAGTGGGGCCTGGGAAAGTCTTGCCGGCAATTCTTCTGCATTTTACAGATGAGGATACAGAGTTTGGGGAGGAAAGTGACCTGATCAAGCACATACAGCTTGACCTGCAGACAGGGTGCGAACTGGCACTGACCAGAACCAGGACCTGACACCTCCCTGGGCCTCAGTCTCCTCCCCTGTGTGACAGGGTGAAGAGCCTGTGGCAGAGGCGTGGTCACAGAGGACGGCACCTGCCGGACAGTCCAGGCAGCACGCTGGAGGTTTCTCCCTGCTGGGGTGGCTGTCCTCACCCACATGAACCAATACACATCTCTGCTCTGACAGGCGCCCCTCCCCAGCTGGCTTTAGCCACTCTGCCCTCTGCTTCTGTCTGGTGTTTTTGGGCGGGTGGGAGAGCTGTGCTGTGGAGCCCAAGGCCTCGTGCATGCCAGGCAAGCTTCTCACATAGAGCTCCGGGCCAGGGCATGCTCTGTAGGATTTGCTCTGGTCAGCTGAGTGGCCACAGCACTTTCCTCAGGCCTTCCAGACTGGGACACTGCTGGGCGCCTCCAGGAGCCTGGGGGGGGAGGTCAAGAGTCGCCCAGAGAAAGGGGCTCAGAGAGGGGGCAGGGCCTCTTCTCCCCAATCTTCCCCACACAAAGGCCTCCTCACTGGTCAGGGCTGAAACCTGGCACCAGCACGATGTCCAACAGCAGGGACTGGGGAAGTCAGCTGTCACCAGCCATGCAAGGGGATGCTGCTGCCACAGGAAAGCACACAGAAATCTGCAGTGACGCTCATGACAGCCCAGGCAAGTAAAAGGCCCAGCTGCCCAAGGTGCGCCTTCGGAAACCACAGCGCTTGCAGCACCTTTGATCACGGCTGCCCACGGAGAAGACTTTTTCCCTTAAAGGGTCTAGGGTTGGGAGTGCAGCTCAGTGACAGAGCCTAGTATGTGAGGGGTCCTGGGTGTAAGCCCTAGCGCCACCCAAAAAAGTCTGCAATGATCCTAACCAGCAGCAACAGTGCAGCCTAGAGAAGGGAGGAGAGGGACAGTGACAGCCTGATCATTATCAACTGTCACAGGGCACTGCACAGAGGAAACGAGGAAACGCTGCAGGCAGACCAAGAGCTGACTGCTGATAAGGACATTCCACAAACGACCCATCTGAGGGAAGGCTCTGTGTTCCCGTCTAGGCCGAGAGGGGCTGGATGTCCTGTGCCACCCAGTCCCCTGCTGCCCTTCACGCAGCTCCTTACCTTAGAATAAGCCTTTCCACCTTTCAGCTCCTGCACAGGGAGGGAAACACAAGCAGCAGAGTCACTAGGAAGCTCCACACCCCTGTGGATCTCCCCAGCTCTCCCTAACTCTGAGCAGGGGGACAGCAAAAAGAGCAGAGCAACTCCTCACATTTTCCCCTGGAGGTCCTAAAACCCCCCAGGCCACCAGCACCACACCCACCCTCCAGCCTTCCCCCTCACAGCACCCTGGCCCAGGTCCAGGAACTGGCCTCACCTTGCGCACAGACACACGGAAAACACAGGGGTCCAGCAGGCCCGTGGCTGGGTTGGCGCTCATCTTACACACAAAGGTGAACCTCTTCCGCCAGCGGACACAGTTCTCCTGCACCTCCTCCCTGCAGAGGGATGGGCGTGAGTCGGGGGGCAAATGGGGAGCAGACACAGGGCCAATCCCTAGTGGCCCTGCTGCCAGTGGGAGGGAGGCAGCTCTCATTTTTCACTCTGCCTCACAAAGGGGCTGTGTTTTCACAAGGTGCTAGTGTAACTGTTGTGGAAACATAAAAAAACCACTGCTAGGTAGTAATGCAGCGTAACGCAGGTCCTCAAGCCAGCTCTGCCATGCCAGAGACCCTTCGCCACCACTAACAGTGGCAGTGACCACTGTGACCCTAATAGCTGCTGCTGCACGATGCTTCCCATGTGCCAGGCAGTGTTCAAAGAGCTGAAAAGCCAGTGGCCACGGGACCCCACGTGAAGGACCAAAGATAGGTGGTTGCATCCATGCCAAAGCCCTCCAGCCACTGTCCAGGCAGCCTTTTTTGTCACCCACTCCCGAAACAGCAGGAGCTCTGGGGGCTGTGTCACTTTCCTGAGGCCAACACCTGGCAGGGGCTGAACAAGGCCTGAACCAGCTCTAGGCCCTGAGCACACAACCATGAACCCAGCCTACTAACCAGGTAACACCTTGTGCCAGGATGGACTGGGAGCCCCTCCTGACTGCCGTGGGGGCTTAGCAGGACTTGGGGACAGAGATGGTGCATGGTGAGAGCTCTGCACTCTGTAGCAGCCCCCTATGCTCCCAGCCCCTGGCACAGCTGGTGCTCAGGAAGGGTGGGGCGATGAGAGACAGTACCTCAGCTCATCCCACCTAACTGGATGACCAAGCGGACAGAAGGCTAAGGAAGTGACCCCTCTACACCCTGGGTTACCCACAGGACACGGGACAACTGCCAGACTGATTCTGAGTCAGGCAGCTCCTGAATAGAGAGCCCAGGAGAGCCTGTTGGGGGAACCCATGGGAGCATGGGGCCAGCAGTACCTTCCTCTGTCCCTGAGAACCGCACTACAAAGGTTAAACAGTTACCACACATGACTCAGCTCTTCCACCCCGAGCTTTACACTCAACGGAAAGGAAATCTTTCTGTCCACACAAAACTGGAGTGTAAATGCACAGCTGAGTTATCTACAACTGCCAAACAGTGAAAGCCAAGCTGGACATTGGTGCCTGTAATTCCATCACCGAAGGCTGAGACAGGAGGGTCACAAGTTCAAGTTTCACCAGGACAATGCTTTGAGACTGTCTCACATTTGCAGGGGGGACCACAAAAAAAACAGGGTTGGGGATGTAGCTTAGTGATGGTGCTCTTCTGAGTTCAATCTCCAGCATTTAAAACATACACACACACACACACACACACACACACACACACACACACACGCACGCACACACACACGCGCACACACACACACACCAACAACAGCAACCCAAATGTCAACCAACTGGAAAATGCACACCACGTGGTCTCTTCCTATGATGGAATAAAGGGGAAAATGCATACCATACTATCATGTGGGTTAACCCTAAAAACATTAATGCTAAGGGAAGGAGGGCAGAGGACTACATGGCACCTGGTTTCATTTACAGGGAAATCTGCAGAGGCAAAGTGCACTAGAGGCTGCCTGGGAAGGGGACTGGTAGGTATGAGTTTCTTAGTGGGATAAGGGAAATGCTCTGCAAATGACTTTTGTTATGGCCCACAGGCTGGGCAGGCAGGGGTGTAATTCAGCACAGAGCACTTACCTAGCGCATGTGAGGCCCCAGATCTATCCCAGCACCATTAAAACAAAATATTAAAAATTAGAAACAATCTTTGTATTACATATTTTAAATTTGTGAATCACGTGGTCTATGAATTACACCTCAATAAATGTCTCCCCCTAGTAATGTCACGGTAGGGCAGATAAATGGAAACAGAGAACACAGGGCAGAGCAGGTGGACACCGAGGAGAGATGGGCAGGTAGGGGCTGCTGTTTCAGGTGCAATGGCTCTTAAGGCAGTGACACCTGAGTGAGGCTTGGAGTGAAGCGAGGATGGAGTGAACACCAAATGCCAAGATGCTCATGTGGTGAAAATATGGCAAATGGCCAAAAAGCATGGGGTCCAGGGGCTGAAAAGGCCAGCAGATGAAGCCATGGTCCATGTGGGGAAGGGGCTGGGTTCTGCTCCCATCAAGTCTTATTCAGGCTGTTTTGAGACAGGGTCTCACTCTGCAGTGCAGGCAGGCTCTAAACTCACTATGTGGCCCAGGTTGGCCTCCAAAGTGCTTTGATCCTACTGCCTCAGCCTCCCGAGTGCTGACAGTACAGGTGTGCGCCACCACACCTAGTCTCAGGTCTCATTCTGAGAACAGTGGTCTGGTCCCCGTAGACTGTGGCTTAGGCAGCAACAGAGCACAAACATGCAGCAGCCAGCTGCAAAGCCAGAGAAGAGAGGCCTCTCAGCAGGCAGAGGCCAAGCTTGCAAGCGGAGGCTGGGGAGCAGTGCACTCCACCTCTCCCCAACCTGGTCTGGGGTCTAGCACCTGCTGGGGATAGGGAATGGGGCCTGGGAAGGTTGGGGTGCCCAGATACTCCCCTAAGGAATGTGCCTGGGAACAAAAGCTGTTAGTGAACCCGATCACAGGCTCTTCCGTTGCCTCTGAGAGCCTGCTGCCTGTGTGGGAACAACCCCCCAGGAAGCCAGAGGCCCATCGGTAGTTCCTGTGGTCCTGCCACGCCAGCATGCAGAGAGCCACATGCGGCTCTCCCACACTCAGGTGACAGGCGTGTTCCTCCTCCTGCAGGAAGGTGAGCAGGGCAAGACCAGGGATCACGGGATCTGCTCGGGGCCTCCCTCCTGTTTGCACAGCAGTCTATCAGATGTCACCACTCCCACAGGAAAAGGCTTCGAGGGTAAAACCAACACCACACAGTGCCACTACCATGCCTGGACCTACAACACTGGCAGATGGCTGTATTCTTGGCTCTCTTTATGGATGACGAAAGTCAGCCAGCTTGGAAATGCTGCACAGTTCACCCAAGTGTCAGAGCTGTGGGCAGCAGAGCTGTATTGGCCCCGGGCCCTTCGGTGTCCAGGGTCCTGGGTCACCTCCAGGACTGCAGGGCTCCCTCATTGGATCCAGGGCCCATCAGTACACACCCTCAGATGGCTAGATGGGGCCCCAAGCACAAGGTGGGGCAATGAGGTAGGGTGAGGGGTGCTCATAAACAAAAGCAGGAGAGGGAGGCCAAGGCAGGAGGATCGCCCTGAGTTTGAGGCCAGTCTGAAACACAAAGTGAGATTCTTTCAAAAACCAAATACAACAATAAAGAGTAAGGAAGGCAAGTGCCAAGCAGAGAGCTGTGGGCCCTGGAGCAGGTAAGGCCAGGTCATGTTTGAGGAAATCTCGGCCTTGATTCATTCAAAATCTTTGATGTCAGACACAATTGATGGCCCTACACACTAAGCAGTAAACCAAGGAAGAAGGGCTGGGGATACAGCTTAGCAGCACAGCGCCTGCCTGGCAAGCGTGAGGTCCTGAGTTCGATTCCCAGTTCCCCCTTGGAAACTGTAAAAAAGGAAAGTCCAGGCGTGGAGAGGCTACTGGCTAGCAGTTGGTAGGAGACAGAAGTAAGCAAGGTGAGTCTAGAGGAGATAAGTGCTATGAGTAAAATGAACTGAGTGAGGAAGTAAGCGCTGTGTGGACAAGGGGGACATGCAGGAAAGATGACCAAGGAAGGTCTTCATGGCAAGGTGACAATTGAAACAAAGAGCTGAAGGGGGTGACTAGGAGCCACATAAGATACCTGGAGAAGTGCAATCCAGGTATAAGGAGCAGCAAGTGCAAAGACCTGCACCAGGAATGCACCTGACCTGGGTGCAGAGGAGTGAAGTGGTCAGTGTGGCTGGAGCAGGGACAGTGAGGAGCAGAGTGGGCAGAAAAGGGACCACAAAGCCTTAACCTCAAGCTTACAAGGGAGCCAGGTGGAAAAGCTGGGAACTGTGAGCATCTGCATATGTGTAAGGGGCCCCAGGGCAGCTGGGCAAAACCAGGAACCAATCAAATGTGCTACAGAGAAATAACTGTCCAATAGCATGGAGCAGACAACTGCTAGAAGGAAGGGGATGGAGGCAGGGAGATCTGTGCTCCCCAGCAGGGAATGACAACCCCCTTACCTGTGGGACAAGCAAGACGCAAAAGGAACTTATTCTTTCTTCTTCCCAGTACTGGAAATTGAACTCAGGACCCTGCATTTGTTGAGCACACACTTGGCCACCGAGCTACATCCCGGGCCCAGAAAGGGCTTTATTCACTTTTTTTTGGGGGGGGGGGAGAATTGAACTCACAACCTCGAGCTTGGCAGGCAGGTGCTTATGCCACTGAGCTAAATCCCCGGGGCTTCATTCTTATAAAAATTTTAAAAAAGGTTTTTTTTTTTTTTTTTTTTTTGACACAGGTCTCATTACATAGCCCAGGATGGCCTCAAACTCATGGCAATCCTATTGCCTCAGCCTCTCCAGTGCTGGGATTTCAGGCACACACCACACACTGGGCCTTATTTACTTTCTTAAACTGGCAAATGCAGCTGTCCATGTACAGAGGAAAGGGGAGATGCTCATGTCACACTGTGCAGACTGGGCCTGCCAGGGGCCAAGGGCCCACATGTAGCAGCAACATCAATCTCTCCAGTGACCCCTGACATAGTGAGCAGCTTTCCTTTCCTGAATTAGCGAAAACTAAACGGAAGAAAAGGCATCAATTAAACATTTATTAGGAAAATAGGACCACTCGCTCTGCAGGACAGGCAGAATGGCACGAGTGAAGTGCTGGCTTTAATCCTTAGCACCAAGAAGAAAAAGTCCAATAACAAAGCCAAGGCCACTGTTTTAACCTAGGGACGTGCTGGTTCCCTGGATAAGTGGCTCATTCGCACTGGAAGAAGGGGACACTAGCCAGAGGGAAGGGGACAGGGGATAGCTGCAGGTCCGACCATGGTGCAGATGTGGGGTGCCAGGGCCACTTTCTTGGTTCTTGTCTAAGAGTTATCCCCATAAAATTTAAATTGAAAAAGAAAAATTTGGGATGACAATGCGCGATGTACCACTGTTGACTGATGTGTTCTGAAATTCTTTTCTCTTTGAAATAAAATGGATTTGAGACAAAAAAGAAAAGAACTGTTTATGAACAGAGGGAAGCTGCACCACAGCTGCCTAACCTGGGCCTGGCCCACACCTACCCGCCAAAGCACGTCCTGTTGGGTGCCCATGATCTGCTGGCAGGGCAGGGTGCCTGCCTGCATGGCGTGGCTGGGCGGCCCTCCCAGCCCAGTTTCAGGGTGTGCTTTCAGCTCCCCACTGCCTGCCAGGGACAGGTAATTACAGAGACGGGTTTCGTTTTTAGCTTTAAGATGTACAATTAGACGTGCAAATCCCAGCAAGGCAGGGCAAGCCCTCCACCCACTGCAGCCACTGTGGTTATCACAGAGGCCCGATTCAGCTATTTCTGAGTTGTCCTAAAATAGAGCTGAGCACCCCACCAGACTAGTGTCCTCAGAATTCCCCAGAGCTCTTCTGGGCCCCGGGCGACTAGCCTAGCCACCCTACCTGACCCGCCGGCCCCTTCCCAGGCCTCCAGGCCAGGCAGTGTAGAGACCAGGACCTGAATACTGAGCTGGGCCTCCACAATGCACCAGCAGATGTAGGGTCCCTGTCAGCTTGGAGTGGGGCACCGAGTGAGTTCACCTTCTGGAGGAGTTCCCAGCCTTCTGGGGGAGGCAGGCATTACCCAGGACATGACTGTCAGCTGCTGGGGTCTCAGGGGAGAAGGGCTACAAGGGTCCTGAAGTGGAGCATGGACAGTGAGTCTTAGGCAGTGGTGTCAGAGCCAGACCCCAAATCTGAAGCTGGGGTGAAGATTCATTCTGGAGAATGATGCCCTGGGCAGCGGGAAGACCCAGAAGAAGGGCGTGGCACTCTCTCAGGGCAGCAGAAAGAAGGCTGGGGGTGGGGTGAGACTGCCAAGCAACAGGGAGGTGAGCCTCAGCTGGCCCTGAAAAGGGGCTCTATTGCCTGCCCACAGGCTGTAGGAGCACCCCACGGTGCAGAGGCGGTGATTCTATGGTTTCCTTTCTTCACTGCTCACCCCAAGGGGATGCAACGCCTTCTGCCAACAAGGTCTGTGTGGCTGCCTCTTCCTAGCATTCACCTCACCATGCCTCAGGACACCAGGCCCAGCAGCTGGCTATCATCAGGAACCCATGCAGACAGGGACATCTCTGTCACCTCTCTCTCCTAGGCCAGGATGGAGCTGGCAGAGGGCTGTGCTCTGTGTTCTCGCTTTGGAACATGATCCTCTTAGGTACACCTTTAATCAGTACCAAAATGATTCTAGGGCTTAAACTTGCTCAGCCAGACAGCTGCTCTGCCCACAGCCTGGCTACAGGCCTGTGAGGTGTGTAGCACTCATCTTTGTTTTCCAGACAAGGAAACTGAGGCACACTGAGGGTGGACCAGACCCAAAGTGATGCACACCACCATGGATCACAGCCTGATATCACAGCCATCACAGCCACCTCTTCATCCTGATCTTCAGTTAGCTGCCCTCAAAAGCAGGAAGCTAAGTAGTGCTCCCTCTCCCAGCAAGGAAGGTTCCTAAAGAGACCTGGATGCTGTGAAGGTGACCGGCCAGGCTGAAGTGAGATGCTAACCCCAGCTTCTCAGACCTTGACATTTGAGGCTCACAGCAGGAGATGCCCAGAGTCTGCCCTCCACCATTCCTGGAGGTCAGCTTCTTGCCTAGCACTGACCAGGCCTCACAGTGTCACTCTCTGGCAAGCAACGAGATCCCAGAGCTATGGCAGCCCCAGGTTCCTGCCAAGAGACCAGTGGGCCTGTGGGCATCTTCTCCCCAGAGCTAGGCTAAGGTGCACACAGGTGGCAGTCATCACAGAAGCAGAGGGCCAGGCAAAGGGAACCCTGGGGATCCTTGGGGTGACCTAGCTCGTGGTAAAGGCTCCAAGGGGACCCCACAGCCACTCTCAGACCTCACATTCCAGCTGAGGGCACCCACTGGTGCCTCTGCTTAGCACCCTGTGCTCAGCACAGGGTCTGGTCCTGGAAGGAACAGGTGCTGAACTCACAAAGTGGGGGTACAAGGCCTGGCAGAACAGGGGTTCCCAGACTTGAGTGAACACAGATGCAGCCACCAGCTTGTCACACATGAGGATGCCCAGGATGCCCTGCCAGAAGTATGACTGTCAGACAGAGCTCCTGCACTTGCGCTGCCCACACACTGTGGGATATTTAGCAGTACCCTGCCAAGGACAAGCTCAGGGATGACAGCCTAAAAACCCGTCCAGACTTTGCTCAATCACCATAGGTGACTAATTGCTGCAGACCCTGCAAGTACTGTGAAACCCAGGTGACCTGGAACAGGGAGCAGGGTACCCGACAGAGCTGTATCTCCCTGGGGGACTCAGGACTTGCCAGCCCAGTCGCACTCAAGGTTCTTGAGAGGGCTGGTCCCTGAGCAGCCCCTGTAAGAAGAGGTCTCCAGAGCAAGCTCGATCACACAAGTCTCTGCCCACTGCCTAGCCCTACTCACGGGGTCATGCCCGTGCCTAGCCGGGTCCCAGGAGCCAATTCCTGGAGGAGCAAGAGGCTGTAGTGATGCAATCTAGGTTCCTGGCTGATGAAAGCCAGCCCAGGCTGGGAGAGCGAGAGTCTAATAAGGAAACAATTTAAATCCACAACATCTGCCAGGGTTTCCCTGAAGAGACGTGAGTGTAGCTGCCTGGGGAGGGGCCCACCCCGCCCACCCCGCCCACCCGAGGACCAGCCAAGGCATCTAGCCAGGGGCTGTGGGGTGGAAGAGCCAACGTGGCAGCCCAGCAGCACAGGACACTGCCAGGAGTTCAGGGCCACATGCAGGGAAGCAACTCTTCCAGTGCTGGCAAGCCAACCCCTCCTCCCGCTCTGAGCCGAGAAGTTCCTAGAAGCCAAAGCACTTGCTGGTGCCTGACAACAGAGTGCTGGAGGAGCACCCTCGAGTCCCCAGCTGCTGCACCTGCTCTCTTGCCAGTGAGCCTGAGGATGGCTCAGGAGCACAGGTGGGCTGGAAGCACAGCTAACATGAGCAGGGGATCCAAGCCAGCACAAGAGATGGCCACATGGGATTCAGAAATTGAGCACAAAGGATCAGAGGGTGGTGGGCTGCTCAGGCCTCCTAGGGAAGCAGCGGAGTTAGGAGGAAGGGTTCAGACACACCTGACTTCTGAATGCTGCGGACCTTCAAAAAACCCAGCCCAGACAGGTGCCAGCTGCTACCCTGCTCTGCCTTGTCTCCTGAGCCCTGGATTCTCAACTGACCCAGGGATCACTCCTGCTGGCTCTTACAGCCCATTGGACAGCAGGTTTAAGAATCCAAAGTAAACTGCTGGTCTGACCAAGTGCTGGTCCAACCTTTCATACCTGGGCAAAAGTGCCCGCACTTCCTTGTGTAGCCCAGCCTGGCTGTTTCCTGAGTGCCCTCCCGTGTGCGCTAGCGTGCTTCCTGGGCACCAACTTTCTGCTTCTACTCCTCAGATCAGGACACTGACACCCAAGGAATCCAAGTCATTGTATACCACATAAACGGCAGTGCTGAGACGTGGTCTGCATCCTGGGCTCCATTCTGCAGGATTCCTGGGAAGCTTCCAAAGCAGGGGAGCCACTCTCGGGACCCTGACAGCACAAGTATCCATCAGGCCTGGCTCAGGGCCCTGTGTTTTGTGGGCTGACCCTTCACTGTGAATATTCGTGCTAAGGAAAGATGGGTTTGGGGGCCAGGTCATGCACGTGTGACTTGAGCCAATTCCATCAAGAGCTGCAGGTGATGGGAACAAGGTGGGCCAATCCAGGTTAGAGAAGAAAGTGGTAGCCGCTTCCCAGCAGGGAGGCCCTGAACAACTGCCTGAGATCAGCCTCCGCCCTCCTGGGCCCCTCCTTCATGTCAGCAAGCGTCAGGCATTGGTCCAAGAGCTGTCCCTGGCTGACATTCTGGAACCCATAGCCCAGGCAGGGAAGTCACCTGACCAAAATCTCTTGGCTGGGAGTACTCTATGATCTGAACTCAAGACTGCCCCAGAGTGCCAGGCTGGACCCCCTTGCCAAGTCTGGGGTAAGCCAGAGGCTCCAAAAATTCAAAGAGCATGTCACGCTAAGTTTCAGTAGCAACTTCCCCTCCCAGGCAGGACTCATGATGATAGCAAATGGAGCTGCAGGGCTAGCTGTGCTCAGGGACTTCCGTTCCTGCACCTGTCAGACTCAGCAGGCCGTTCAGAGTCATGGGGACACAGAGACTGGGGCCCAGGGCCTCCGTCACACCCTGCCTCTGTCTTGTCCTGCTGCTCCAGGGCCTGGTACAACCAGGGCAGGCACCTGTGCTGAACAGGGGAAGGGTCTGCAGCCTTTCAGAAGTAACTGCAGAGAGGCACCTCAAGCTCCTCTCAGAAGCATATAGTCCAGGAAGCAGGCCCAGTCCCTTGACTGAGTCCCTTCCCCTTCCTGCCTGAGGACCATGCAGTGTCATTTCCCTAGAGCCTGAACTGAGCTGGGACATCAGAGAGGTGGGCTGGCAGGTGGCCCAGGCACATGTGGCCACTCCTGGTGGATTCACATCTAGAGGGTGTTTAATTCACCAGAAGAAGCACAGGAGGGGTGGGGAGGGAGCCCCATTCCCAGGGCCAATTCCTCCAATGACTGGACTCAGGTTACAGGGATACCTTTCATCCAAGCTCATTCAGGGGCACCCTAGCACGAGCGGGCTTCCTCTTCCTGGTCTTGCTTTCTGAGACAGGCCTCTGCTGTTTCTCGCTGCTTCCCCTCCCCGAGGATGGTGCCTAGTACACGGTGGGTGCTCAGAGGGATCTTATGACCAAATGAGAGCCCCTCATACCCCTGAGTCCTCAGGGCTCCTGCTAAGTCTTCCTAAGCTACCTCCAGGTAGGGACTTCCCTGGCTGGCTGAGCCTTGTTCTCCACAGAGCCCAAAGGTCAGGGTCAGGGATCACTATCTTCCCTGGATCTGCCGCCTAGGTGTGCCCACTGATCCACGCAGTACTTCCCTTGACTTCCTGGCCTTCCAAGGTGACCCCAAGATAATCAGAGATTGCTCAGCCAGAGTCACTTTTCCTCCAGTCCAGCACTGACCTAGACCTGTTTTTCCAGCTCTCAAGAGATTCCAACCGCAGGACAAACGGCTCAGGGTCATACAGGACACGAGGCCCTGATTCATTGGTCTCCACCTCTTCCCTGGCCACCTGATTCTCTGCAGACTCATGGACAATGCAGAGCCAGCCTCCAATTCCACGCACACTTAGCACTTCCTCCTATGGGGTTGGCTGAGCGGGATGCTGTGATGCATCCCAATGGGCCTGCCTGGTCCTCCTCCTCCACAATGAGGAGGGCTGGTTTAACAAGAGGGCCCAGCTCTAACAAGAGATCATCCTCATCCTTTTGATCGAACTCATGACCTAGCGCTTGCCAGGCAGGTGCTTATGCCACTGAGCTAAACCCCCAGCAACAAGCGATCATCTTTAGCTTTAGCTGACACAGACCTCTTTAGATCTGCTGCGGCCCAGAGCAGCCTTCTTCAGCACTCAGGGAGAGCACATCCCAGGCCAATCCCCAGCCCGGCTCGGGACCAGTGCGGAGGAATGGCAACTCGCCTGCCTACTCTGCTCATTCTAGGACAGGGATGTGGCTGAGGGTCTCCCCCTATGCATGAGAGTGACCCAACTCTAATCATAAAGTTCCAATGGGTGAACTACAGGAAGAGAGAAGAGGAACAACTTCAGGATGGCAGGAGAACAGAGACCTTTCCTTTCTGTCCCTACTTCTGGTCCCTTCCAATCATTACCCTCAACTGATACCAACTACGCCAGCCTTTACTGGGCATGTACCCTGTGCAGGACTATGATGGCTACAATCAGCATTTCTGTGCATCACAGAAGCACTCACTGCCCCATCCACAGCTAAGGAGAGCAAGGTTTGGGGATCCAGCAGGCTGGCAGCCCCATGAAGCCCCTAAGCCTTGGACCTGCCAAGTTCCACAGCCCGATGGGCTCTGCTGGGGTTTGCAAGAGGCAGGAGGAAAATCCCCAGCCCGAGGAGGCTGTCAGCAGCTGCCAAGATGAGCTTATTGCCTCACACACATCAGGTCAAACAGCTCAGGTCAGCCTGGCAGAAAAACCCAGGAAAGCCCCGAGGATCCCCTCCAGGGTGACTTGTGTCCAGATGGTTTTGGTGCCCACCAGGCTCCACCGGAGGTGGCAGCTCAAGGCTCACTTCTAGCAGAGCTGTGCCACTCATGGGCCATCACAGGCCAGAGCCCCTTTCCAGAGGCCAATGACCCGACTCGCACCTAAATGCTGAAAACTCTACACGCATGGCAGTGTGCGCTCCTGCTTAGCGCTGTCAGGGCCATGGTTCCTCTGGCACCAGAGCGGTAGCTTGCTCATCCTCCACTGCAGAGGATGCTGGGAGTTTTCCTTTCAGTCATCCTGGATGAGAAGCCACCTTTCGAAGCAGATTCTCACTCTGCCACTACTCTTTGTGGTTCTATGATACAAAGTGGACTCTGACCCGAACCCTGAAGGGTGGTTGGGCCCTTGCCTCCTCTCATAAGCTCCCTCCCAGGCTACTATCTGACCCTGGCCATCCCGGAGACCCTAGCCCAGTACCACGTCCCAGGGCCCAGGCAGACATGGATAGTGCCCAGAAAATCGTCACAGAGTGAGGTGGGGGAGTGCATGCCACAGGTGTGCAAAGACCAGCCAGAGACAGGAAGTGGTTGGTATGAGGTGAGGCCACTTTGCCATACTTCCGCCTTCCCTGGCACTAGTGGGTGGAGCTCCTGTCTTGGCAGGTTAGTCTTTCAGCTGCCGTGTGCCTCGAGTCCCAAGCAGGGAGCCACGATCAGCACTTGACAGGAGGAAGCGGAGGCTGCAAAGGTAGTGCCACTGGCCAGTCAGAGGCATTCAGCAGCTGCCAAGGTCCAAATGCAGGGCCTGTTGGGCCACAGCTTCTTCTCCTCCTCCCTAGCTGCTTATGAGACCACTGCCCCTGCAAGGAGCCCACAGAACTCCACCATCAGGCCCGCAGCAGCCTCTCAGTTACAGCCGTAGACCCCATGGTGGCACCCAGCTGCCTGGTATGCGGGAGAGACCTGTTCCTGACACCAGCTGGTACCTAGGGCACAGGGAGGGGAGGGCCTAGACTAAGCAGCTGGCTGTGGCTGCCACGGTCCAGCAGCCACACTGGTTCTGAGCCACGGGAGAAAAGCTTCAGCCTGGGACAGGGCCAACGCTCAGCAAGAGGCCCAGGCCTACGATGCAATGGAGGCCACTCCTGTCCATGAAGGGTCCACGGTCTGGGGAAGGAACTAGACACAGGGGTGCGGAGGGGGGAAGTAGAACCCTGAAATGAGAACTCACAGAAGTGACAAGGCTAAGGTGGCCAGGAATAGCTTTCCAAAGGAGGTGCTGTCGGGGCAGGAGTTCAGTAAATGGGGAGGTGGGGGACTGAGGAAGAGACAGTTGCAGGGCACAGAAGGAGCACCCCGAGGACCAAGGACGAGATAAGAGCCAAAGGGCTGCACAGTCTCATCTGCCACCAGCAGGCTAACGGCCAGAGCCCTGAGCCTCCCAAGGTAGCTGCCCTCTGCCTGTCAAAGCGGTCCCTGATCTGGTATAGCTGAGGGTGCTCCAGGGGGACAGGACCAAGCCAATGAGGTCTGGAAAGCAGGCCAACCCTGAGGCCCTGAGCCCAGACCCCAGGTGTGCTCCTTGTTGCTACGCCCTGGGACTTGTGAGTGAACCTGATTGGGAGCCACCCTCTCTGCGACACTGCATCAGTGCTGGCCCCCAGAGGAGTGGCAGTTGCCACGGGAGCAAGTGAGGTACACCATCTGGCCCACCATGGTGACTCAGGCTGGGGCCAGGAGCCAAGCTGGATGTCTGACAGGTATTATCTCACCACGTCCTCTGGAGAACACTGTGAGGCAGACAGCTCAGCCCTACCTCTGGGGAAGTCTCAGAGGAGGCTGGAGCTGAGCCCCTTGCCCAACGTCATAGGCAAAGGCAGGCAGACTGGATAGAGGGACAGGCAGTAACCAAACAGGCCAAGTTCCCTATCAGAGCTTATCCTGCCAAACACCAAAATAAGCTGGCAGTGGGACTGGGGGCTGTCCCCCGCCAGTCAGTCTGGGCCTGCACTGGAGAGCTCTTCCAAGCCCAGGGTCAAGAGAGGCTTAGAGTAAAGCCCAAAGGTTTGCAATGCAGCCCTGTCAAAGCACCACAGACAGGCTACACAGGCTTTCAGAGCCCAGGGCCAGGTCTGGCATCCCTCAATCCCGAGCAGAGGTGGATGAGGAGTCACACATCCCCTCTGCACTCACCTTAGCTTCACGTCTTTTTTAAACTAACCCGTCTCTGCTGCTCAATCCTTTCTGAGGCTCCCTGGCAGGTAAGGACAGATGTACAGGCTGCAGATGTAAATCCCTGCCTGGTCTTTGACTCTGCCTGCCCACACACCTAGTCCTAGGCTTCTGAGGCCCATGAGTGGTTTCACCAGTGGCCACCCAAGGGCACAAGTAGGGTCCCTCGAAAGCAAATTAGGACTTCCAGGTACAAACAAGCAGGGTTCAAAGTCATCCAAGGCCTCAGAGCCATCCCTGGGCAAGGAGAGCCAACAGGCGAGATGTATGACTGCTCTAAGAACCTTTGGCTAGCATGGCTTGGAGATGGAGATCAACGCTAGGAACAGGCCTCAGGGAATAGCCTTGACCCCACTAAGCCAGATCACCTCAGGTTAGGACTGCTGGCAGGCAGGCAGGTAGCAGGGGCTGCCAGGTAGTACCTGTCAACAGTATGGCCAGCTGGCAGCAAAGGCCAGGTCCCTGGAGCAGACACTAAGGCCAGGCACAGGCAGGGCAGCCTCAGGCCTTACCAAGGCCATCAACAGCATTACCTGCCCTGGTTCCATAGCTCTGTTGCCCAAACTGGCCTGAAGCCTCCTGATCTCCTGGTCAGAGGACTTCTCTTCATGAGCCCCTCATGCAAGGTCTTCCACAGGGTCCACAATGGGCACTGAGGATGTGCCCTGGGCTCACGAGGAGTCCAGAAAGACAGCCCACATTGACGCAGCTGCAAATGAGCCAAACACTGCCACGCAGCACTGTTGTCCTATCTTCCAACTTAAAAGAAACTGAAAGTCCAGATTTTTATGTGGGTCAACAACTAGGAGCACTGCATGAGTTGACAAAATCTTGGCTACATCTGGCCTTTTTGTACCCTCTGAATGTCTATCTTCCAGTAACTCTAGGCAACAAGCCCAGGATTAGGCCTTCAAGACAAGGACCCTATCTGGCTACTCAGCCTGCCACCACCCTGGCAGAGGGGTCTGCCAGGCCTGCCAGCCTGCAAGCCACCTCCTACTGGATCTCACCAGGTGTGGATCAGGCCTCAGTGCACCTTCTCTACCTGTCCCCCCACTCAACCCCGGGCTCCCAAGTCCAGGGAACAGTCTGGGACATCAACTCCCATCCTGCTTTCTCCAGGATCAAGTAAGTGCTCCCAGCCAGGGATCTCTACGCCAAAGGCTCAGGCACACTTCTAGCCTAGCCCCTCTACCCTCAAGGCTTCCACAGAGTGCCCCTTCCTCAGGGAAGCCCTCTTTGCCTATGTCTCATCAAGAGACAGTGAGCCCCACAAAGGCAAGGCCTGGGCCCTAATGTCAAGAGGCCAGGGCCCTGAGCAGAGAAATGCCTCCCTGCTGGTCTGCCAGGGTCTAGTGGGATCCACAATGACCCACCCTATATCCAGCTGGCTCCAAAGTTCCTCTGAGGCACACCACAGTGCAGGGCGGTCTGGTCCCACTCACCTGTGGAAGCCTAGCACCAGTAAGTGCTCAGTCAAGAGTGGCATGGGGACCCATTCTTGCCCCTTCATCCTCCCTGATGCATTCAGCTTCCAAGCCCTGCACTGAGCAGGAAAGTGGATGCCCCGCCCATCTCAAAGGTTCCCCGCACCTCCACACTCCTGCTCCCCTCATCCTCCGGGACAGGACTGGGTACCTCTCTCCACCTTGCCTTCCTATAGCTCCATTCCAGGATATTCCTGAGAGCAAGCCATGCATGGTAGTGGACCTGAGTGGCATTCCACAGCCTCTTCCAAGGAGGGCAGGCAAGGGACAGCCCTGTCAAGTGTGTGTGAGGAAAGACCAGTCAGTCTGAGCTCCCCTGATCACACGGCCTCCAGCTGCATAGCTGACCTGCCTAAGATGATGGACCTCTGCAGCCTCCCATCTGGGTGGGCACCAGTCCATGCCACAGAAAGAGGGCAGTGCCTGTGAGGTGAGCACCCAGGCGCTCCTTCAGAAGTCTGGCCAAATAAACCCCACCAAAGGCCAACAGAGTGCTCCAAGCTGCTAGGGAAGAAAAGGACAGGGAAGCAGGCTCTCGAGTCTCGGGCTGCTTCTTGGACAGCCTGGAACACAAGTTCAGAGCTGGAGACGTTCCTGTGGCAACCTCTCTTTCCCACCCAGCCCACCTTCTCAGTGCAGAGTTGGGTACAGAGGTATAGGGGCAGAGATCAGGGCCACACTAGAGTCCAACTGGCTGTGCCATTTGCTTCTTCTGTGAGTGACCATACCAAGTCATTCTTTGTCCCAGGCTTCAATCTCTGCATCTGTCAGCTGAAAGGATGCTCTCTCCTTTATCTCCTCTTGGGGATGACATAAATCAGAACTTCACTTGCATTCCATCTCCTGGTACCACCAGCCAATGCATGGGACAAGCTAAAGGACCAGTACCAGCTGGGAACAGAGCCCCTGGGATACTGGGGATTATTCCTGCCCTAAAACTGCTTGCATAAGTTGGCTACTTCCCAACACACCAGACTGCACTAAGTTTCTGTATCCCTCCTGGGATGCCCTCTCCCCTGAAAACCTCCAGATGCCATTTGGATTCATCTGTCTGGGAAGCCTCTCTAAGGACCCTGGTGGATGCCACTGCACTTCAGTGCTAGCCCATCTACAGCAGTGACTTCAGCCCTGCTCCCACCTTATGATCCTGGGACTCTATCTTGGGTCTCCAAACTATTCAGCTCTGTCTCCTGTGCCACCCAACTCACTGAAAGGAGCTTTTTTCAAAGACCTATGGTGCCATGTGGAAGTGCTATAGCTACTTCTGAGGCATTCAAATTCAGGTTTTCTCCCTGCTGTTCTGCAACACCTGGTCCAACCACTTCAACCCTTTCTGAACCTAGAGTGGCCACCTGTCAATGGAGACAACAGCTTCAGCTCACAAGAGGTTGTGGGACTCAATAAAGCATGTGTCAGAGGCACTCAATCAGTCCCTACCATACAACAAACGCACACTCAAAGCTAGTTTGAACCAAATGACAGAAAAATTATTTTCCCAATTGGCATTTACCACCTAGAGACTAGTGTGTGCTTCACCTCTTTGCCTTAGGTGTCTCTCCAAAAGCGCCCGACAGGGTTCTGGAGATACCATTTGCAAAACACTCATAGGAGTGCCTGGGCGCTCACAACATATCGGCTGCGAGCATCATGCCTGTAAGGAGATGTTGGAAAGATGAGGTTGAGGAACAGTCCAATGCATCACCTGCTCTACCTGCTTAAATTGGGTCAGGCAGAGCTGTGTACCCAGCTGTTGCCATGGCACCCAACACAGGGAAACATACTCCAGCTAGGAGGGCGGATGCTGCAGGGGTGGGGCTTCGGCTGCTTCACTCAGAGTTGCCAGCACCAAGTCTGAGCCATCTCAGAGGTCCCTTGGGTTTGGGAAAATCACTGCTGGATCTGGGCCAAGGACCTAAACAGGTTCAGTCACTCCAGCCCCGTCCCCAACTTATAAACAATGCCCCCCTCCCCAGGTAGGGATCCTGGGCTACAGACCAGTGTGGGTAGAGGGAGCAAGAATCCAGGAACCTCAACTCCTGGACACAAGCCAAGGCAGCTCTGAACCGGCTTGAAGTCCTCTGCAGCCACACCTGCCAGCACCAAACCGGTAGCCCGCACCCACTAAGTGCCCAACCACGGGAGCCCTGTGTCAGTTCCTTTCTTCATGGCCCCACTCAGGTTTCATGCAGGCTTGGGCCTGGGAAAGGCTGTCTGGGCTCAGCTGGGTTTGGGAAATCAGAGGCCCCTTGCCAGAGGGGAAAAAGAGAAAACAGACATGGAATTCAGATCATGCGGGCTAAGACCTAGAACTTTCCAGACTTTCCTGGATGAGGGGGCAGGTTTAGAGCCACGGAGAGGCTGATAGGTAGGGTGACAGTGGTCACAGAGACTGGGAGGCTGGGGAGACCTCAGCCTGTGGCTCAATGTCAATTGCTTGATGGGATTCTTGGGGAGGGGAGTGCTGCCGATCTATGGGAGACCGAGAAGGGCTGGAGCCTAGGCGTCTCTGTTCACAGCAACCACAAATACTGCAGCATTTTGTCTGGGTGGGATATGGTACACAAATTACCCATGCCCCTCACAATCTAAAGAGTACGTCTCACTTCTCTGTTCTCCAAGAGGAAACTGAGGCTCAGAAGCACAAGAGGGTAGTGATCAAAAGTGCATCCTAAGCTGGAAACCAGGTTCTGCTGTATTAATGCAGGAAAACGACCCTGTGCCTCAGTTCTCACCCCTCTGTGGGTACCCCATCTCTACCTGGCTCCATGTCACAGTCAAGGGGTTGAGAGCAACAACTCCTGGCTCTTGACATCAGAGAGGTTAAGTAACTACAAAAAGCCCCCAGCCAGTGACTCGCCAACTCCAGGCCCCAGCTCTGAGCACAGTGGGCCACTGTGTGGGGTGACTGTAGGAGTCCAGGCAACTCGGGATCCCCTAAGCCCCTCCAAGAGGTAGTCTTTAGATGAAGTGCTCCTAGCAGACCAGGGAGCCAGGGCATGGAAAAGGTATCCACCACCAAAGTGCTGTGCAGCTCCCGGTAGAGTATTCAGTCTCCAAATTCATCCAACAGGTCTCCCAACAGGCCAAGTTCAGCTGATCACCACCTCTTTTGAGGTCTCTAGCAAGCCACTCACTCTCTTCCTTTTCATGGGCCTCAGTTTCTCTTATCTCTGAACTGTGGCAGCCCCTGCTCACTGGCCCCTCAAGGCCTGAGGAACAAAGGGCAGGCTAGGTGAGGTGGGGCAGCACATGCCAGGCCCTATCATGCATTGTCTACTGGAAATGCTCTGCAAGACTGACAGAAGAACTCTACCAGGCCCAGTTTCCAGAAGCAGAAACAAGAACCCAGAAGGAGCCAGGATCCAAGTGCCTAGCTGTCTGATTCCAAGGATCACTCCCGGCAAGCCAGGGCTGTGACTCCAGGTGGGCCAGTGAAGGATGGGCACCCTAGGAGCTCAGGCACCTTCAGCAATAAGTGGGCAGCTGGACCTGCCAGGATGGGGATCAACACAAAACCAAACTCAATCCGTAGAGAGGGCAGCAGCCTTCCTGACAAGGGCATTTGCAATGCAAAGCAGTCCAGCTTGGCCAGAGGACAGTGGCTCAGAGGGGGCTGGGCAGGTCAAAATTCAGCCACCATCTCCAGCCAGACCCCAGTGTGTCTGGGAGTGCCTGGGACGGGTTCTCTGCAATCACCAGCCAGAAAACCTGCACAGGCACAAGCATTACATCACGACAGTTCCAGGTGTAGCGGGGTGCAAGGTGGCCAGGAACACCCCTTCCCTGCTCTCCGGAAGCACAAATCCCCTGGTTCTCTATACTCGAGTCCACAGGGCAGACTTATCGTGGGCCACACGCAGAGCTCCAAAGGGTAGCTGCAAAAACAGACTCCCAGATAGCTAGCTGGTCACCTGCAAACAGGTGCCTGGCACTCTGCCAGCTTGTTCAGGCCCTGTCCAATTTTATCCTTGACACACGGATCCCCTGGGACCCCCTCATCCTAAGGAAAAACTACACACTGCCAAGCAGTTAGATCTCATCAGCCCCTTACCCTGCAGGCAGTAAATGTCCCGGCTCCTACCTTGAAGACAAACTGACAAAATCTCCACCATCTAGCAGCCGGACCTTGCAGAAAAGGACCCCATTCACGAAGGGGACCGCAGTCAGCTCCTCCAGGGTAAAAGTGGTTTGGAATTTGAATTTCTTTTTCTTCATCAAGAAAGCCATGAGCGAGTTCCCTGAGTCTGAAGCCCCAAAGGCAAAAAAAAAAAAAAAAAAAAAGCCGGGGGGGGGGGTTGCCAGAAATCCCCAGGATTCCTTTCTTTCCACCTCACCCCCTCCCCAAAAACGCCAGAGCCGTCTCCTGCCCAGATGGTGGCGGAGGCAGCAGCGGAGCGGGCGGAGATCGAAGTCTGGAGCTTCGGGTCTGAGGAACCAGTCCAGTGTCCACCGGCCAGCTGGCTTCACCCTCTGGGAGCCGGGTCTCCGAGAAGCTCGAAGCGGCTGGGGGCTTTGCCGGCCCGTAAACGGTGAGGCATGGCCCGGGAGGCCAGGGCAGGGGCGGCCGGCGGCGCACTAGCGGGTAGCATCCCGAGGGGCCCGGGAAGCTCACGCCGCGCGTCCCCGAGGACCGATGAGACTGCGAGGCCCGCGCAGCGCCGGTGCGATCGAGGTGCGCGCGGCCCCGCCTCCGCCCCCGCCCCCGCCCCGCTGGCGGCCGGGGGCGGTGCCTTCGCCGTGCTCGCCCCGCACCTGGGCCCTACGCCCTGCGCAGGTGAGGCAGAGACGGAGGCGGGTGGGGGCAGGGCACTCCCGCAGTGGCCCGGACTCTGGCGGCCTCGGGGAGGCGCGGCGGGCTGTCTGCGGGCCGGGAAGTCCGGCCTCCTCCGGGCGGGCACCGGGCCGGCTGCGGGCAGCGGGGGCGCCGCCTCCTCCTCGGTACTGGGACCCGCACCGCGGGCCCCGGCGGAACTAAGAAGCTCTACGGCTCGGCCGGTGGCTTCCGCCTCGCCCGCTGCCTCTGCCCAGCACCCCGCGAGCAGCAGTGCCGCCGCCTGCGCCCCCAATTGCAGCTGCCTGAGTCCGATGCTGCGCGCCGCCGCTCGGAGAATGCAGAGGCCCTGAGCGGCCGCCCGCCGAGCCGCGGGCGAGCGGGGCTGGGGCGGGTGCTGGCCGCTCATTCCGCCCGTGATTGGACGGCCCTTGGGGGCGAATGCAGAGCGTCATTGGTGGACAGTGGCGTGGGGCGGGACTCGTGGGAGCAGAGGGGGCTCGAAGCGCTTGGATTGGCGCACTGTGAGACTAGGCCCTCCTCCCCGGGAACGGCTGGGCTGGACCCGAGGGACTGGGAGAGGGGCCCGGGCTAGGCGAGAGGGTGGGAGGTTGCGGGGCGGGGAGGAGGGAGCGCGCGGACAGAAGAAAAAAAGAAACAATGACGGGGAGAAATTGGAAACTGGCAGAAACTGCCTTCCAAGGTCCTGCTGGCCTTGAGCGTTGAGCTCTAAAGTGGGCTTGGAAGATGAATGAATCCCATTTCTGTGAAGACGGCCACCCAGAGAGACGGATGGCCCGGGACCACGCGGGTCTGAGTCAGGGCAGAAATGTGCGAAAGCTCGGCGGCCGCGAGGTGATTTGGAGCAGTTTATCTCGTAGCCTTGTGACCCAGCTTGCTTTGTTGCAGGCTGTTGTCTAAGCCTCTTGCTGCCCTTTCATTTCTTGGATAGTTATAGCTGGTCTCTGGCTAGATGAACTCAGGAACAGTGAACATCTCGGGAGCCCCATATGTACCCCCCAGGTCCTCAGTATCATTCAGGTCCCTTAATGATTAGGGTCACTGCTCTGAGCCCGGTGGGGACCCAGTGAGAGGCCTAATAGGGTTGCTGTCTCTGACCCCTCCAAGCTTAAGGGTAGGTGGACATAAGGCAGCCCTTGGGAAGAAAAGTGAGGGAGGTTAGGAGGGGCATTGGGAATCCAGAATCCCCTGGATACAAGCCTGAATTGTGTCTGCACCTGTAAACAAGGACCCTCCTTTCTGATTTCTTCTGGTTGGTACATGCATGAGTGTCTCATGGGATGGTTTGTACCACCCCATGAGACTGTCTTAGGGCGCCTGATGGGACAAGTCATGCATGTACCACCCACTGGTGCTTCAGAGCTGCCCAGCAGCAACCCATGAATTATGGCCCTGTGGTGAACAAATTAAATCCCTCCACACAGGTTTTAACTTTGCTGGGACTCCAGGGCAGTGTTCTTGTCTCTCATCAGGCTTCCCTGCTCCCAGAGGGGAGAGCCTGTGGCTACCTGAGCCCAGGAAGGGATTTTAAAGGAAGGAGTCAGACAAGGATATCCCTCCCTCTGCTGTGACCGTAAGTAACCTCAGGCCACTCCAACAGGAAGTAGGGTGGGCCTCCCTGCCCCAGTTTGGCTCCATTTGTGTTGCAGCCTTCAGGATAGGAACCTAGGAAATTTACCTTCTCTCATTTCCCACATCGTGCCTGGGGAAGGAGTGAGAAAATAGAGGACAGGATGCTAGATTTGGGGTGAAACGTGCCCTACTTAGAATCCTGGCTCTGCTGTGCTTTGGCAATGTGAGATTCGCTTGTTTCACTGATGGGGGGTGTATTATGACGGAGCAAAGGCCCAGCTGACAGGCTGATGATCAGACAGGTCACACAAACTTTGGTTATAGTTTTTCATGCATACAAAGGAATCTTGCATGTTTATAATCCTAGCACTCTGGAGGCTGAGGCAGGAAGATCACCCTGAGTTTGAAGGCAGCCTGGAGTGCATAGCGAGTTCCAGACCAGCCTAAAATACCTAGTGAGACCATATCTCACAAGAATAAAAAGCAAAGAATCCCAGTCTTTCTAGAATGCTGTGAGGGCTTCATGGGACTGTGCCTGCCAAAGGCTTAGGCCTGGAAGGACAAGAGGATCTGAGTAGGTGGTCAGTGGAGAGCTCCAGCCTGCCAATTGTCAAGTGTGGTCTGTCCTACCTCCTTGAGGGTCCAGCCAGGCATAGAGGGAGCTCAGCACCAAATAAGACTGTTTCAGACAAGTGTGGAGAATGAGTTCAAGGCCAGTCTGAACTACACAGTGAGACCATGTCTCAAAAACTCTTGAGAGGCATGATGGTACATGCCTGTCATCCTAGCACTTGGGAGGCTGAGGCTGGAGGATTACCGAGAGTTCGAGGCCAGCCTATGCTGCACAGTGAGTTCAGAATCAGCCTGAACTGCATAGCAAGACCGTATCCTTTTTCCTTTTAAAAAAAAAAAAAACACTTTTTATTTTTTTAATTAGTGCATGTTTGTAGGGGGTTGGTACATGTACATGACACATTTTAATTCCCTCCTTTCTCCCCTAGTCTCTATCTCAAAAAACCTAAATAAATAATTAAAAGTAACCTTTGGAATAGGTATGGTGGTGAACACCTAAAATCCCAGTACTCTGGAGGCTGAAGCAGGAGTGTTGACATGAATTTGAGGGCAACCTATGAATTCAAGGCCAGCCTCAACTAGATAGTGGGACCTTGTTTCAAAAAACAAACAAAAAAAATAAATAAATAAAATAGCACCCTCTGAGCCATAGCACATACCTCTAATCTCAGCACTCTGGAAGACTGAGGCAGAAAGATTGTAAATTAGACCAAAGTCTGGGCAATTTAATGACTTAGATCCTGTCTCAAAAAAAAAAAAAAGAAAGAAAGAAAGAAAAGAAAGGATATAGCACAGTGCAAAGGCCCAGTTCAATCCACACAGTAACAACAACAAAACAAAAACCTATGTTGTGGCTGCCCTGTGGAACTGGCTTTATCATCTGGGGGCGGGAAGAAAAGCCAGCAGTGAGAGGAGGCTGCAGGAGCTGGGGTGGCCCTGACCATGACAGAGACGTAGCGATGGGAACAGAACGGGCCAGCGTCGTGTCGCATACAAGAAGGCACTGGCAGTGCTGGCTGAGGAGTCACAGTTACTCAGGGCAGTGCTAACTCCGCCTTTTGAACATCCCCGGGGTTTAAATTGATCGTTGCTGCAAGGTCCTTGATGTTGGGAGGTGGAGAGCATAAGCCCCCCCAGAGAATATCGGGACAGCTGGCATTTAGTGTGGCCACAGATTCCAGAATGTGATGCAGGTGGGAAAGTTAGGACCCCTTAGGAGACCCTTGTCCTTGTCTGATCCTGGACAAACTGTGCTGCCCTCAAATTAGCACTGCTGTATGAACGGTGCCACGGAAACGTGTGTAGTTGCGTGAATGGCCTCACTGATGTATAATTGAGAAACAGTGACTGTTTACATTTTTAAAAATGTAAAAGACACATTTCCTTTGATCCCCATCAGAATACTGCCCCCCCACGTAAGCTGGGCATGGTGGCCCACACCCAGAATCCCAGCACCTAGGAGGCTGAGGCACCAGGGTTACACATTCAAGCCCAGTTTGGGCACCTGAGAGACTTTGTGAGACCTTGTTTTTTAAAAAAAAATTTTTGGTACATTTTAGACATACATAGTGGTAACATTCATTGTGGGAACTTTGTACCTGTTCATGGTGTAGCTTTTTGTTGTTGTGTTTGAGACAGGGTCTTGCTCTATACCATAGGCTGGCTTTGAACTTGCTTGTATAGCCCAGGCTGTCCTTGAATTCATAGCAAAGCTCCCGCCTCAGCCGCCCAAATTTTGGGATTGTAAATGTGTGCCACCACACTCAGCTGTATTCAGTATATTTTGCTTCTTTTTTTTCCCCATTGCCCTCCTCTCCCATCAGCCCTGCTTCCCTTCTTTATTTACAAAATTTTGTTTCCATTTTTCCTTCTTTTTTTTTTTTTTTTGTACCAGGGATCAAACTCACGACTTCAAACTTGCCAGGCAGGTGCTTATGCCACTGAGCTAAATTCCCAGCCCCTCTATTTTTTTTCTTGTCCCTGTTTTAATACTAAAATAAATAAAAGGATGAGGATGTAGCTCCTTGCAAAAGTCCTAGGTTTAATCCTCAGGACTGCAAAGTAAATAACTGAAATTTTAAAAGAGAGTAGAAACTGAGGTAAGCCCGGGATATGTCACTTGCCCACTTCACCTGAGGGCAGCTACCCAGCTGGCCTGCACCAACGCCAGCTCAGAGGCTGCTGTGCGGTCAGTCATGCCACACCACGTCGCCTCCCAACCTGCCGGCCAAGGGCAGTGGGCGCTGAGTCACTGGTGACTGGACTCTGGGTGTTTACGGAGCCAGAGCGGCCACTGAGCCAGCCAGGCAGCTGACCAGGCAGATCGATGCCATGTCCAGCTCCTTGCTGCTGTCAGCCAGTCCCACCAGACGATAAAGGAGCCAAAGAACTCATCCCCAGCACTGCGTCCTGCTTGAGCCTCCCACGGCCAAGTGTACAAGGCTGCTGTTGATCAGCCAGCCCGCTCTCTTCTGCCCAGCTGACCATGGCTCATGGAGGGGAGTCACAGTTCACTGTGGCTCTGGGTCCTAGCCCAGGGTTTACTGAGTCAAAGGAAATTTGCATATTTGCCACTGAGGAAGAGGGGCTGCCAAGCTGCCTTCCAAAAAGGCTGGACAAGTTCTGTTCTGTTTTTTGTTTTGTTTTGAGGCAGGGTCTCACTATGTGTTTCAGGCTGGTCCTGAACTCACTGTGTAACCCAGACTGATCTTAAAACTCACAGTGTGCCTCCTGCCTCAGCCTCCTGAATACTGGGATTACAAATGTGTGCCACCACACCTGGATGTTTTGCTGCTATTTATTTGTAGTAGTTTATTAACATATTGTGCTTTCAGCTGCTGTGATGTACGTTGAAGTCTTCCTTTAGTTCTTTCTAGGCTTGGGTGTGTGGTAGTGGTGTTTGGTCTCCCAGCAGCCCTAGTAACCAAGCCCTGGCTGAGATAGGAGCTGATTGATCTACTTTAATGGGGGGAACACTGGGTTGGGAGTCAGGAGTCCGGGCTTGATACCTGCCTTTGCCTGTGACTCACTGTGTGACTGAATCAGTCCTTGGCCCTTCTTCCCTTTAAACAGTCTGAGGGCCTGTCTGCTTCCACGGTCTAGACCAGCACTGTATGATGGGATTTTTGTATGACTGAAATGTCCATCTCTGCACTGCTCAGAACGCTAACTGGCCGCACGGCTGATGTGACTGAGGACTGACTTTCCGTTTTCATTCAATTCAGATTTAACTGGGTGTGGTGGCACATACCTGTCATCCAGGCCCCCCAGAGGCTGAGGCAGGAAGGTCACAAGTTCAAGAACAGCCTGGACTACATAGGGAAACCCTGTCTCACTAAATAAATAATCGTCAAGTTTTTTTTATTATTTTTTTAATAATAATCTTAAAATTTAAAATTTAGATAGCCAGACATGGCTAATGAGGACCATACTACACAGGGCTGGGAGAGGAGGCCTACACCCAGAGGGGACCACATACAGACTTGTCATCAGGCAGGAGCTAGAGAGGCCCTTGTAACTTCATTTCACCAAGCCTCAGTTTCCTTGTTTGTTCAGTGCAGCAGCCCATGGGGTTTTTGGATAGATCTCATTCCCAAGTGTGTGTAAAGGCATAGGTCTTATGTTGCAAAATAAGACCAGGTGCCCAGGCCAGAACACAAGAGCGCATGCCCTATTTACCTACAGCTACAGATAAGAGATGAGAGGGAGGGAGACTCGCCTGGCTCCCCCTTCACTTCCAATGCCAGCTTTATCTTCCTTTCTTGTTTTGTGGGGCTTTTTATTTGTTTGTTTACTTGGTTTGAGGCGGGGTCTTGCTATGGAGTTTAGGCTGGCCTTGTACTCACTATGTAGCCCATGCTGACTTCAAATTTGTGGTCCTCCTGCCTCAGCCTCCTGAGGGCTGGAATGACAGGCATGTGCCACTATGCCCAGTTTAGCCCTCCCTTCCTAAATCAAGGCTTCTGTTCCGGGCCTCTCCCCAGGCCTGCAAACACCTACAGGGCAAAGGCCCAGCTCTCCCACGTATGTCTTGGGCAGTAGGAGCTGGCCGTGCCCTTTGTTCCTGCCCTTTGTATACCTGCAGATCCACCCAGCAACCTCCCTGTTCTCACCTGTGTCTGCCTCCCACACCCACCTCCCAAGTCTGCCAGGCCCTTCATTCATTCACTTCATTCATTCATTTTTTCACACACGGGTGTTTATCCACCATCTGCTGGGTGTTGCGCTACTGCTGTGGCCCCGTGATAACAGCTGTGAGGGGTGGGGGCCACGCTAGTGTGGGCAATCTGGGCGGGCTTCCCTGAGGATTTGGCGTGCACGCTGACCCTGAGAAATGGGTAGAAGTCAGCCAGGAGAGAGGGAAGTTGGTGGGGAAGACCCTGAGCTGGTCCATGGCAGGAGAAAGGTGCCAGAGACTTGGGTGAGGCTGGAAAGGCAGGCAGGCCCAGTCCCACAAGAGGGCTTTGCAGGCCTTATTAATGAGGTTGTACTTTATCTTAAAGGTAATAGGGAGCCATGGGAGGTATTAGGGAGAGAATGATGTGAGTCCAGGACAGCACCCCACAGGGCCTTTGCCTCCCCATGGGAATCAGTAATGTTGCTTCCTTACCTTTCTCTGGCTGCCTGCTTTCAAAATACTTCATGAAGCTGGGCAGGTGGCACATGCCTGTGATCCCAGAACTTGGGAGGGAGTCAGGAGGATCACCATAAGGTCAAGGCCACCCTGGGCTAAAGTGAGTTCAAGGCCACCTGAACCATCTCAGAAAAAACGACAATCCAAACTTCCCCAGCACAGTTGCAGGGCCTGCCTTTTGCCAAGAGGTGAGTGGGGTTTAGATCCCAGCCCTGTGATTCCTTGGCCCTGTTGTTTCAAGAAAGTCATTCACCTTTCATGTCCTCACCTGTGACAGGGAGATATGACACTTGCCTCATACAGTTATATAAGTCACCAAGCCCGTGGCCTGGAGCCGCCAAGGGGTCCTGCTGAAGTTTGTCTGCAGGGGGTCCGACCAGAGCTGTGAAGGAGGCTGCAGGGGCTTCCCAGAGCTTGAGCAGGAGTCACATCCGGGAAGTGTCCCCAGGCTCAGTGGCCAGGCCCGGAAGCTGCTCTGGGCCACCTGGCAGGGACCTCCTGAGGCTGCACTTGGGCGCCTGGTGGCGACGTTTACATAACTTGGCAGGGGCCCAGCACCTCTGCCCCAGTGATCAGGGCCATGCTTACCCAGCAGAGGTGTGCCCAGGTTGCTGCCCGGTCCTCAGGACTCCTGCACACGCAGCCCAGTGCGGCTCTGCTTGTTGGCTGAACCCGTGGTCACAGTTCTAGTCTTAACTGTCAGCACAGGCCTTGTTTTTTGTTTTGTTTTGTTGAGACAGAGCTTTTCTATGTCATCGAGGCTGGCCCTGAACTCAGGTGATCCTCCTGCCCCAGCCTCCCAAAGGCTGGGGTTACAGGTGTGCGATATCACACCTGATCTCTTTTCTACTCCTTGTGGCACTCTTTCCAGCACCAGCAGGGAATCTGCACTGCCGAGGTTACCCCAGTGCATCTCCATTTCGCAGGGTCAGGAGGCTGGGAGCCAGGAACCCTGAGTTTCAATCTCAATCTCCCACGTAGTCTTGGGGTCCTTTCCCAGACCTCAGTCCCCATTTATATGAGGAAAGGGAGGTGTGAACACAGCGCTGGCTAAGGGGTCCTGCTCTGATTCCCTGTCCCAGGACTGGGGCCCCAAGACCATGTGCCTGACCATTTCCTTCCTTCCACAAACACTGATGGCCCTGGAGTCCAGCTTTGCCCCTGTCGCTCGGCTGTGTGACTTTCAGAAGTCACTCGACCTCTCTGTGCCTCTGATCTCTAAAAAGGAACCACCTGCTTTCCTGGGTATCATTCAGAAGTGAGTGAGTGGGTGTCTGGAAAATGCTCCATGGCTAAATCCAAACTGCAGTGCCACTGCGTCTCAGGTACTGTGGCAGTGGCCAGGAGGGAGGGTGAGCAGTAGATCCTGCGGCCTTTGTGGCAATAGGGCAGAAATCAACACTGCAGCCTGGAGGTACAGTGGCACTGATCACTCAGCCTGGGGTTGGCTGTAAAGGTCCTGGGGGCGCGGAGCATGATGGCACATGACTGTGTTCCCAGCACACTGGAGGCTGAGGCAGGAAGACGTTGAGTTTAAGGCCAGCCTGGACTACACAGCAAGAACAAAGTCTTTATCTCCCTCTCTCTACACAGCATGAGCTTTGGCCATTGGAGCCAGACTGGCTGTGTTCTCAAGAACTCCAAAACACCAACAGCTGCCTTCCTAGGTACCCTTATTGTCTTCACAGATCAGAAAGTAAAGGCACAGTGAGGTTTTCTGGTTTGTTTTGAGACACAGTCTTGCTATGTAGCCCAGACTGGCCTGGAACTTGTAGTGATCCTTCTGCCTCAGCCTCCAAGTGCTGGGATGCAGGCACCACGCCTGGCTAACAGCAAGGTTTTGTTTGCTGAAACCCAAGCCTGCCTGTGACCAGGACCAGCAAGTGACTGTTGAATGACTAAGCAAACAAATGTGCAACCCAACCTTGTTAACCCAGGAGGACACATAAGCTGGGATGTGGGGGAGGGCAGAGAACTCGGGCTTCACAACCGTCCTCTGAGTTAGGTCCCATTTCACCAGTGAGGAAACTGAGGCGCACATAGGAGTCATCATGCCCACGGTCACCTGGAGCATAACTGAGGAAGCTGACTTCAAATCCTGACTGTTTGGATCCTAAACCTGAACTCAGCCACTCGCTGAGTGTGTTCGAGCTCGCTCTCCTCTTTCCCCTCTCCTCAAGTCCCCTCTCTTCCCCTCTCCTCTCTGTTGGGTTTTTTGAGACAGGGTCTCAGTATCTAGTCCTGGCTGGCCTTGAACTCAAGCTGCTCCTCCTGCCTCAGCCTCCCGAGGACTGAGATTACAGACGTGTGCCACAACATCCGGTTTAAACAATGAACTCTCAGTGGGTCCAAGAAGAAAACTCAAGGGAAATTAGGAAATTATCTTGAGACAAGGGAAAATAAAAACGCGATCTACGGAAAGTTACAGCTGAAGGAATCCTGCAAGGCAAGTCTGTAGCAGTCACGTTAAAAAGAAAGCTCTCAGCTCAGTAGCGCTCTCTCCTCACTGGCAACTTCACACATTACCTGGTCCTGTGTTACAGAGAGCAAAGCCTGAAAAGTGATTGCCCAGCCCTCCTAGGGTCCCTAGACTGTAAAAAACAGGAGAAAATCTCCTGTCCTTTGTCATGCTAGGCACCCCCACTCCAGAGATAAACTCTTTTTTGTTGTTTTTTTTTTTTTTAGACAGCAAGTCAGGCAGTGGATGTTGTTGTTTTTAATTGTTATTTTAAAATTATTATTTAAAGAGAAAGAAACAAAAATAGTGAAAAAAAGGGTAGAAATAATACAGAATTACAGAAAAATAAACAGTAAGCCAGGCGTGGTGGCTCCTGTAATGGGAGCCCTGAGTGCTAGGGCACTCAGGAGCCTGAAGTGGGAAGATCGTTGCGAGTTCGAGAACAGCCTGGGTTACAAAGTGAGCTCAAGGCCAGCCTGAACTGCATATTGAGACCCCGTCTCAAAAAAAGACAAAAAAAAAAAAAAAGTAAATCACTAGTTGATAAGTTACATATTGTCATCTTAGAAATAGTTGTTCAGGTCACAAAATTAAAGCATACAAAGTGACATTCAAATAGTGACACTGCCAACAGTTCTGCTCAATGATCCAACAAAAACTTAGTAATATGGTTATCAGTCGGGGCTGGGGATTTAGCTCAGTGGCATAAGCGCCTGCCTTGCAAGCAGGCAGTCGTGAGTTCGATCCCTGGTACCCATAAAAATGAAAAAAGACAAAAAAAATATGGTTATTAGTCCTACACACTTGTTTTTTATCTTAAAGCGGGTAAGATTAAACATATCAAAACAGTTCATAAAGAAACAATTTAAAGAAATATGGATTTCAAAGCAAGTCCACTGGAGATCTTCACTGTTTATCTTATTGTCTCTGGTTTTCTTCCAAATAGTTGTCCCCATCTTTGCACACATTGAATACATACTGCATATTATAGAACTAATCACATCATTACAGGATGATGGAGGCTTTCTAGGTCTTCAAGATCTGACATCGGGGAAGTCAATGATGACTACCGTAATGTCTCTCATTTTCTTTGTAGTAACTGTCCTTATCTTTACGTATGCTGAAATTGAACTTGAGACTAGACTAATATCACTCTGAACAGTGAATAATAGTATTGCTAGATTTTATATCATAATGCTACAGAATTAGTATTGGGTTTCTTAGTGTCTCTTCTTCAGAGTATCTGTTAATTATATAATCTGTTCCTGTAAATAGTTTAAAAAATTCTTCCCATGTGTGAATTTATACATGTATATCTATCCTTTCTGTATTAAAGGGAAAAACATCATAACAAGACAAAAAAGCAAAGAGATAAACTCTTTTAGCAGTTTGGTGTAGACACTTTCAGATGGTTTTCTTTTTTCTTTTTTTTGGTCTTTTTCCTTTTTATCAGTACCAGGGATTGAACTCACGACTGCCTGCTTGCAAGGCAGGTGCTTATGCTGCTGAGCTAAATCCCCAGCCCAGATGGTTTTTTAAAGTCTATCGTCATATTCCTCCAATTTTTTGTTTGTTTGTTTGGTGCCAGTGATCGAACTCATGACCATGTGTTTGCCAGGCAGGTGCTTACACCACTGAGCTAAATTCCTGGCCTGATTTATTTATTTTTGAGAACTATGAGTTCAGGCTGTCCTTGAAATCACTATATTCCCCAGGCTGGCCTGGGATTCCCGGCAATCCTACCTCGGCCTCCTGAGTGCTGGGATTACAGGCTTGTACCACTTTGCCCCCAAAGTGTAATTCACTTAGGGAATTTTTCCACATAAGCCCTTGATGAGAAGCTGGAGGGGCTGCCAGCCTCCCATGAGTATCTGCCCAGGGCTGTGGGGCAGGGACTGTGACCAGTGAGGAACATCCTCTGGGATGACTCTGGGCCAATCCATGGTTTTGCCTTGCAGCCATGGGCTCAGAGAGGGCACAGGCCCTGGGTTGTAATTGCTGGCGGGGGCAGAATCACCGAGAGCAGCTAGTCACCTAGAGTCTGGGGGCAGGGTCTGCATGCTGCCAGGTCATTGTTCACCCAGGCGACCTTTGCTTAGGTAATCTAGGAGCACTGTACAGGCTGTTCCCTCTCACCCAGACTCCTCCTGCTGGCCGGTCCCTGCACACCGGGAGCACTGACTTCATTTCTAGGCAGAAATCTTCCCCTGGCCGCTCCAGTAGGGCCTTTCTTTTCTTTTTTGATACAGTATCTCTCTGTGTAGTTCAGGCCTGCCATGAATTCTTGATCCTCCTGCCACAGCCTTCTGAGTGCAGGGAATCCAGGTGTGTGCCACTCCATCCAGTGAGATGGTCCCTTCCTAAACACCCTTTGAGGCACTAACTTGTAGCACTTAAAACTGGGGGGCAGGGGGGAGGGCCTGGGGATTTAGCTCAGCGGCATAAGCACCTGCCTGGCAAGTGTGAGGTCATGAATTTGATCTGGATACAAGAACAAAACAAAACAAAAAACCTTGTGGGTGGGGTATGTAGCTCAGTGCAAAGGCCCTGGGTTCAATCGCCAGTACTACCACAAAAAAAAACAAACAAAAAAAAAACTGCTTTTCACACACTAAGCAATTCCCAGTTGCAGACCGAGCCTGGACTAGCTGCAGGTGATGCCCACACTGGCACTACACGTCACCCTCCTAACACCCTTAATGATTCTTCCACCATATTTTCCTCCTGGAAAATTAAGGCACGAAGAAGTTCAATAGCTCACACTAGTTAACAGAGGTCAGTGTCTTGCTAGTCCAGTCCCCCCCGTGACCCGTCATGGTCAGTTTGTTCGCTTGTTTTTTTGAGGCAGGGTCTTGTTGTGGTAGCCTAGGCTGGCCTCAAACTCGGAGATCCTCCCATCTGTGTGCTTGGATTATAGGCGTCCACCACCATGCTCAGCCCCGTGACTCAAAATTTTAAAAATCTTCAGCACCAGCAAAGGTAGGGAAGGGCAGAAGGAAGTGAAGGGGGAGCAGCGGCTGAGCGCGAGGCCCCCACACCCTCCTCCACATCCCTTCCTCCCTGGCCCCGAAGCCTGGGTGGAGGAAACTCAGCGGCAGATTTCCGCCGCTGACCTGGGCTTTCCGGGAAGCATCTGCACTACGCTCCCGTCACTGCCCTGGGCTCTGTGTGCAGGAAGCCCCGTGTCTGTGTCACCTCCTTCCCTGGCAGCAGGGGACCGCTGTGACAGAAGGCCCTCGGTGAGGTCAGCCCGCCTGTGCTACGCAGGGCGCTCGTGTTGTTTTCCCCTTCCAAAATGGAAATTGCTTTTCTTGTTAGAAGTGCAGACGTGTGGGTTTTCAGAAGCGTTAGACAAATGCAGGAAGGCCACAAGAAAAAGTCACTTCACCTCTGATCCCACCACCCATGAAACACAGATGCAAGCTTTTTTTTTTTTCCAGAAAGGAAATCAAACCTGGCCTTGTGGTGCACGCCTGTAATCTCAGTGCTGGGACGCTGAGGCAGGAAGATTGCTGCAAGTTTGAGGTCACCTGGACTACCCTATCTCAAAATACCCAAAAATACACATTTTTAAAAAGAAAAGAAACCAAAACATATAGGCTGTTGGAATCAGATTTATTTATTTTTAGAAAGAGATTTGCTGTGTAACCTAGGCTAGCCTTAAACTCTCAGGGATTCTCCTGTTTCAGCATCCTGAATGCTGAGATTACAGGTGAGCACCACCATGCCCAGCTGCTTTGGGTCATTCTAATTAGTTTCTATTTCCTAGAATTTTATGTAAATGGGGTCAGATGCAGTTTTGGTCGGCTTCTTTCATTTAGCACAGTTAATTTCATTTCGCTCCTGTACGCATCCTCCAGTCTGAGGGTGAACTCTCAGTGCTGGTCTACATCCAGGTGCTATGAACGTTTATGCACAGGTTTCTGTGTTTTATTTCTTCAGGTTCCACATTGCAGAACTCGATGGCTGAGTCATAAGGGAAGTGTTTTCAGCTTTTAAAGAAACTACCAAACTTTTCGAAAGTGGTTTTACTCGCTTACACCTCCACTGGCAGCCTTTTGCCCGCATTTGGTATGCTCAGTCTATTTATTTATTTACAGCAGTAGGTACTGAGCCCAAAGCCTTCACAATGAGCTATAGCCCCAGCCCCTTTTTATTTTAAGACAAGTTCTTATTAAGTTGCTAAGTTGCCCAGCCTTTGGTCGAGTTTGGGGTCCTTCTGCCTCAGGGTCCTGAATTCCGGCATCATTGGCATACACCCCCACACCCAGCTAAGCATGGTCATTTTAATGCCTGCATAGTACTCCAACACTTGTGGCCTCATTTTGTTTCACCAAGACCCCACCAATGTAAGTCTTGGGTAACTTCCACACATTTCTGACCCATATGATGTGTGATCCAAAACCTTATATATGTATATCTGCATACTTATCTCTTTCCTTCCTGAGGCACCAATGAGTGAAAAGTACACTCATTTTAAGGCTCTTGAAACCCCTTGACAAAGCTTTCCTGGAGACTGACTCTGTCTTCACTGCCCCTTTAGCAATATCTAGTGCAGTCATCCCAGCATTTAGGAGGCTGAGGCAGAAAGATCACTGTGAATTTGAGTCCAGCCTGGGCTCCACATATGAGACCCTGTCTCAAAGAAAAAAAAAGAGAAATAAAAGACACGTCCTGTTTCTAATTCAGGCCGCCATCTCCAAAGCTTCAGCTTGCAGGGTTTGAGGAAGTCTTTCAAGTGTGACCCCATGACCTTTGGCAGGAAGCCAGGGATAAGGGTAAAAACTGACCACACGGCTCACTGGGAACTGCTTCGCAGGTTCCTTAGGATGGGCTTGGGGAGGTGGGGCTGTTTCAGGGTTTGGGACAAAAGCAACATGGGGTCAGGCGTGTGAGGGGTGAGGGTGCTGCTTCAGTCCTCCCCCTGCAACCCTGGCTTGGAGCCCCCACCTCTCTGACCTTGGTTTCTCCAGGTGTAGCACCAGCCCCCAGCGAAGGGAAAACTGAACACTTCCCGGAGGGGTGCTGTGGGGAACTTTTATTTCTTTCTCGAGTGTAGCCAGCACAGCTTCCTCCTGGTTACCCTGGCAGGCAGGTGCCTGGGGGGAGGGTGCTGAGGAGGCTGCACCCCAAACGTGTCCACACCCAGTCCCGTGACCTGGCGGGCACCACCCAGTTACACAGTGCGTCAGCAGCAGCTGCTTTATAAAGGGAAAAGTTTTCTTTTGCTCACACTTCTGGAGGTTCAAAGGCCTGGCACTTGCATCAAGTCCATTCTTGTTTTGTTGCATTTATTTTGTTTCAAACAGGATCTCCTGATGTAGCTCAGGCTGGCCTGCAGCCTGCAGTGATCCTCCTGCCTCCACCTCCCCAAAATCATCTGGAGTGATCATTGTGCTCACGAGATGCTACAGTGTGGAAGAGGGAAAACAGGAGAAAGAGCAGAGAGATGACAGCATGAGAAGACTCAGCCTTGTGTGGCTGGCTTTGAAAAATGGAGGAGGGGCCCTACACCAAGGGCTACAGGCCAACTGGAGAGAAGGACAGGAAAGAAAAGGGTGCTGCTGGGGCTTCAGGAGGGACATGGCCCTGCCACCCTCTGGTTTTAGCCCTGGGAGAGCCATTTCAGGCTTCCAGCTTCCACACTGTAAGATACACATTTTTGGTGTGTGTGCGCGCGCGTGCTTGCATTCCTGGGATAGGAGATAGAACCCAGGGCCTCGAATACACTAAGCAAGTCCTGTACCACTGAGCCACAGGCCAGACTCTTTTAAAACTGTATTTTGACACAGGATCTTGCTAAATTGTCCAGGCCAGCCTCAAGTTTGTGATCCTCCTGTCTCAGCCCCCCAAGTACCTGGGATGGTAGGCATGTTCAACCATGCCCAGTACATTTACAATGGTTTTGCTTGTTTGTTTGTTGGTAGTACTGGGAGCTGAACCCAGGACCTTCACACTGAGCTACATCTCCAGCCTTTTTTATTTTTTATTTTGAGACAAATTCTCACTGAACCATAAACTGCCCTGGCTGGAATGGAATTCCTAATCCTCCTGCGTCAGCCTCTCAGAGTACTAGGAGTACAGACAAGCTCCACCACGCCCAGGAAGAATTTGATTTTTGCACTGAGGACATGGGTAAGGTAGCGCTGGGCCTGTCGTCAGACCAGACCCTGGTTCAAGTATCAGCCCTGCCCCTCTGCGTGGCCTTCAGAGCAAGGTGCAGACCATGGCTGGTTTGCTTTCCACGGCCTGGAAACCTGAGATGCTGTGGGGTCTTCCCCAGCAAGGGCCAGCCAGCCAGGACACCTAGAAAGTACCAATAGTAACAACAGCCACAGTCAGTGAGGGTGACCACAGCACTGGGCTGTACACACTGCTTCTCTTTTAATTAAGCACCTCATCCTCCTGAGTCCGGCTCCCCACGACTCTTGGTTTAAGGTCCCCGTCAGCTGGGCATGAGGGCACGAACCTGTGATTTCAGCAGGTGGGGAGAGCAGGGCAGATTCTGAGGCACCTGCCCCTGTGCTTGCTGACAGAGCCCTCTATGCACACAAGTACATGTGAGTACACACGTGCACACCCACCTGTGTGGCCTTTGGGGGCCAGGATGGTAAATTTTGTTTTTGAGACAGGGTCTCACAGTGATTCTCTTGCCGCAGTTTCCTGAATGCTGGGATTACAGGCATGTACCACTATGCAGGATTTTTTAATGTAAATATTTGCAGAAGGAATGAATGAGGAAATAAATGTATCCTCATACAGAGCCTGAGAGTTGGGATTGGTCACACCTATTTTTTTTTCCAACATCAGAAACAGGACCAGCATCTGTGCCCAGTCCCTGGTGCACCTGGAAGGCTCCCTCTGTGGGGGGCGGGGCTGGTGGGGCTGGGGTCACAGAGCCGGCTCAGGGCTGGAGGAACTTGGAGCACTTCGGAGAGCATGTGCTGAGCGCAGCGCCTGGGGCGGAAGAGGAAGGAACCCAAGACAGTGCAGAATACAGACCCTGTGCTGTAGCCCCTGCCCTACTGAGAGTCACCCTCTGTAATGCTTTCACAAGCCACTCTGGCCAGGCAGCTTGTTATTGTTTTATTTGTCTATCTGTTTATGTTTTGAGACAGGGTATTGCTAAGTAGTTCAGGGTGGACTTGAACTCACTTTGATCCTCCTGCCTCAGCCTCCCAAGTGCACCAGGCTTAGCAGGAGCACAAATCTCTCTTTCTCTATCTTTCTCTCTCTCTCTCTTTCAGGTCTCACTATGTAGTTCAGACTGACTTAGACTCACTATATCACCCACGCTGTCCTCAAACTTGTGCCAGTCCTCCTGCCTCAGCCTCCTGAGTGCTGGAATTACAGGCGTGTGGCACCACCCCTAGAACACAGGAGCATGAGTCTCGGGCGTGCAAGTCTTGGGCCTCAGTGGCCTCATGCTTGCTAATGCCCCATGGTCAAGGCAGGTCACATGGCTAGGCCTCGGTGTGATGTGGCTGCTGGAAGGCAGGATGCTCAGCTCACAGCAGCAGCCTAGCACAGAACATGTGTGGAGATCACACCGTCACCAGGTGCAGGGCTGCACATCCACCTACTGCCCACTTGCGGTAGATCTGACATCAGGTCATGGCATGGGAAGCCAGTCCCCACTTCACAGGGTGGCAACCAAGACCCAGAATGAGACCCACCACACCGAGCAGACATTCGGGCACCACTGCCTGTACCCCAGCCCTGTGCCCCTTCTGCAAAGTGTGGTCATCTCCTCATGGTGACGAGGGTCTGGGCCCTGCTGCCTGCCTGTCCCCTCCCTTGTCACCTCCTGAGATCTTCCTCTGACTCCCACCTGGATTCTGTTTCCGCCCTCCCCTTGTGAGCAGCCCTGTGGTCACCACACATCTCTGGGCTGCCCCAGTCTGGCACTGCCCATGCTTTCCACATGGGGAAGGATCTGCCTCTTTGCTGTTCACTGTCACTGGGGTCTGCCTGTCCTATGTCAGTGCAGGTGAGCACTGCTGCTTCTCCTTCTTTTCAAAATTTCTTTGGTGGTGGTGGGAATTGAACCCAGACCCTCGTGTATGTTAGCTGAGTGCTGTGCTACTGAGCTCCATCCTCGCCCTGAATGCTGCTTCTGCCCCTCACAATTCGGCTTAAGTCACTGGGAATAAGTGGCCTCCCAAAGATGGGCACCTTGGCATAGGATCGTAGTCTCAGTACTCTAGGAGGCTGAGGCAGGAAGATCACAAGTTCAAACCCAGCCTGGGCAACTTAGAAATTTAGTGAGACCCTGTCTCAAAAAATACTTTTTTTAAGAAAAGGGTGGAGATGTAGCTCAATGTAAATGCCCTGTGTTCAATCTGTAGTACTGTACGTGTGTGTGTGTGTGTGTGTATGTGAGAGAGAGAGAGACAGAGACAGAGGAATCTTGTCTTTATGTAATCCTTTCACCTCTAAAATGAGCTCGCCTGGTGGCTGTCTTCCAATGACTAGACCATGATGCAAGTTGTGAGATGGCTGAGGTGACACCATGGTGACAATAAAGAGACCCAGCTCTTACCAGGTTTTTTGGTTCTGCAGTTTAGGCTGGCCTTCAACTCACTGTGGAGCCCAGGCTGGCCTCCAATTCCAGTGATTCTCCTGCTTCAGCCTCCTGAGTGCTGAGATTAGAGGTGTTCGGCACTTTTCCCAGCTCAGAGTTTGTTTTCTGAACACCATTTGCTATGAAAGTGCTGGAAGATCTGAGAAAGAAGGATGGTTCATCGTAAGTGCTTGTTTAGCATGCATGAGGCGTTGGGCTCCATACCCAGAAGAAAGAGAGAGAGAGAGAGAGAGAAAGAGAGACAGAGACAGTGACAAACACAGAGACAGAATAAAGTAAAAGTGCATGGGTCCACATCCATATAAGTCAGTGACTCCATAAACAAGTAAATGGGAAAGAAGACAAATAGCTTACTAGAGAGTTCCAAATAATTTAGGATTCTATCACCAGGAAATGGAGTTTCATTCCTACCCTTTGAGCAAAGATTTGATTTAGTGACTCACTTCTGGAGAATAGTGTAAGATGCCAGGATTGGCGTACATGCCTGTGATCCCAGCACACTGGAAGCATGGAGCAGAAAGAGCTCAAGTTCAAGCCCAGCTTGGAGAGTTTAGATGCTTGGTACGAGCTTGTCTAAAAATTTAAAAAGCATTTATGCCATGTGTGGTGGCCCACACCTGTGATCTGAGTACCTGGAAGCCCCAGGCAGGAAGATAATTGAAAATTCAAGGCTAGCCTGGGCTAAGTAGTGAGTTGAAGGCCAACCTAAATAGCAGAGTGAGACCCTGCCTCAAAAAACAAAATGAAGCAAAATTTTTAAAAAAATTTTTAAAGGGGTGGAGATGTAGCTTAATGCCAAGGCCCTAAATTCAATCTCCAGAATTGAAGAAGAGGAGGAGGAAGAGGAGGAGGTGGAGGAGGAAAGAATAGAATATATTACTATTATTATTATTGCTATTTGTGGTAGGTTAACTAATGGTCAGTTTGAACCACCCAGCTGAGCATGGTTCTGGGTGTGGAGGGCCCACCTGAGGATCATCGCCAGCAGCATAAAGAGACCTGCAGGGGCAGGTGGTGCCGTGGATTCTCCTGGAGAAGCTTGTCGTGCTGGTTTTCCTGATCTGAACTCCACTGTTCTCATCATTGGAGGAGCTCGGATCCTGGCTGTCACTGAGGATGGCCATGGTTCTTTTCAGAGAAGCCCTGGTCCCTACCTGAGAGTCGCTTCCTGGCTTCAGTGCAGATCCCTCATCCTGCTAGAAATCCCCATCCAGGGTCTGAGGGGCAAGCTGCAGGGCTTGCCCACTGCATGGCACCTGGTGACCTTGGTGACACTGGCACCGGGCTTTTGGGCATGCACAGAGGCACACAGCAAACCCTCCCTGGGCCCTGAAGTGGAGCCTTCTCCATCAGCGCTGCCCTGGCTGGCATCGAGGCCGGAGCGCCAGGTCAGGTCAGAAGGCTATGTGTCCCACTGACCTCTGTCCCGAAGAGAGACTGCACTCCTCCCTCTGGGTGGTGGAGCCGGGTTCTGGGGCAGCAGGAGGCCTTGGCCAACTCTCCACAATTCCCACAGAGTGACAGTGACAGTGGACACAAAGTGAGTCACTCTGGGGTCTGAGGAGGATGGTCCCAGGATCGTGGCTGGAAGGCAATGGGGTTCTGGCCCATGTCGCCCTGCACCTTCCCTCCTGTGCCATCTGCCCAGGACTGCCCAGGGAAGCTATCTTCGAGGACAGCCACACCCCCATCAGCCTGGAGCCATGGCCTCATGGAGGAAGCCCTCCTACCCACCCTCCTTCTCCAGCTTTAGAGTGAGAGATGGGGCTGCTGGGCGGCTCAGGGCTGAGGGCCGGCCTAGCATGGAGGAGGCCCCGGGTTCACACCGGTGACGCAAGCAGACACACATGACACACACACAGACTCACTCACTCACAGAGGAAAATGAGACATGAACTCAGCCACGCATGGAAACAGGCTCCTGTAATCTCAGCATTCAGGAGCTGAGGCAAGAGGGTCTTTGCAAGTTCAAGGCCAGCCTACAGTACACAGTGAGTTCAAGGCCAGCTGAACTACATCGTGAGAACCTGTCTCAAAACAAACACAAAATTTAGTATGGAGATTTCACAGACGACTAGGATTGGAAGTTCCATTCAATCCAGCTATTTACTTCCTGAGTATTTTCCCAGAAAGACTGAAAAGGTCATGCCACAGTGATATATGTGCACCCATGTTCATAGCAGCACAATTTGTAATAGCTAAATCTTGGAAGCAATCAAAATGCCCATCAACCGCTGAATGGATAAAAAAGATGTGGTATTTTTATACATTGTAATATTACTCAGCTATATAAAAGGATGACCTTGAGGCCTTCATATGTAAATGAAGACAACTTGAGGCTATCCTCATTAGTGAAATAAATAAGAATCATATTTATAAATATCACATTGTGTCTCTAGTGTAAAAACTAATAAAAACTGTAGGAGTAATAAAACCCAAAATGTGTAATTGCTATTGTAAAAAAAGAGAGGAAAAGAAAGTACTCTAAAGAATATAACGGGGCTGGGAATCTAGCTCAGTGGCATAAGCGCCTGCCTTGCAAGCAGGCAGTCATGAGTTCGATCCCTGGTACCGATAAAAAAATTTAAAAAAAGAATATAACTGCATGTGTGTTTAAGTGTGTAGGATTGATAACCATATTTACTAAGTTTTTGTTGAACAGAACTGTTTGCAGTCTTGTTGTTTGAATGTTCACTTTGTATGCTTTAGTTTTGTAACTTGAACAACTATTTCTAAGAAGACAATATGTAATTTATCAACTAGTGATTTCTTACTGTTTTTTAAAAAATTCTGTATTATTTCTACCCTTTTTTCTGTTTTGCTTTTTTTTCTCTTTAAATAAAATTTTAGAAAAAATGAAAAAAACAAAAAAATTACCAAATTTCTGGCAAGGGGTGTAGCTCAGTGGTAGAACACTTGCCTAGCACATGTGAGGTTCTGAGTTCAATCCCCCGTTACAGAAACAAATAAAAATTAGTTTTCCAGACAAAGACACATACACTTTTAAAGACACATGCAGTATACAAACTGCAAACATTATGGGAATGAAGGGCCTGGGATCTTCCCCGAGGTGGGGATAACCACTATTCATGTTTGGATACATTCTTCTGGACTTTTTTCCTATGAATGCACATCATGTTTTTGTACAAACCATGATACTGTGTATATTATTCTGCAGTGTTTCTTGTTTGTTTGTTTGACCTTGAATTTACTGTGTGACCCAGGTGGGCCTTGAATTTGCAGTGATCCTCCTGCCTCAGCCTCCCAAGGGCTGGGACTATAGATGTGTGCTACCATGTCTGGCTTCCTTTCTTTTTCAAATTTTCCAATATTTTAGTGTAAAGACCATTTTAAAAGACTTCTAAAAATTTCTGTTAGCCCATGTTTGTAGTGATTATATTCACCACAGGGAGTTCTTACATGCAAGTAACACAGTTTAATTCTTTGTACCTCCCCTTCCCTCTCTCACCACAAAACAACCAATTTTATGATGAATGTTCACCTTCCCACTGCCTAGATTCTAACCCTAGTATTGTATCCACCTATAACATACATCTATTAGTTGTCTCTGTTTTATTCTCAAATCCATCTTTATTTTTAAATATTTTTCCCATTTTTATTTTTGGCACATGCCAAAGTAAACTGGTCTGGGAGTGGTGATGCAAGCCTGTAATCCCTCTACTCTGGGAGACTGAGGCAGGAGGATTATAAATTAATGTCCCATCTGTACAATTTACCAACTCAGGGAGACTCTATCTCAAAAAAATAAATAAAAATTAAAAAAAAGAAGAAGAACTGGGAGCACAGCTCAGTGTAAAGGCCCTGGGTCCAATCCCTAGTACACACACACACACACACACACACACACACACACACACAGTGTGCTGCAGACATCAGTACTGTACACTTCCTCCCAAAGAGTGTTCACTGTTTGTTTACAGTAACCTTATTTCCTCCGGAAATACTGCAGTGTTCAGTGTGGACAGCGGATAGAACAAGCCCCTATTCCATCTCCTCTTTCCAAAATTCCATTTGCTGTGCTGTCCTTGGGTGAGGATACAGCAGCTCTGAAAGTGATAATTACGCCCTCTACACTTGATCTGAGAGGAAAGCTGAGAAGTGATAATTACAGTCATTTACATACAAAGACATGCATCACTGCAAATGTTTACTGTTTTTTGTTTGCTTGTCCTGCTATATATAGTCCACCTTGGCCTGGAACTCAGCGATCTTCCTGCCTCAGCCTCCAGAGTGCTGGGATCGCAGGCGTGCACCACCACGCCTGGAAATTGTTCAGGTTTTGCAAACCTCTATGCAGAGCAAAGCAAACCCCTCTCCATGTAAGGAATGTGATTGTCACTTGGGAGACCACCTGACCTCCCAGGCCATCATGCTCACCTTCCTGTGCCAGGGTTTCACAGACTGGGCTCCGTGTGCTGCTCTGACTGAAGCACATTGCTGCTTGGCTCAGCAGTCACCCGTTTACTGCTGAGTAGCGCTGCACTGTGTGAATCTCCTGGTCTGTTCACCCATTTCCTACTGATGGATCGCTGGGCTGCGTCCAGCTTGGGGTGCTATAAATAAAACTGCTAGGAAGATGCATGTCAAGGCCCTGGGAACACAGGCTTGGTTCCTCTTGGGTGGAAAGCAGGAGTAGGATGGGGCTGAGAGTTCTGTCTGCACCACGTTGTGCCATGCTTGGGGTCATCAGTCTTTTTTCCTTTTTTTCTCTTTTCTTTCTCTCTTCCTTTCTTCCTTCTTTACTTCCTTCCTTTCTTTCTTTTCTCTTTCTTTCTTTCTTTCTTTCTTTCTTTCTTTCTTTCTTTCTTTCTTTCTTTCTTTCTTTCTTTCTTTCTTTCGAGACACAGTCTCACTATATAACCCAGGCAGGCTTGAAATTTTTGGCGATCCTCCTGCCTCAGCTTCCTAGTGCTGGGGTTACAGGTGTGTGCCCTGAGGGCCAGCTTCTATGTCAACTTTTTTTTTTATGTCAGTTTTTTCATTTGCATACTTGGGCGGTTGTGCAGAGTACCCTATTCAGATTTGATTTGTATTTCTGATAGGAATGTTCACACTTTTCCAGTCACTTGCATTGTGTCTCCTTTGAAGTGCCTATGGAAACATTACCCCTCTTTTGGGGGGTGACCTCTCTTTGATTTTGCAGGACTAGAACTGGAGCCTAGGGCCTGGCTCCTGCTAGGCAAGTGCTTTACCACTGAGCTATAGCCACTGCCACCATCACCCTGCTTTGTTTGTTTCGAGATGAAATTTTTGTAAGTGGCCCAGGCTGGTTTCAAACTTGGGATCCTCCTCCTTCAGCCTCTTGAGTAGCTGGTAGTACAAGGGTTTCTCCTTTTTATCTTTGAGTTTTAGGAATTATTTACATGTCTTGTACATCAATATTGTGTCAAATAAAATATCATTTTCAAATACTTTCTCCTGGACTGTGGTTTATGATTTAAAAAATGTACACATTAGATAAGAAAGGTTTTTTAAAAGTTCAGTTCCTATGAAGGTGCAAAAATGTGATTTGTGAGATAATGTTGAATGAGCGGGTGGAGAAAATCGGGCCCGAGAACAGAGGGCAAATTTCACAGGGTTCCAGCCCGTGATCCCAATGCTCAGGGAACTAAGGCAGGAAGATTGCCATGATTTCCAGGCCAGCCTGGAACACACAGTGAGTTCAAGGCCAGCCTGTACTACGTAGTGAGAACCTGTCTCCAAAAAAAAAAAAAAAAAAAAAAAAAAGTTTTTAGAGGATTTTCTATGAATCTCATGATATCATCACTGTTCCTGAGCCAGGGGTACAGAGCGGCCTCCAGGCTGGTGCAGCTTTGCGGTCTCAGGAGGTGGCATGTGGCTGAGGCCTGTGGAGGTGGGCACTGTAGGCCCACTCCCTCATTCCTCCAGGCCTCTGTCCCTTGCTGTCTGCCTGTCCCCATGGTGTGGCAGTTGCTTCCCCCAACGTACTGACAGAGTGGAAGCTGCAGTCCTTTACAGCCTAATCTCAGTGTGTAATTTCAACATTCTGGGAGGCTGAGGCAGGAAGATCACAAGTTCAAGTCTTGTCTGGGCAACTGAGCAATTTAGCTGTCAGAAAAAAAAGGTTTGGGATACAGCTCAGTGCAAAGGCCGTGAGTTCATCTCCAGTTACTGAGAAAAAAAGCAGTCACAGCCATAGCACTGCTCCAGCCTGGAAAGGGCTTCTAGGGCCCAGGGCCCAGGGTGCAGGAGCTCAAGGCAGGAATGTTAGGGGAGGGAGCCTGGAACACGCGGCTTCTCTCCCCCTCCCCAGTCTCGATGTGAATTTTCTTTTTTGTTTTTGAGTCAGGGTCTTGCTATGCATTTCAGGCTGGCCTTGAGCTCACTTTGTAGCCCAGGCTGGTCTAAGCTTGACAACCATCCTCCTGCCTCAGCCTTCCTGAGTACTGGGATTACAAGCATGCGCCACCACATCCGGCTCCTTTTTTTCCTTTCAATTTTCTTTGTTTTGGTTTTTTTAAGACAGAGTCTCACTATGTCGCTCAAACTAGCCTCCTGCCTGAGTCTTCTGAGTATTGTGGTTACAGGTGTGCACCACCATGCCCAGCTGGTGTGAGTTTTCCAGATGGGCTGTTTCCACGGGAGAAGAAACTGAGGAGCTGAGGAGTGAAGATGCCTGGGAGAACCAGGCCACTCGCAGGCAGAGGCAGGAGGACTGCCAGTTCAGCCCAGCCTGGACAACTTAGTGAGATGCTGTCTCAAAATTTAAAATAAAAAAGAACCAGGATGTAGCTCAGCATAAAGGCCCTGGGCTCAAAACAAAAAAGATGACCACGACTCACAGGGACCCAAGATGCAAACTTGTAGCTTCTTCAGCAAAATGGAAGCTGGGCCACACATGGGCATGGGGAAACTGAGGCTCTGAGGAGTGGAGATTCTTCCCAGTGACAGAACTAGGCATCTCAGCCATATTCCCGACTTCTGGGCCCTCTCCAGGTTGCCACCAACACGCCTCAGGCTTCAGGTCCCCACAAGAGCCCCAGGTCAGGCTCTTTTGACAGCGGAGGGAGGAGCAGGTGGCGTGGAAACTGCAGATGCCACAAGGGACTGAGTGTCCTGGCTGCACTGGGCCAAGGCTGCCAGGGTCTGTGACATAGACTGTGACCAGGCAGAGCAACAGGCAGGACAGAGGAGGCCTCCTTGAGAGATCAGCTCCCAGGGTCCCCGCTCTATCTGGAATCCATATCTTAGTGGTGGCACTGGACCCAGGATGTGGGCAACACCCCAACTGCTGTGTTCCCTGAGGCTCCCCGGGCCAATGTCAGAGGCGAACAGCACAGGAGAGGCGATGGGGCTCCCCAGTTAGCGTGCAGGCTCTGCACTCACAGGGGCTCTCGTTGTGCAACCATGAAGGCTGGGCTGGATCTTTTCGGTCTCTCAGTAGATTCTACTGCACAGGTGGTTAGGGCTGGAGAGACCGGTCCCGTACATTGGGACAGGGCTCTTGCAAGTTTGGAGATAGGCACAATGCTTTGCTAAAGAAGTAGCAGAGCCTAATGTGTGCACGCCTATAATCCTAGCGCTCTGGGAGACTGAGACAGGAGGATCTCAAATTCAAAGCCAGCCTGAGTAATTTAGACTTAGCGAGACTCTGTCTCAAAATAAATAAAACAGGGCTGGGGAGGGGGTAGCTCAGTGGAGAAGAACAAGTTTCAATTCCCAGGACTGGAAACAAAACAAAACAAAACAAAGGAGACTGAGTGGACACAGGTGCAGAGAACAAGCTCCGAGCCAGGCCCTGGCCCAAAGCCCCCTCCAGTCTGGTGGCCCCAGGCTCCTCTGCCCTGTTCTTTTTTTTTTCTGTCTTTTTCATTTTTATCGGTACCAGGGATCGGACTCACGACTGCCTGCTTGCAAGGCAGGTGCTTATGCCGCTGAGCTAAATCCCCAGCCCCCTCTGCCCTGTTCTCTTGGCCCCACCCTGCCCCTGCACACACACAGCCTGGGCCGTGTCACCTGCAGTCAGGACCCCATTTAAACTCTCAGGGTGGCCTCGGATGACCTCAGGAGTCTGGGTACAAGAGAAGGAAACGGGGTGGGGGCGAGGGCCTGTGTTGGTCTTGCTGTACAGTGTGGAGCAAGCACCTGCTTCTCAGAGAGAAAAGAGACTATCTCGAAATCTGAACCAGTCCAAGCAGCCCTGTGCTCAGCAGCCAGACAAACCCTGGGTTCTGAGTCTATCACTTGCTGGCTGGGTGACATCCAGGAAGTTACTTAACCTCTCTGAGCCCATTTCCTCAAATCAAAACTTTGACTAATAATCAAAGTTGCTCACAATACTAAAGGAGAAACCAGGTGTGGTGATGAACATCTGTAATCCCAGCTCTCTGGAGGCTGAGGCAGGAAGATGATTGTGAGTTTGAAGCCAGCTTGGACTATGTCCTGAGTTCAAGTTCAGCCTGAATTATATAGCGAGACCCTGTCTCAAAAACAAAAACAAAAAACAAATCAACAAATTCTAAATGAGAACACTTACGATGTTTGACCCAATGCACAGCAGCTCTTACAGTGAGCTCGGTGTTTCCATTAAAATAGTTTTTACTTTATCAAAATAATGCCACTCTACAGTGACTAAGACATCAGCCATTCAGGCACAGTGGCACATGTATCTTTAATCCTAGCACTCTGGGGGGCTGAAGCAGGAGGATCGAGGTTTAGGCAACTTAGAAGACCCTATCTCAATCAAGACAGATGTGCAGATAAAAGTTCCCTGTGATTGTTAGAAGTAGTCACAAAAAAGGCTTGATCTCAAGATGAGAAACTAGAAAGAGGGCTGCGGATGTAGCTCAGCACAACCGCCACAGCACTAGAGAAAGACCGCTACCTCGCCGGGTACACTGCTCCTTGTGCCCCGTTCACAGATTGCACCACAGCTTTCAGGAGCATTTGAAAGAAGAAAGATGCTCGCCCCAGGGTTTCAGCGTCAGCTGGGGCGGAAGTGGGGCTCAGCACTGAGAGGTCTCTTGGGGAACCACACTGATGGCAGCAGCAGCAGATAGCGGCGGTGGTTTCCTGTCAGCCTGTCTGTCTCCCAGCAGAGACTGCTTTCCGTGTTCTGAGACTTTTCTTCCTTGCACTTGCACGTCTCGTATTTCCAAGCAATGAGCTCCTGCTGCTGTGCGTTTTAATTTTTATGTGCGAGCTCCGTAAATCACCCCTGGGTGGTCTTGAATTTGTGATCCTCCTGCTTCAGCCTCCCAAGTAGCTACAAGTGTAGGCTGGGGGTGCACACTGTACCTTAGTAGGTATTGCTGCCTTTGGGTAGAGTTTTTTTTTATCTTTTTATTGGTACCAGGGATCGAACTCACGACCACCTGCTTGCAAGGCAGGTGCTTATGCCGCTGAGCTAAATCCCCAGCCCCCCTTTGGGTAGAGTTTTGATAGATTGGTTTCAGCCACTATCTACCACCTGTTCTGTGTATCTGTCTGCCCCACACTGTCCACCAAACATGAGGAGTTAACTTTCCCACGTCTCCACGCCACCCCCTCTTCTCCCTCATTTTCTCTGGAAGTAATGACGTAATCTGGGGCAAAATCACTCATCTCATTTCAGATTTGTAATGTCCTCTACTTCCTTCTCTTCCATTTTTAAAAAATTTTTATTTTTTGAGACAAGGTCTCGATTTGTAGCCCAGGCTGCCCTTGAACTCCCAGTGATCCTCCTGCCTCAGCCTCCTGAATGCTGGGATTATAGGCATGCACCACCATACTTGGTTTATATGCTTCTTTATGTATTTTATACCTCTTTTTTTTTTCTAGTGCTAGTGCTGGAAACCAGAGCTACACACATGGGGTAACCACCCCCCAGCCTGCACATCTTATATTTTGATAAAATCTACTGGTTTCTTCTTGTTGCTTCTTCTAGGAAATCATACTTTCTTAAAAAAACAACGCTTTACTGTAATTTTAGACAGACAAATCAAGCATGCAGGCCTAAACCATCATCTTAACAAGCAACTTCTCTAGTGAGGAATGATTCCAGGGCCTTCTCACTGAGCTCCAGGCCTTTTTATTTCTTGTTTTGACGCAGAAGCTCACTATATTACCAAGACTCAAACTTGGGATCCTCCTGCCCCAGCCTTCCAGAGGGATTTCAAGCAGGCTTCCCCGCTGGCCTCCTTCTTAGCCGGCTCCGGTGGGGCAGAGCCCTTTCCTGCCCTGTTTTGCCTCTACTTCTGGGCACAGACGCAGGCGTCTGGAGCCCCGGCTTCACTACGGGCTATAACTGTTCAGCCTTGGGAAAGAAACTTGATCTTTTGGGGCCTCAGTTTCCCCATTCAGGAGTGGGAAAATATCAGGACCATACGGGTGGTGAGCAAGGTTGGCCAGGAGGTAGGTGCTCACAGGGCTCCTGCCTGTCTTGGGCTACTCGGCCACCTGAGTTGTCATTGTCAGGGATCTCAGGTTGGGCAGACAGGAGAGGAAATTGTGGCACACAAAGAGAGGGACACCACAATCTGCCTGGCGGCTCCACTCACAGCATACCTCCCCCACATCTTTTTTTCATTTTATTGAGACATTGTCTTGTTAGCTTTGTATCCCGGCCTGACCTGAAACTAACAGTGACCCTCTGGCCTCAGCCTCCCGGGTGCTGGGTAGCGTGCACCCAGCCCAGCTGCAGCCCTGATTTCTCCACTAGAATCAGCCCGGAGCTGGAGGGGCTGGAAGAACCGGAGGGGCCTGGGCGAGAGCTGGACACTCCCGCTGTCTCTCAGGCTGGAACTCGGGACTGTGACAAAACAGCACCACCTGCCGCGCACACAGAGAACCACAGGCCACAAAGCCCCTTCTGTGTGCCAGGCCGGTACCCTGCGCGCTTCTTGGGTCACGCCCCAGAGCCCCACAACAACCCTAAAGGTAGGAGCGACGCTGCAGTGTTGAATCAAAGCTAACACGCCTGTATCGATGCATCGTTCATTTTCATGCCATTAAAGGGATGAAAAGGCGGGGGCAGCGGGGGCTGCAGCTTAGTGGGAGAGTGCTGGCCGTGTGCAGGCCAAGCACTGCAAGGCCCTGGATTCCACCTCCAGCCCTGCAGAAAGAAAAAAAAAAAAAAAAAAAGGAAGAGACCCGGAGCTGGTGGTGCGGTCCTGTCCTATTATCCCAGCTCTCTGGGAGGCTGAGGCAGGAGAATTGCAAGTTTGAGCCTACCCTGGGCAATTTAGTGCTTTAACAAGACCCTTCTTAAAATCAAAGGGCTGGGGATGTGGCTGTGTGAAGGCCTTGGGTTCATAGCCAATATAGAAACAAGCAAGCAAACAAACAAAAGAACAAAATGATAACAACAATGAAAATCACTGCCATTTAAAATATGACACCATCCTTCTTAATCTCTCTCTCCCTCCTTTTTTTTTTTTGTACTGAGGATCAAACTCATGACCTTGTGCCTACCAGTCAGGCACTTTGCTACTGGGTTAATTCCCTGGCCACCATCCTTCTTTATCAACTAGAATTTTTGGCAGATGTGGTGGTATATACCAGAACTCAGGAGGCTGAGGCAGGAGGATTCCTGGAGTTCAAAGCCTGGTTGGGCTATATAGTTAGTTCACGGCCAACTTGGACTACAACACACACACACACACACACAAACAAATATCAATTAGATATTTTATTTTATATTTATTGAAAGTGATTTATTTATTTATATTTATTAACGGATGTTTGCAGCACTGTAGAGTAAACCCTCAGCCTTTGTACTGAACTACATCTTCAGCTTTTAAGACTTTATTTTTGAGACAGGGGCTCATTAAGTCTCTGTGTTACCCAAGCTAGGCTCAAATTTCTGATCCTCCTGCCTCTGCCTCTCAGAGTGCCGATGTTCCAGGAATTTACCACCATACCTGGCAGAAGATTCTCCATTACAATTATTTGGATGAATTTTTTAAAGTCATGTCTCCCAATGGTGCTTATGTCAAAGGAAACTGTGATCAAAACAATGTAATGATCGTGTTCCTGAAACTGTGCACATGCAATCTGACCTCCGGATCCCTTCACCCTAAACTTGGGGGTCTGCGGTTTCCCACTCAGACTGCGCTGCAGTTCATCCAGAGCGCCTGGGGGCAGCGCTGTCCTTCAGAGCGCTGCAGCGTCACTCTCCTGTCCTTGGAAGTGTCAGGCTGGGATGCGTGTGTGCAGGCATTGAGGAATAGGTCACTCCCGCCAGCTGGTGGCTGGCGTCTCATGCTCTCTGCACTTTTCAGAGATGTTAACGTGGGGGAGGGGGCGCGTGGAGGAACCTGAACTTGTCTAAGAATGGATGTAGCTGAGTGTGGTGGTGCACGCCTATACTTTTAGCCCTTAGGAAGCTGAGGCAGGAAGATCCAGACCAGCCAGAGTTGCAGTTTCTTTTCTTTCTTTCTTCATCTTCTCCTACTTATTTACTTATTTGTTTGGTACAAATAAATATTTGTACCAAATATTTATATATATGTCCTTATTTATTTATATGTTATGTGTTTATATGTTATGGTACCGGGGATTGAACTCATGACTGTGCGCTTGCAAAGCAGGCGCTTATGTCGCTGAGCCCTTCTTATTTTTTGGGGGAGGGGGACAAGGTGTCACTAAATTGCCCATGCTGGGCTTGATTTTGTGATCCTCCTGCCTCAGTCTCTCAAGTAGCTGGGTTTATAGGTGTGCTCCATCACGCCGGGTTTGAAAATTAAGTTTTCAACATAGGAGCTTCGAGGGGAAGTTTCAAACCCTAGCATTGCCCCCGAGAAAGTGTAACAGGAGCCAGGATGAGTGAAGAGGGGTTGGCTGGGGACAGAGATACAAGACCTGCTTGGCAGCAGCAGGAGCACATGTAAAGGGCCTGTTGCCGGTGGGAGGAAGTTAGGAGCGCCCCCTGGTGGAAAGGTAACTCGTGTGCTGGAGAGATAAAAGAAACTGGTACAAAAATAACATGCCCAGTCACCGAACACCATGGGACTAGAAATGGGACTCAGGTCTGACCAGTTCCAGCGCCCTCACTTTCAAATTCCCGCCTTGGGGGGGCTGGGCAGGGAATTAGCTCTGGTTCACCTGCTACATGGTCCCACGGAGAAACAGGGGCCTGGCCAGGAAGGGACACAGCCCAGCCAGGCACGGTAATCTGGAAGCCAGATCTCCATGTTCCCAGTTTTCCCTGCACACCCAACTCTAGTTCGCAACTTTCGGAGACCCAGGGAAACCACTTCACTCTCCAGAGCAAAGGGCTGTCCCTTCTTTGGTTCCAGGAAGCGGTGCCAGCCTGTGGCCCTGGCTCCTAGGCTGGTTAGCGCCCAAATCCTGGGCCCTCCCTCTGCTGGGGAGGGGCAGGGTGGCGGCCAGTGAGGCCTGGACCCTATGGCTCCACCCACCCTGCAGGGGACCAGGTGAATTCCAGCCCCTCTGACCTCCCAGCCCCAATCCTGCTGCACCTCCTGACCAAGTTTGGCAGCAAAAAGGCCCCAGGCCACATCAGGACAGAGGGCCAGGGTCCTGAGGTCAGCCAGCCATGCGTGCCTGTGGCTCCCCAGCCCAGTGCAAAGAACGAGGACAGAGAGCTCATTGCCTCCTTTTGCTTTCTCAGAACTAGGGATTGGACCCAGGGGCTTTGCTCTGAGCTCCACCCCCAGCTTTATATTATAATTTTTACTCTGAGGGTTTTGGTAAATCACTAAGTGTCCCAGATTAGATTCCAGTCTACCATCCTCCTGCCTCAGCCTCTCAAGGGTTGGGATTTCAGGTACGCACCACCATGCTCAGTTAGTTCATTGCTCAAATTGCTTGTTTATTTATTTTCTAGAATTGAACTTGCTGAGTCAAAAGAAGCAGAATGTTAAAAAATGCACCATCAGCTCATTTCTCTTGCGATTTTTTTTCTCCTGTGATTTTATACAAACTTCTGCTCCTCCTCCTGGTCTGAGGGGAGCACACCCACTCCCACCCCCTCGAATTGCTGGAGGGCCATTTTCATTCATGCCAAGGTGACAGGCAAGCTCTCCTTGCTGCTGGTTTATTATTTTAACTTTTAACATATTTACTTATTCATTTTGAATAAGGTTTGGCTAAATTAGGCTGGCCTTGAACTCAGCCTTCCTGCCTCAGCCTCCTGAGTGCTGGCATTATAGGTATACACCACCCTGCTTGCTCTCGGTTTTAATGAGTGATTCCTGTGACGAGGGGTCTTCCTAGTCAGTGAGGGTTGACGTGCAGGGCTGTTAGGAAACGGGAAAGGGGAGCACACATTGGGAGTAAATTTGCAAAAAAGATATGAGAGAGGGGCGGCTCCTATCTAGACGTGAAAAGTGTGCTGGACTCTGAATCCAAAGACAACTTAGGCAGAACAGACACTTTATCCAAGACGGTGGCAGGTGGCACATAAGCACAAGTAAAAAATGCTCTGGCCATTTGTCTTAAGAAAAATGCCAAAGAGGCTGGGCGTGGCAGTTATGGCTGCCGAGGCAGGAGAGTCACCATGAGTTTGAGACCAGTCTGGGCTACACAGGGAGACTCTGTGTGTGTGTGTGTGTGTGTGTGTGTGTAGAGAGACAGAGACAGAGACAGAGAACTAGTTGTAGTAGTGAATCCTACTGGGCAACAGAGGGCTGAGGGATGGATGAAGGGTTAGTACCCACACAACACGAATGTGTCTCAAAATAATTAGACACATTCTAAGGGAGCCAGATAGAGTACACACCGCATGACTTCCCTAAAAAACACAGTTGAATGTACAGGGACAGAAAGCAGAGCAGGAGACCCTGGGGCCGACTAGAGAGGCAGCGAGGGGGAGAGGTGAAGGTGGAGGGGGTCTTTGCTTCTTTGTTTTGTTTTGGTTTTATTGAGCCAGGGTCTCACTCTGTTGTTTGGGCTGGCCTCAAACTTGCAGTCATCTTCTGGCCTCAGCCTCCCAAGCGCTAGAATGACAGGCTTGTGCTACCATGCTCCGTTTAATTACCATTAAAGGCTAAAGGGTTAGAAAAATATGGGGATCTCTCAGGCATTGGGAAGGGGACCTGAGAAGTGTAAGGGGTCAAGGTCGCCTGTAGGACTGCCCCAGCCCATTCGACCCATACCTTTCTGCTCCCCCCACTTCCCCCCTTCTTCCCTACAGCAGCCTGGTCTGTGTCCAGGTGTGTGAAGGGCGGGGCTCCCATCTGCTGCAAAGACTGAGCCGGACCCTGGATCCAGTTTCACACTCCAGAGGAAGAACCACTGACCTAGTTCGCACCAGGGGCCACCTTTGATACACAGTGGCCAGTGGGGCAGAATCCCAAGGCTCAGGCTTGGGGGCAGGGTGCAGTATTGCACCAGAGCTTCGGGGAGCTTGGTTAATCTTCAGCCCTCACCTCCAGTCCACTTTCAGTTCCAAAATGAGGGCCACGATGGGGTATCCTGTGTTCACCTGCAATCTTAGTACTGGGGAGGCTGAGGCGGGTGGACCACTGTGAGATTGAGGCCAACCTCGGCAACATAAGGAAACTCCATCTCAAAAAACAAACACAAACAAATAAACAATAACAACAACAAAAAAAGAGCGGTGGAGGCCAGGAATGTGCAGCCCCCGCCTGGTCAGTCTCTAAAGCAAGCATTCCTCGTGAGAGATAACAAATCTAGGTAACTACCCAGCGATAGTTTGTGCTAAAATCTGAGTCACAGACCCTTATAGTGGCAGAAGGCAGCAGGACTCTCAGCGGCTGTTTGTTTTGACTGAGTTCAAGACAATAGAGGCACATTTACTGTACCGGCCACCTGGGGCCCGGTACCCCGTGTGCTGATCGCTTTGAGCTGAGTTTTGCAGGAGAATTTGTTTCCAAGGCAGCTGGCCATGAGGAGGGAGGGCCCTGGGACTCAAGGCACGGGTTGAGGTACTAGTCGGGGAAAGAGTGATAAAAATGTGGGGGGAGGACCGGTGGTGGCTGAAAAGATAAGAAGTATGAAATATAAATGACCTTTATTTTGAGAATTTGGGGAAAGACGCCCCCGATCCCTTGGGGCGCGCCATCTCCACCCCGGGGTCAGCGATCTCTCCGTGGAACACGTGGAGTGAGGCACATAAGTAGCCTTGGCTTGGGGTGGAACCTAAGGGGGACATTAGGGATGCACAGGTAGCCCATTGGTCTTAGTTTGGCGCCAGAGGTAGATTCCTAAAGGAGGGGGAGATAGGAGCTCCTTGGCTTTACCCCCTACAGTATCCAGCCTGGGCCAAAACCCTTTCAAAAAGAATGGGTACTCTGTGGTGTAGAGAGAGGTGACGAGGAGGGAGGGGGTGCGTGGGTGTTGTGCACATGCGTAGTCAGAGCCCATGGCTCTACCTGTTCAGAAATGGGAGGGCGCACCAGTGCGTTCAGAGGTTGGAGTTTGGGACCTCTGACATCAGCTACGCAAGTCCAGGTAAATGGAGGGACCTTTCAACCAGCTTGAGATAAACGAAAACAAACTCACGGTTAATTTTCCTTAAAAATTCCTTAAAGCCCAATTCCTGCTGGGTGTGGGAATGTATACCTTGGTCCTAAAGTAGCACTCGGGAGACAGAGGCAGGAGGATCACTGGTAGTTCAAAGCCAGCCTGAGCCACATCGTTGAGTTCAAGGCCAGCCTAAAGGATATAGTAAAACCTGTCCAAAATAACAAAATAAATAGATAAACAAAACAACAACAACAACCGCTTCCCGGCTGCTCCAGTATTCCTTGCAGCAGTGTTTACCTTGAGATAATTCCTGGATTATAACCCTCTACTTGCCTCAAAGATTGCTACCAAACACCTCATGCTGATGGTTATTTTCCTGGCGTTGTAACATTCGGGTGGTCTTTGGAAGCCAAAGGCCTCATTCAGTAGGTGGCATCCTGGTCTTACTTGTGGTGAAAACACAGTGATTCTCTTTAGCTGGAAAGTGACTGCATGTTGGCAGCGAGCAGGAAACGGGTTAAACACCGTTTCTATGGAGACTGTGCAGCTTGGAGTTAGCGCCAAGGCAGAGCCAGTGGAGAATATTGCCCGTGACTTCTAAGATTACAGATAAAAGTGAATACCTAAAAGCAGGTAAAAGCCGGGCGTGGCACACACACCTGTGGCCGCAGCGCTGGCAGGATCTCCTGGAGGTCAAGGCCACCCTGGACTGCATGGGGAGATCCGTGCTCAAAACACCAAAATAAATAAATAAAAGCAAGCGAAGCTAGAGGGCTGCTGCAGGGCTTCCCTCGGTTCTGTGTGTTGCTCTTAGAGACCAGTCCTTGTGTCACACCCTTGCCTCTGAGGGACAAGTGGGCTCCCTCCTCCTGCACGTGACCAGCACAGAGACTGCAGGAGGCTGGGCTCCAAAATCCAGCAGAATCTCTGTTTGCTGAGCAGGCAGCACTGACAGCCAGAAGGTGGCGCTCGTTTGTAATCCCGGCACTCAGGGGCAAGCGGAGGGATCACAGGTTTGAGACCAGCCTCAGCATTAGAAGAGCTGGTTGTGGTGCGCACCTGGCATTCCAGCACTCAAGAAGGCTGAGGCAGGAAGATCGATGGTTAGAGCCCTGCCCGTGTAATTTAACAACTTAGCAACACCTTGTCTCAAAATAAAACAAAATAAAAAAAGGGTTGTAGCTACAGCTCAGTGAGTTCAGTCTCAGCACTGAACAAGAGAAGGGGAGTCAGGAAGGAAAGAAAAGAGAGAACAAAGAAAAACAAGAGGTCTGGGATGTCTTTGACCTATGTCCCACTAGAACAGTACTCTGCTAGAGGCCCCTGTGTCTGTAGCCCCAGGGTGCCCCTGCAGTGGCCAGGACCCTTAGCACTGATTGCTGATGGGTGGGTGAATGTGAGTGGTAATTTTAACATGGGTCACACTGACTCAGCCGAGGACAGAGCCAAGAGCCCCGCCTAGTCCTCCCCATGAGTCACACCAGCCAGGGCCAAGGAAGGAGCATTCAACAGCCAGGCATGGTGGTGACACCTGGGAAGCCAGTGCTTGGGAGGCTGAGGCAGGAGGATCACTGTGAATTCGAAGCCAGCCTGAACTGCATAGCAGGGTCCTGTGTCCTACAATAACAACGTAAGGCAAGGCAAAGCAAAGCACAACAAAACCTCAAAAGAAGGGGCCTTTTTCTGGGACCATCACGGGCAGGACGGCCAATGCGTTGAGCAGGAAGAGGGAGGTGCAGAGGAAAGAGGTCTGCCGTCTTGGCTGTCTGCCTCTGGCCCCCAGCAGGTTAAGTGTGGAACTCCCAAGCCACTTCCATGATTGAACCTAGACCAGGAGGGGTTTTGTTTGGCCTAAAGGATGAAAAGGATATCTAAATATCCTTAGTAGGCAGCAGGTTTAAATGGGCCATTTTTGTAAAAAGGGTCAGGCAGGGCAGCCTTACGTTCTTGACCTCCCCTGACCCCAACCCCAGTTCTAAACCGGCCTCCGGCAGGAGGTGGAAGAGACTCCTTACTGAGCCACCTGTCATCTGAGCTGTTCTACTCGGGCAGTGGTGGTGTGAGGAGGGCCTGGCAGGATCCTTGGAAAACTTGAGAGCGCATGCGCCTGCCCAGATGTACCCTTCTCAGCCTCTTCACATCCTTGAAAGCCAGGGGTGAGTGGACTCCCACATTCTGATCTATCACTCATCGAAGGGGATAGCTCTCAGCAGCCATTAGGCTGAGGCTGCACGGGAGGGGAACTCCAGCACAGCGACAGGTGGGGCTCCTCTGAGGTCATAGCACGCAGGTGAGGCTGCTGATGCACCTGCCACAGGTCCAAGGTCCAGACTGCAGCTCTCCAAGGCTGATTCCTACTCAGGCACTCATGGGAGGTTTGAGTCACAGGAGAGGTTAACACCAAGTGACTCCGGCTCTGCCGCTTACAAATAGGTGCCACTCCCTGGAGGTGGTGCACTTGCCTGAATGCTAGCACTCTGGAGACTGAGTGGAGCACAAGTTCAGGGCCAGCCTGGGCTACATAGTGAGTTCAAGGTCAAGCTAAACTAGGAAGTGCAGACAGAGTAGGACTTAGTCTCAAAAAAACAAAAAGAAATAAAAAAAATAATCAGGAGCTGTGCTGTATACTTGAAGAGTAACTAAGAAGAAGACAGATGCCTTGGTGGTAGAATTTTGTCTCTCCATCCTGTGCTCAGGCATGGTCTGCATCCATTTCTGATGTCCAGTTGGATGGGGGAGGGGTTGCTGGCCCTGGATGGCACCAAGATGCTGGTAAACACCCTACCCACAGTCCCCCAAAGTGTTCTGGCCCCAAAGTTTAATCACATGAGATGACACACCCCTAGCAGGAACAGGCATTTATACTCGCGATCACACATGTGCACAGAGTGCACAGTGGGATAAACATGTGACAGGAAATGCAGTTGACCCCGGAAAGCTCCTGCAGGAAGCAACTGCAGCCAGACAGGAGGATAAAAGGCAGGCAAACGATAAGGAAGATGCTCTGAGCAACAGGAGCGGCAAACGAAAAGGTTGTGGTGGTGCATGTCTGTAATCCCAGCACACAGGAGGCTGAAGCAGGAAGATCACAAGCTTGAACTCAACCTGGGCAATTTAGAGACTTATTGAGACTCTGTTTCAAATAAACAGAACAAAATGGAAAAGAGCTGGGGATGTGGTTCAGTGTGAAGACCCTGAGTTCAGTTTCCAGGACAAAAAAAAAAAAAAGAGAGAGAGAGAAAAAAAGGAAGAACTATAGGATGTGAAAAGTGGCACTAGAAGGGCCAATGGTGTCACCCAGCTTGGACAGCTGTGAATGAGGATGCCACTAAGCCAGGCTGGCTGCAACCAGGCCCAACGTGGATGAAGCTGGGAATCAATCGGGAATCAGCAGCCTAGGGCAAGGGGCCCAGGGCAAGGGTGATCCACAAGGCTAGGCTGAGCCCAGTGCTGCTCAGGAGTTGGCCAGGGACAAGGTGGACAGAAGAGGTGGCAGCTTTGCAGGGACAGTAGTGGCACATTCAGGCCTTGCCTTGGGCCTGGACCTCTGCATAGCCATTGTGAAAACCACACCCCTTTGTAGACATCACCCCAAACTGGCCTTGTCATCTGCGACCCAGAGCCTTGGTGGGCCCTGCCTGTTCCCCCAGCAGTGCTCCTGGCTGCTGTCCTGGGGCCTAGAGGATTGTATGCAACTTGTCTCCAGGGAAAGAAAGCCCCCAGGGAGATTTTCCGCCTGACAGGCACTTGAGCTGCCTGTCACTCCAGGAAGCCAACCAGCTGTCCCCCAGCCCTGATCAGAATGAAAAGCAGGAGCCATGGGGGTGGCGCCAGCCTCTGGGTTGTGGGGTCATTTGTTACACAGCAAGATTGGGCGTCAGGTCACTCTTCTCATGGAGCACCTACTCCATGCGAGGCACTGTCTGAAGCCATCGACAAGCCGCTGCAAGCCTCCCATACTTTCCCGCTCCTAGTCCTACTGGTTCTTGTCTGTCTGTCTCTAATCCAGAACACTGTAGGAGCCTTTCTTCCCGAGGGCTAACCCTGCAGTGGGGAGACATCCTCGCCTGCAGGAGCAGGTGGAGCACTGTCCCATGAGAAGGGAACCTGGCCTTTCCTCCATGGTCACAGTGATCACAGGCTACCAGTTCCTAATGGAAGCTCAGCCTGGCATAGCCAAAGCCTCTTAGCCGAGCTCTTCCTGCACTGGCCTTGCTCCCTTGTCCCCAGCCTGTCTTAAATCCTGTTCACTCTGCTCCCTGTGCCTTGTCACCCTCTAGTTCCAACATCATCAAAAATTCCCATTCGTCTGGGCATAATGGTGCATGTTTGCAATCCTATACTTGGTAGGCTGAGGCAGGAGGATCACCATGGGTTTGAGGCCAGACTGGGCTACACAGTCAGATCCTGTTGCAAACAAACCAAACCAAACCCAGAGAGAAAGGGACAGGGAGCAGATATAATCCCCAAGGTCTGAGGTCACACTCCCAGAACCTACCCTGACACACCCAGAAGTGTGCGTTACTGATCTTCTAGGCTTCCTGAAAGCTACCCAGGTTAATCAAGGTTAAGTATTAAAAGAGTACCTAGGACACTGTGTACACAGTTACCCTGCAGAAAGGTCGGCATTGTTCCCTTCCCATCTGCAGAGCACCCCGTAAAGGAGATGCTGTTTAACGACTGATGAAACCAGAAGATTTGAGGCAGAGTAAACAAGCACCTTCCCCCACATGCTTGCTTGCTTTTCTCTTTTTTGCAGTACTGGGGATTGAATCCAGGCTTCTGCTCTGAGCTACATCTCTAGTCACTATTTATTTTGAGACTGAGTCTCATTAAATCACAAAATTGCCTACCCTGAGCTCGAACTCAGAATCCTCCAGCCTCAGCCTCCCATATGCAGGGATTACAGGTAAATGCCACTGAACTCAGCCCTAGGAAAACCATTTAACTTCTCTGATCCTTGGTGTCCTCAATTGCAAACTGAGAAGACTATGACCACCTTCGTCCTTGGGCTGTCACTGGGCCCAGGAGAGCTGAGGTCATTCTTACCTCACTGGTATCTCTGCCCCCAGAATCTCTCCTTTGTTCAGCAGACTCCCTGAGTGTCAGCCTTCTCTAGAGCAGGACCTGGATTTCTGCTGGGTTGGTCTTAAAGTCCGGGAGCTAGAGGTCTTAGCTTTAGGAAGGTGGATCACTCCCAGAACTGGCTTAAAATGCAGTTTTGGGCTGGGGATATAGCTCAGTGGCCCAGTGCCTGCCTGGCAAGTGTGAGGTTGTGAGTTTGATTCCTGTTACAAAAAAAAAAAAAAAAAAAAAATTAAATGCTGTCTTTTTGTGTTTTTTGAGACACTATATATTCAAGACTGGCCTTGTCTCACTGTGTAGCCCACTGGATAGCTGCAGTCCTCCTGCCTCAGCCTCCTCACTGCTGAGATTACATGTGTATACCATCATGTGAAGTTTAAGCTGAACACTCTTACAGCTTTCCCTCCAAGAGTCTATTCTAGGTTTTGGGTTAGATCTGGGGTTGGTAATTCTTCCCGAGTCTGAAACCATCTCCTAACACAGAAATAGGCAGGTTTTTTTCTACATAAAAGGAAGAAAATAAATACTTTTGGCTTTGTGGGCAGATGCCTTAGTTACAACCAAATAACTCTGCTATTATGGCACAAAAACAGACATAGAACCTCAATGCATGGGTGTGCCTGTGTTCCAATAAAACTTTATTTACAAAAGCGGTGGGTCAGATTTAGCCTGAGTTTATGGCCTTAAATCTCTTCTATATATAACCAATGAAGACACAGAGAAGCCAGTGTAAAAAAAAAAAAGTGATTTCTTTAATTTTAAATTATGGACCTGGAAAGAATAAGTCAGTTTAAGTGATCCAGGCTTCTTCTTTATACCCAAATGAAACAGACACAATATTGGCTCAGATTTCCAGCCCTAGAGAAAAATCAAACTGAGTCACAAATCCTTCAGAAGTCCCTGAAGGTCCCTTGCTGGGGCCATTGGGCTCCACCACCCGACTCCCATGCTTGGCCCAGTCTCCCTCCACCTCCTGGGAGCTGGCACTTCGGGGTGCAGGCCTCCACAGAGAGGGAGGCAGCATGACGGCCACCTCCCAGCCGACTGTGGGGCATCTCCGGCAGTCGTAATGGTGGCGCTGAGCAATGTTAGATGGAACTTCCCAGGCACGCAGCACTGTCCCTTGCTTATAGATCTGAAGCCTCGAGTTGTCACCATGGGTCATGTGTGGCCAAGGCACCAGCAGCAAGATGGCGAACTTGGGAAACATCTGGGGAGATGTGGGTGTCTCAGCGATCGATGATGAGCCTGTGAATGACAGGTACAAGTACCATTTGGGTCAAACCCTTCGGGACATCTCAGGGAAGCCAGGTGGCAGAACAGCACCTGCTGTGGCAGAGGGGTCAGAGGCTCTCATTTCTTAGGTTATCTTCCTCTCTCCTACCTCACACATTTGAGGTTAAAAATGGCTTAGGAATCACATAGCCAATCAGAGGGGCACTGCCTGACGGGGCAAGGGAGAAGTGTTCAGGGTAGGGATGCAAGCAGGGCTGCCTTCTTTTCTTTCTTTTTTCTGTTCTTTTTAACTCAAGGTCTCACTGTGTATATAGTTCAAGGTGGCCTTGAATTTAATACCTGGCCTCAAACTCATGGCCATCCTCCTGTCTCAGCCTCCTGAGGGTTGGGATACTGGTGTGCTGAAGGCTTCTATTTTGTGCTGAGTTTGGAAATGGACTTAGCAGAGAGGATAGGAGGAAGGGCATGACCATAGAGCTGCCCTGCTTTGGGTCTTGCCAGTAGGGGCTCACCATAGACTAAAAGCAGCAGTCACCTCAAACCCACTGTGGTAGGTGGGGATGACAAGATTCCATTTGGATTTATTTTCTCTAAAACTGAAGCCTGACCTGAGCCCAGAGCTCTGGGGCTAGTGATGAAGCAGAAGACCAGAGAGTACCAACCCATCCCCACTACATGGGGGTGCTGAGCTGGGGGGCTGCAGGCGGTAGATGGGTGCACTGGTGGGGATTCTGCAGACCCCATGCTGTGTCTTGGGTGGGACTGGTGGGCACAGCGGTAGGGACAGTTCCCTCAGAACTGAGGCGCAGTGAGCAGGACAGAGGGTGGGCTTTTCTTCTTGGCCTCAAGTTGTGCTGCTCAGTGTAGGGGGAAGACATTATTGCCCTCCTGCTGGCACCAGTGCCACCATCATGATGGTACTCAAAAGCCTGGCACTGGACTGGGGCCTCAGGCGAGAGCCAATGTTTCCTGTATGGAATCTGTGCCCTGTCCCAGCGCTGGCCTAAGACCATCTGTGTCTCGTCACTAACTCAGCGACACCCCCCCCCCGCCCCCCACAGCTGACCAGCCCTCTGGATCTTAGCAAGGCAGCTCCAGAAGCGGGAGGAAGTGAGTTTGGATCCCAGGTGCCCAATGTGTTCCTCTTCCTAGTTTCCTTACGGTGTCTCAGAACTGTGGACCCCCAAATGAGAGCTGTCCATGGGGCCAGCCTACAGCCAATCCCAGAAGCCACTTACGAGACCAGAAAGGGTTCATCCAATCACAGCAGAAGGCAGGGACCCTGTCCTCATTGGATGACGCTGTCAGACTGCCCATTCTGGGCCACCTGTCCAGGGTCAGAGGCAGGGGTCGGAGCGGGAGTGTTGCTCTGCAGGTAGCGGCGGAAATCTTTGATCATGGGTCGGAGGACCTGGATAAGCACACTCAGGGCTGCCTGGGTGCCCTCCATGGCCTGGGCCTGGCGCTCCTGGGCACAGGCCTGCACCTCCTGTGAGCGGCGGATCATCTGCAGCAGGTCGTTCTGCTGCTCCAGGTGCTGGGCAATCTCCTTCACGTGCAGGTTGGTGACCCGCTGCTCCTGGATCAGTTTGGCTGAGTTGAGGGCGATGCGACTCTTGAGTGCCTGTGGTTTGACGGATGTGTCGCTGTGTTGGGCCATCATTTCCACGGGGGCTTCAGCTGGCAGAGGTGGCGGGGCCTCGGCCGTGCAGTACTCAACCACACCCTCCTCCAGCGTGTGGTAGGTGGTCTCTGTGGGGACTGCAGGGAAGAAAGAGCCAAGGCACAGGCGGTCGGTCACCTTCTGGGAAGAAGGAAGCTGCCATGTGGGCTGGGAAGGTGGTTATTAAGCTCTTGAGGGAGACAAAAGGGAATTCAACTCCCCTTGGCTTTATAATTCAATGATAAATCTAGATTCTGAGGGATTCTAGGAGCAGCCAGAGACAGTGCTGGATCTGGCAAAAACAAAGATGCTACTAATACTAATACTAATACTAATACTAATACTAATACTACTAATAAAATAATACTTGCAAGAATGTATCTTAGAAAAAAATACCAGCAAACGATTTTAAAGTATCTACTATGTGCCAGGCACTTTGTATCTATGAGTTCACTGAATCCTCATAATGATAAGAGGTAGACATTATCATCTTCGTTTGCAGAGACAAGGAACCCAGAAACCCAGAGTGACTTGCCTACGGTCACATGGCTCACTCAGCAGTGCCAGGTCCCCCAGCACTCAAGGCATGGTCATAACCATGGCGCTGGAAATCATCTAGCTGCTTAAGGCGCCTTGGAGGCAGGGTCATCATAGCCCAAAGCAGGCATTCTAGAGAACTACATAGCTGATTACAGCTGGACAAGTCAACCTCCATGGATGTTGTCTTGACTTCTAAGTCTCTCGAGGCCAAGCAGAAAAGGAGCTGGCAGCAGGGAACAGAGAAGTAGCAGCTAAGGTACCCAGTACATGGCTCCCTGTCTCTGATCACCTTGGTCCATGGGACACTTAAATGTCCTTCCTGTCCTAGCATCTGATTTAGATCAATGTTTGTCCCTTTTCCCAATTCAATATATGTAACTGAGAAATATGGGACGGTGGGGGTGGAAGGGGCTGGCACTCATCTACACCCGATTACCCCCAACCCCCACTGAGAAATACTGGCTGAAGTCAGGAGTGGTGGTGCAGGTCTGTTCTCCCAGCACTCAGGAGTTGAGGCAGGAGAATCATGAGTTTGAGGCCAGCCTGGGATACATTGTGAGTTCAAGGCCAGCCTGAACTCCATAGCAAGACCCTGTCCCAAAATCAAAACCAAAACCAAAAAACAAACACACCAAACAACAACTCCAAAACAAAAACAAAACAAAACTCCCTGGAAACCAAAAACCAAAAGAGAAATACTGGCTGACATAGTTCATAGCCCTTCCCAAGCAGTGTATATTGGCACAAACCATTACTTTAACCAGGAAACCCAATCCAGGTTAGTGGTACATTGGGATCTTAGAAGTGCTGTGTGGGTCTCTATGCACATGAGAGAGGTCAGTCTTCTCCACCCTTCAATGTCAACATCAAGTGTGTGTCCCCACCTCCCCAGGGAGTCTCTTCCTCTTATGAGTTCTTGGGTTTTCCCACTTGACACTGAAACTATAAATGTGTGCCTTTTCTGCTCCTCTAGAATATAATGGGCCTCTATTTTAAATGCCTTGGTAATTCTAGTGCCTAGCGAAGGATTTGGCATGGAATAAATGGTCACATCTAAGGAGTAAGTGAATTAGTAGGTTAGCAGTAAGAACCAGGAATCTGGTGAATGTTAACCATGTCTCACCTGGGCAGTATTATTTTCATGTATTAATTCAACAAGCATATCCTGGGTGCCTATCATGTGCTAGGTGCTGGGATAAGTCCTGTAGGCACACAGCCACAGCCTGTGTCTACACAGTGAATGGTGGGAGTCAGGGACATAAATGGTGGTGACACACCAATATGGGAGAAGGCCAGACCACATGCTGAGAAAGTCCCAAAGGGAACAAGCATATTTCTGCCTGGGGAGCCCGAAGTGGAAGGCCTTGTGATCCTCCAAAATCCCCATCTGACCTTCTGACCCTTGACGGCTACCTTTCCCAGGGTGCCCCGATGCTGGCTATGTACATGGATCTGGGCAGGGGAGGTCACTCACTCTGTGTCAGGGTGACCGTGGCTGCGGCTGCAGTGGCCGCGGGTCCAAGGGCCACAGGGTGGATCTCTGTGGTACTGGGCAGACTGATGATGGTGGCCTCACCCAGCAGGTTGCAGATGCGTTGTTGCATGGGGGTCAGCAGGACGGGGGCTACCGCTGGACCACCTCCGCCACTGCTACCACCTGTCCCAGCCCCAGAAGCTCCATCCTCCTCTGTGGAGCCTGGGGCCTCACCACCCTCCACAGCAGCACGGACTTGGGCAACCTTGCGACGAACCTCAGTCTTGAGGTCAGACCACTTCTTCTTGACTTCGGGCAGTTCCCTGCGGCACGTGGCCACGGCGTTGACCCTTCGCAGGATGCTGTGCCACGCCGCACTCTTGGCGGCTAGAGGGACCCCGGCGTTGAAGTGGTTCACCAGCAGGTGCTTCTTAAGCTCCAGCTCCTCCACGATGATCTCCACCTCCCGCTCTGAGAAGTTCATCTTCCTCTTTTTGGCTGGGACAGCCATCGCTTCTCTTCTCTCCTATTATTAAATAAATTATAATCCTCCCAACCACCCCAATTTCCCTTCTCTTCTTCCCTAGCCTCGACCCTCACCCACCCCCCTACAGGGGATAGGCCGGGCTTGCTCAAAGCCAAGCACCAGGCCTTAGGTAACCCCCCTTGCTACGCAAAGTGCGTAGGGCCCAGCCTCGACTGGCCCGGTCGCTGCCAGCCAGCTGCGTAATGGCTTCCTGAATCTGCCTCTTCCGCCAGGGCGTGCGGAGATCCGCCTACCTGCCTTATTCCCGCCCCTCAAAGCTTTCCAAGGGAATCGCCCTTCTGGTTGGCCGTAGTTCAAGTTATCCTGTCGATTATTCGCTTTACTTGCCTGTCGTTCAGCTAAAAGACACGCCTACTGACTGGACGTAGACTGATCATTGGTCTAAATGTGTGCCTATCACTCCAGACGCTTCGCCCACCTCACCTTTATTTGCTTCCATTGGAAAGTTCTACTGTCGTTCAATTTATCAGTGTTACGACTATTAGGCCGTTAAACTCAGCTATTTTATGGGGGTTTTCAAGAGTTAGATTATTAAAATCCGGCCTCCCGAGGGTACCTAATTCTTTCGGTGTTGACCTGTTGTCCAATTAATTTTTAATTCCACTCAAGGGTGCAGATTTTGCTTTGTAACTTCAGTTCGCAATTGCTGTCTCATAAATCCTATTTCTTACAGCAGGGTACGATCTCTCCGTTTTCCGCCGCTTCTCTTGTGCTTACAATTCCGCAGTCTAAATTGCCTTTCTCAATGGAAGCTGGACCCTGGCGCGCCTGCCAGCCAGTCTCATGACTTTTGCCTATCGCTGCGCGAGTCATTCTCCGGCCCAGCTCAGCCAATCCTTTCCTTTCTCTGTTTGAATCGGCCCCAGGCCGAGCAAGATGGCCCCACCCCCTTCATTGACCGGGGAGCCTTCCGGCAGGCTCCGCCCACACCCCCCTCCCTTTCCCAGCTGCGGTCTTGGCGTATGGTTGGTCAGAGACTCTCCTGGGAGTGTGGCTAGCAAGATGGAGCGCGGCGGGGCGGAGCTCCCGGAAGCAGCCCCTCCCGCCAGCTTGCCGGCGTCTCGCAGCCCGCGCTAGCATTCCGACGACTGCGGCGCGCTTCCACGCTGTCCCGGTCGCCTCGCCGCCCTCGCCCCGCGCCCGACGCCTCTGCCTCGCGCCCGATGGTGAGCAGTGTGTTGTGCCGCTGCGTGGCCTCCCCGCCGCCGGACGCCGCCGCCGCCGCCTCGTCGTCCGTCGCTTCGCCGGCGTCCTTGGGGGACCCGTGCGGCGGCGCGGTCTGCGGGGGACCAGATCACCAGCTGCGCCTGTGGACCCTCTTCCAGGCCCTCGACATCAACCGCGACGGTGGCCTGTGTGTCAACGACCTGGCCGTGGGGCTGCGGCGGCTGGGACTGCATCGCACCGAGGGCGAGCTTCGGGTAAGCAGCGTGCGCCGTCCGCGCGGGTCCGGAGGGAGTTCCTGAGGTCCAGGTGACAGGTCCGGGTGTTCTGGCTTTTCGGGAGCCACTGGGGGCTTGGCAAGCCTGGCGGCACGGACCCGTCTTGCTGGGCAGGACCCCTGGTGTTAAAGGGAAGTGCCCCTACTGACGAATGGGCACTCCACTCCTGGCCTGGTGGGAGTGAGGCTCCTCGGGGAAAGAGTCTCTTCTTGGGTACACTTTGGGACGGATGGACGGAAGGATGGGCAGAAGCTCCCTTCCTGCTCGGCTTTCCTTCCCTAAGGTGAAAGGCCAGGCCTCACCTCAAGGGTAAGCCCGATCTCCTTCCTTGACAGGTCCCTCTGCCCATTCCCGGCAGCGCCCCTCACTCTTCCCTTCCCGTTTCCATGTCACCCGTGGGATCTGATCTGCTTTGAGAAGCACGTGGGAGTGAGGGAAATGGGAACTGGGTTCAGGCAGATCTGGCTTGATGTGGGTGGTGAGTACTGACAGTTTGTGGGTTAGGCTAATCCCCACTGCTTATCCAAACAACAAGGACTCCCTGGGTGAAGCAAGCTGGGAGAAAATACTTTCTGAAAAGGAAAATGTGGTGTGCCTAAGAGGGGAGATGGCTGCTCTTGTGCTGTGCTGGGCCCTTGGCCAACGTCGGAGGCGGCAGAGAAATGGCCATCGTTGGGCCTGCCTGAAAGATAAGTGCTGCCCTTCCTGGGAAGGCGCAGAGCATGGCGTTTTCTTCTTCTGTCGTAGTATGGTTTTGGGTTTGACTTTGTAGCTGTAGCTATTCTTTCCCGAGTGTCATTCATTGTGGTCCAGTCTGTTGTACAACTTGAATTCCATACTGCTTAATCCTTTACCTAGTAAACCTGTTTCTTATCAAAGCTTGGTTGATTCATACATATAACAATTAGCGTATCTCATAGCCAAACATGAAAGAAATCTGGTAGTGGATTGAGCCAGTTGGTTGATTAGGTGGGTATACAAAAGATGTGTTCAAGATAATCGGGGATCAACAGCTACGATTGTAATTAACCGATTGTAATTAGGATCAGCCTAGGAAGAGCAAGGGTGACACTGTGTGCAATGAATCATTGTATTAAGTCCAAGAAATTTAGAGAGAGTTTTTTCCCCCAAGTCTCTAAAGAGAGGCAACTTAAATTTTTTTTTTTTTTGGTACTGGGAATTGAGCTCAGGACCTTGCACTTGCCAGGCAGGTGCTGTGCCGCTGCACTATAACCCCATATTTTAAAATTTACTTTTACCCCAAATAGTATTGTGGGTCCGAAATTTCCTCGTATGTATTTCGTGAATAAATTACTTGAGAAGACAGGATGCCTAAACCCCAGGAATCCAAGCCCTCAGGCTCTAGCAGATGTGCCCAGGTGAGCCTCTGATCTTGGCCTGTGCTGCTGGGCACATGAAGGACACCTGACCTGTGCAGTGTATTCTGTGTACCACGAGCTTTGTCTGCTTCAGCAGGAATTACAGTATTCTGGTAATTCATGGCACATGTGATAGTGATCCTAATTCATTTTCTGGCAGTGAATTTGACTAAGGGCAAATGAGGAGAAAATGGTGATTATTCATCCGAGTGCCTGAAGAAACCCTTTTTGATTAACCCAGGAGTGCTTGGCCTCTGGGAGTCCCTTTGGCTCCAAAATCTTTGAGCCTGACTGATCTGAAGTCTGAGATAGGAAACTATTTCTTTTATTCTTTTGAAGACTGTGGGTTTAATATGGACTTTCTACAACTCTTCTGGCTTTTGAACAAGTTGAATTGTTACTCAGCTTTGACAGAGATATATTTTATTAGTTTATTACCTACAAGGGAGCACAAGTTAGTCCCCTGGGGAAGGTTTTAAGAGTTAGAAAAATCATCCTTTTTGTAAATAACTGGGCAACAGGAAGACGTTCTGCATCCTGTACCCTATACCACTTCCTGTTGAATTGTTGATATTAGCTGCTTATAGAAAAGGCAGGTCTGTACTTTTACAGAACTGGCAGGACCTAAAAGAGAACTTGGGGGCCCTTTAGTTAGAAAGGGGTCACCTCTTGTGGGAACAGACATTGTGAAGGATCATTATACATTGAAAGCCCCTTCCTGTGACCCTCGAAAGGCTAGTTTGAGTTCCCACAACTTCACCACCCCCCACTCATCTCCGAGTGGGCTTGAACCACCAACCTTTCAGTTAACAGCCAAACGTGCCAACCTATTACACCACAGAGACATGAGAAAGAGAGAAGGTCTGAGATGTGGGGTGTGCACTGGAACCAGCTGGGGCACTTACCTGTGGGAAATGGGTGAAAAGCCACGTGACTCCACGAGAGCCGCTCACAGCCTGGGATCAAGTGTTCTTTCAAAATACACCAGCGAGTTTTGCCAGCTGCCTTTGTTTCAGAGGCAGTTGGGACAGAGAAAAATGACTTAAAATGGAAATGGGCAGAGAAACCCAGGGCAGCCAGCCAAGGAGATTTTCTTTGTAAATTGAATGTGAGCAGGAAGTGCCTTGTGGGACAAAAGAAGGGAAGGGTTTATTAGAGAAAGGAAAAAGATGACGACGGTAGTGACTTCGGATGCTAATTATAGCTTAACTATTTCAGGCATTTTCATGTGACCATACAAAGTCTTTGTCTTGAAACAAATTTAAAATGTGGGTTAGAACTCAGGCAGCCAACTAGGGAAGAAAGCAAGCTGCATTGCTTGGAAATAGTTGTCTGTCTGACTGAGGCTTGTGGACTCCCACCGGGGCTTGTGTTTAATGTAGCTAAACATTCTAGAAGACGCTGTCAGGAGTTGCTGATTTAGAGATTTGCATGTACACTGTCTAGTGTGAGGCCCACAATAAGACCGTGAAGTGATTTTATGCCATTTTACAAGGGAAGAAACAGCCATTCAAAAAGATGGTGTTGCCTGGTGCATGTGTGTGCCATGTAGCCTTAGCCTCTCAGGAGGCTGAGGCAGGAGGATTACTTGAGCCCACATATGCCAGACCAGCCTGGGCAACAGAGCAAGATCCCACCTAAAGAAACAAGTAATAAAAGTCAATGAAACAACCTCAGAAGTTTGGCTACTCGGGAGTTAGATTAGAGAAGGTATTTTTTTCCTTTTTTGGTGTCAGGAATCGAACTCCGGACCTTGCACTTGCCAGGCAGGCATATAGAAGGTATTGGGACCAACTGATTTTTGCTTTTTTAAAACTTATTTACTGGTGGTTGCTTCATTTATTTATTTATTTTTGAGATAGGGTTTTGCTTGTAGTTCAGGCTGGCCTTGAACTCTCTACATAGCCCAGGCTGCCCTCATGGCTATCCTCTTGCCTTAGTCTCCAAAGTGCTGAGATTACAGGTGTGGACCACCGCACCCCACTACACTTGTTTCTGAGGGCCAGGAAGAAAGCGCCAGGCCTGGAATTGGGTGGAGCCAGTGATAGAACCCAGGCCCTCACCTATGGTAGGCCAGCTCTGCAACTGAGCTGGACCCCCAGCTGAGAGTTCTCCAGAGCCACAGGATTCCTTCCCAGAGTCCCTGATTCAAGATTAGCCAGCACTTCCCTATCACAGAATGCGAATTCACTTCGCCCTGTTTCTCTCCTTGACCTGAGCAACATATGCAATGTGGCAGTCCCTGTTGGCCTGGAATATCCAGTGGAGTTGCTTAATCAGATGGCACCGCTGAATTCTATACCTTCCCTGGTGTGCAGGTTCAGGGGAGGTTGTTTACTGAAGCCAGGCAAAATGAGATAAGGCAGTGTATAGAGAAAGGACCTTTGCCAGAGGAAAGTGTAGCGGCCCATTTGGAGGAGAAACATGCTATTTGCACGTTGGATAGAGCTCATTTTTTAAATCGGGCGGTATTGTTGCAGAATTGGTTCCTGGTACAAAGTCATGATCTCTGAGCCAACTAGAAGAGAATTTTTTAAATGGGTTGATATTTGCAAAGATGCAGTTGGGTACCCTGATCCTAAGACCCAAGCAATAAGGAAAAATATAGTCTGTCTGACCTGCAGTTTTGTTGGATGAGTTCTTTGATCTTCTGAAAGTCGTTAATTGTTGAAGTCTCAAAGAAACTATAGAGGGATGACAAAGTTTTTTTGTTGTTGTTTTTTTAGATAGGATTATGACTATTTGTTATTTAGTTCAGGCTGGTTTTGAACTCATTATGTGGGCCAGGCTGACCTCAGCCTCACAGCGATCCTCCTGCCTCAGCCTCCCGAGTGCTGGGATTACAGGCATGAGCCACCATGCCTGGCTAGCCTCAGATTTTCAAAAGATCATTTCTCATTATACTGTCGGATTAGGCTCAGAAGGGTCCTTGGCCACATTGTCATCCTGGTCACCAGTGAGCTTTGCAACCAATGTGGGGCTGTTCCTCTGGTGGTGGCCTTGAGACATGCCATCAGCTCAGGCCAGATGGGCCTAACTGGATTGTTGTTAGTTCTTGTCATCAGAAATCTGCCACTTGTGTACCTGAAGAATGCCTTTGGGGACAGTATGGGAAAAAAACAAGCCAAGAGAGCTTTAAGAATCTAAAACAGTGGGGATGGAGCATTTGCCCGTGTTCCCAGCACTCTGGGAGGCTGAGGCAGGAGGACCACAAGTTTAAGCTCAGTCTGGGCAATTTAGCAACTTAGACTTTTTCTCAAAATAAAAAGCAAAAAGAATCCAGGGTGTAGCTCAGTGTGAATCCCCTTTGTTTGATCCCCAGTACTGCAAAAAGGAAATCTGCACACCTGCTTTTTATCTGCTCATAACCTCCTGTTAAAAACTGAAGGAGCTGCCACGTACAACTCACGGGACAGGCTGCTTGCTGAGCTTTTTAGGGCTCCTGGGGCCGTGACTGTGTACCTTACAGTCAACAGCACAGGCTTTGCTGAGACTGGAGTAGGCGAGAGAAGCCAGTCAGGGAAAGAGCGTATTTGTTCTTTTTTTTTGTTTTGGAGACAGGGTCTTACGGTATAGGTCAGGTCACCTTTGAACTCACTGCAGAGTCCAGGCTGGCCTTGAATTCTCAGTAATCCTCTTTCCTCAGCCTCCGAAGTGCTGGGATTCCAGGTATGTGCCACCATACCCTGTAAGAGCATGTGTCATATGGAGGTCCAGAATAGAGAGATCTATATATCGAGAAAGTGGATTAGTGGTGGCTTGTGTGGGGAAAGAGGTGAGAAGTGATAGGGAGGTGATGATAAAGGCTTGGGGCCTTCTTTTGGAGGTGACAGCAGTGTCCTCCAGTTGAGCATGCTGATGGTTGCACATATCTGTGAAGATGCTGAATTGCCTCTGAATTATAGCTTCATGGGTGATTAGTGTGAAATGTGGCTGGGATTTAGATGTTATTAACCCCTTGCTTGCTGGGTGACCTTGACCAGCCACTCACCCCTTCTAAGACCCTTATTAGAAATGTGAAAAGAAAACAGACAAGTGTGGTGGTGCACACCTGTAATGCCAGCATTCAGGAGGGTGAGGCAGGTGGATTGGAGTGAATTCGAGGCCAGCCTGGGAGTGCAAGACAGGTTGAACTACATATGGAGATCAAAAGAGAACAAAAGCATACATGTGGCTGTGTGAATCCTAACGTCAGCAGGTGGTTGGGTCGGATGAAGTTAAAGTTTATAAAGAAGAGACCAGTAGGGGCTGGAGGTTTAGCTCAGCGGCATAAGTGCCTGCCTTGCAAGCAGGCAGTCGTGAGTTCGATCCCCGGTACCGATAAAAAGGAGAAAGACAAAAAAAAAAAAAAAAAAAGGAGAGACCGGGACGGCACTTGACACCTAGGGCTTCACTACCAGGTCACTGCCCGCCCCCCACATTGGTTCTTTGATAATAAGATGCCTAAGGGCAGTCAGACTCATGCACTGCTTGGTGAAGAGTGAAAGGAAAGGAAGAACAGAGTCTGGGGACAGCCGGCAAAGGGTGTGTGGCCCTCAGGGAGGGCAGTCTAATGTTCATGACCTAGAGCAGTTCTCAGTGGTCATGTGGCTTGTGGGAAGCCTGGACGTGTAGGCTAGAGAAACTCAAAACACTTGTCATCCCAGTCTTGGGAAGCTGAGGCAGGAGGATGATTGCGAGTTGGAGACCAGCTTGGTTCCATAGTGAGACCCTATCTCCAAACAAACCAACCAAACTGGGAGTTTGGCTCTGCCCAGTTTAGCTTAGCTCCACAGCCTCCTTCCGCGTGTGGTTGTCAGTGCTTGCCCTTAAAACCATGCGTTTATTTCAGTGATAACATTGGTGTGTGGCGCCCAATCCGGGCCAGTGTTTTAAGGCCCTTGTCTGGCATGTGCAGTGGTGTTTTGGAGGATGGGCAGCCTGTTCCTACTGTGGGTTTGAAGAACCTCCCCACAGAACCCAAATAGATGTCATTTCTAGATGAATGAACAACTGAGGCAGGCTGGATGGAGGAAGCAGGAGGTGACTCACAGGACCTTCTCTGCAGGGACCCAGGGAGAGCGAGGTGGCCACTGTTCCTGCTGGCCCTTCAGAGCTTTCCGATGGTGCTCATCATGTCAGTCCTCCTGCCCGCTCCTGGGACTCTTAATAAAACACCCTGAAAACCAGCAGCCCACATGAGGAAGCTCAGAAACCATTCATGAGGCTGAAGCAGGAGTATGCCAGCCTGGACTGCACAGTGAGACATTGTCTTAAACAAGGTGGATGGAATCGTGGTTTTGTGGGTCACTGCTGGGCCGCCACTACCAGCACGAGTGTGAGTTAGCTCACCTGGAAGAAGAGCAAATGGCCAAACCCTCTGCTGTAGCCATGACATCATATCAGCCTGTTGGTGGCTACAGAGCCCACCTTGCTCAGCTTTGGTGCCAGTGTCCTTGGCACAGGCCTAACCCTGCTTTTGTTTTGGTTCTCACCTTTGCATTGAGCTCTAGCTCCGGCCTTATTTATTTATTTATAGACAGGCTGTTGTTAAATTGTCCGGGCCGCACTCAAACTTGGAATCCTCCTGCCTCAGCCTCCCAGAGTGCTGGGATTACAGGCCTGCACCATGGAGGATACACCTGCTGGGTGTACTTTGTTTGCTGGAGTTATTCCTCCCTAACCTGTAGAAAAAGGAAGAGTAGGCTCAGGGAAGTATATAGTTCGGTTTTAAATTTCTTTGTGTGGTTTCCAGGAACTGGCTTGCTTAAAGCGAGTCTTTTGTACATAGAATTCCCCCAACAGCTGTGCTTTCCGCCCCCTAGGGCAGCTGCTGGGTGGCTTCCGCTTCCTGTCTTGCTGGTGACCCTCCCTGACCCTGCTGCTCTGCACTGGCACAGAGCGAGCCTCTGGAAAGAGTTAAGTTTACACTGACAAGGATCATCTCAGTTTTGTTTGAAGAGCTGGGAGGCCTGGCTGGCTTCCAACTCCCACACTGAAGTGAGCCACCTGCCTCAGCCTCTCCAGAAGCCAAGACTACAAGTGAGTCAGTTTAAAGCTGAAAGCATTCAGTGTTGGTGTCACAGGGTATCCACTGGTTTGCTGTTTCATGTGAAATAAGGAAGGGCACAGATAACGATCATGTGGCCTATCTCCTGGCCTGGTGGCTGAAGAGCTCAGAGTCGGAGTTCAAGGCCAACCTGGGCTATGTGGTGATGCCCTAGCTCCAAAAGAGAGAGAGAGAGAGAGAGAGAGAGAGAGAGAGAGAGAGAGAGAGAGAGAGAGAGAGAGAGAGGCAAGACAGAAATATTTGGTCATTTTAGGTGACTGGAATTTTTTTTATTTTTTTAAAGCAGGGTCTCTATATGCAGTTCAGGCTGGTCTTGAGTTCACTACTTAGCCAGGCTGGCCTCCAAGTCTCAGTAGTCTTCCTGCATCAGCTTTCTGAGTGCTGCCACTCCGCCAGGCTCAAACTTCCTTTTTTTTTTTTTTTGTCTTTTTCGTTTTTATCAGTACCAGGAATCGAACTCACGACTGCCTGCTTACAAGGCAGGCACTTATGCCACTGAGCTAAATCCCCAGCCGCCCAGACTTTCTTTTAGGGAAGAGAAAAAGACATCTTTGTTAAAAGGTATTCAGCTTGCTCTTGGGACTTCCCTGGGGAGTGGCTTTTCACTAGGAACCTGGAAGCCAGCCAGAGCCTTGAGTGTTATGTAGATTTCTTGTTCTCTTTTACAGGCTAGAGGAGGGTTTATTTATTTATTTATGTTTTTCTGTTTTTGAGACAAGGTCTTGTTATGCAGTTCAGGCTGGCCTTGAGCTCACTTTGTAGCTCAGGCTGGTCAGAAACTTGCAATAATTTTTCTGCCTCAGCCTCCCGAGTGTTGGGATTACAGACCTGTGCCATCATACCTGGCTTATTAGAGGAGCTTTTAAAATTTTTCTTAGCACAGGTCTGCAGTACTCAGTGATCACATTCATCGTGGGAAGCTGGTGTACAGAACACATCTTAATTTTTTTCACTTCCCTGTCTCCTTCCCTCAGCGCAGCAGTTTTTTGAGGGAGTTTTTAAAGCCAAAGCTAGATTTTCCGGCTTTACTTTCTGAAATGGAAATGGATTAGGGATTTCACCTTTTCCATCACTGAAGTTTCATTGTCTTCAACACTTAGCTTCACCTGTTGGGGTGGGGTGGGGTGGGGAGGAGGGCAAAGCCTGGCTCTTCCAGGGTCCTGAATGACTGCTGAGTCAAAGCAGGAGGGGTTTGATGGTCCCCACCTCACACCTGGAAACTCCAGCTCCCCCAGGGCCACCTCAGCATTCACATCAGCTGAGCTGCCTGGCTGGGGACACCTACTAGTCACTGCCACTTTTGTCCCTCAGAAGGGGAAAATTGCAAGCATATATTTGTAGAAAAAGAGTTCACCTGAGCAAGCTTGAAGGAACTGTGTGTTTATATATTTTCTGTTTGAGAGCCTGTTTTGCTGTGTACTTCAGGCTGGCCTTGAACTCATTATGTAGCATCTATGTAGCATTGGCTGGCCTCAGACTCCTTGATGATCCTCCTGCTTCAGCCTCCTGAGTGCTGGGATCATAGGTGTGCATCACCATGCCCGGCTCTCTGCTAGAACCTCTTTTCTCTGTGAAGTATCAGTGGGTGATGCCTTCATCCCTTCCACCTGCTTCTTAGGTTCTGAGGAGAGTGGGTTACTTGGGTAGGTGGTGCCCCCGTGACACAGGCCCTGTTGATTTGTAGGAGCTGTATACACAGAGGGTTCCGATGCCAGCTCTGCCCAGGTGCAGGTCCCTCACATCGAAGCGAAGGTGCCGGTGTGATCAGTGGTAGCATTGTGGTATCTGGCATGGAACCCAAAGAAACCAGTCATCCACCAGACACTGCTGGTTCAGAGATGCACTGGTACAGGAAGGGAAATGAACTACATTAACCTCCCTGGAAATCCAAGGCACAAGAAAAGAGTTTTAGCCTAAGATATTGGCAGTGCAACTGACACACATTTCCACTGACCTCTGTCTTCAGTACTGGTCAGAGATCCTGCCTTGGTCTGTTTGAGACAGGGTCTCAGTGTATCGTCCAGGCTGGCCTTGACCCCATGGGGATGCTCCTGCCTCAGCCACTCGAGGGCTGGCATAACAAACGTGTGCCACTGCACCCCGCCACTCTATATCCTGGAGCTTCACAATTGGTTATGGAATCACTGTGGGTACTTGTGAGTTGCCTTCTTTGTTTTTACCAAATGACCCGCTGCCTCGAAGCCATTCTTTGCTCTTGTTTCTACGCAGGCTTCCTTTGGGTTGGTGAATGTCTTTCTTCTACACAGAGCCTGTTAGTATCTTAAAGCCCGTGTCTTGTAATGCAACAGTTTTATGATTTGGGCTGAACCCAGGGTTTTGCACTTGCTAGGCAAACCCTGTAGCATTGAGCTGTGCGAACATTGCTGCTTTAAAAGTTTTGATACAGGATCTCACTAAAGTGCCCAGACTGGCCTTTGACCTGTGATCATCCTGTCTCAGTCTCCTAGGTTGCTGAAATTATAGGGATTTGCTTCCACTCATATGGATCAAGATATTTATCAGTTACCATGTTTTTTCCTAAAGGATTTCCTCTAACTTCCCTGCAAATCTGATTAACTGGGGATGAAGTCATTCAACTGTTTTATGTCTAAAAAGGTTCTGGAAATAGAACTCTAGATTGGCAGTATCTTTGGGGAAGTTCCTTTTCTTAGTTCCTCTGTGTGTAATGGGTCTTATTTCCCTGTAGTTGCTTTTGAAATTTCATTACTGGGTTTTCCCAGAAATTCAGTTGTGATGTGCTTGAGTTTTGGGTAATTTTTTTCATTTCTTTTTAAAAAAATTTAATTAAGTTTATTGGTATATTTTAGATATACCCAACAAGCACATTCATCATAAGGAATTTGCACCTGTACATGATACATTGTGATTCTTTTTATTTCCCATTACCCCACCCTCTCTTGTACCCCCTCCCTGCTTCTTCATTTGCAAAAGATCTGTTTGCATTTTTCCTTCTTTCCCCTTCCTTCCTTTCCTTCCTTCCTTCCCTTGTACACATTTGAAAATTTTCTTCCTATCTCACAATATCTGTTATACATTTTGACTCTTATTTATACTCCTGGTTTCTCACAGCAGTGAAACAATGATTTACATGTGTGTCTGACTCCGAGTATGATCTCAGAGTTCATCCATTTACCTAGAAATGGCTCAAGTTTATCCTTCTTTATGGCTGAGTGGTGCTCCATTGTATTAAAAAACCCACATCTTTTTTTTTAAATTTTATTTAAAAGGAAAAAGAGAAAAAACAAAACAAAACAAAACAAAACAAAGCGGTGTAAGGGTACAAGTAATACAGAACTACAAAAAAAAAAAAAAAAAGAAAAAACAACAACAGTAAGAAATCACCAGTTAATAGATTACACATTATCATCTTAGAGGTAGTTGCTCAAGTCACAGGATCAAAGCATACAAAGTGGACATTCAAACAGTGAGACTGCAAACAGTTGTGTTCAATGATCCAACCAAAAACATTAATATGGTCATCTATTTAACACCCCTAAGCACACTTGCAGTTGTATCCTTTAGAGCACTTTTTTCCCCCTCTTTTTTACAACACAATTTACACATTTTGAAAAACCCACATCTTTATCCGCTTCCAAGACTTAGCTATTACAAACTATGCTGCTGTAAATATGGATGTACATATTGCTGTGGTATGATGCTTTTAACTTTTTCAGGAAGATACCAAGAAGGGGAATAGCTGGGTTGAATGGAACCTATAGTTTTAATTTTTGGAGGAATTTCCACACTGGTTTCCACAGTGGTTGCACCAGTCTACACTCCTGCCAACAGTGGAGAGGGTTCCCATGGCCCTGTCAGTACTTGTTATTGGTTAATTTTGTGATGGTGACCATTCCTTCTGGAGTGAGAATCTCAGCCTTGTTTTAATTTGCATCTCTTGAAAGAGCAGTGATGTTGAACATTTTTTCATGTGTTTATTTGTTAGTTCTACTTCTTCATCTGAAAAGTGTCTTCATTTTAGTTGCTCATTTTTGGATCGGGCCTTTACATTTAAGTGATCTGAGTGTTCTGACTTCTTTATATATTCTAGGTAGTAGTCCTTTAAGGAACAGCTGGCAATTTTTTTTCCCCTCATTGTGGATTGTTTTAACTCTGTTGAGTTCTTTTGTTGTGCAGAAACTTTTAATAAGGTGAGACCCGGTTGTTGATTCTTTGTGATATTTCCTGTGCAAATGAGATTTTATTCATAAAGTCTTTGTCTGTATCAATGTCTTCAAGAGTTCTACCTTTTCTATCTTCCATTAAATTTAGTGTCTCTTTTAATTTTTATATCTTTGATCCATTTTGATTTTAGTTTAGAGTGTGGTGAAAGATATAGGTCTAATATAATCTTTGACATGTGGTAAGCCAGTTTTCCCAGCACCATTTGTGAGGCTATCCTTTGTACAGTGAAGGTATCTGGCTCCTTTGTGAGAGATAAGGTGGCTGAGTGTGTTTGGAGTTGTTTATGCATCTTCTAATCTTCTAATCCATTATTCCTTGGATTTGTTTTTTTTACCAGTACCATGCTGTTTTTATCACAGTAGCTTTGTAGTATAATTTCAAGTCAGGGATTGTGATACCCCCTGCCTTGCCTTTGTTGCCCAGAATTACTTTTGCTATTTTAGGTCTCCTCTGGTTCTGAATGAACTTTATGATTGTTTTCACTAATTCTGTGAGATATGTTATGGCTATTTTGATTGGAATTGCATTAAATATGTATAACAATTTGGGGAGTATGGCTGTTTTCACTGTGTTGGTTCTTCCTACCCAAGAACAAAGGAGTATCTTTCCATTTTCTGATACCCCTTCGATCTCCTTTTTCAGAGTAGTACTGTAGTTTCAGTATATGTGCTGTTGAAGCAAGCACGAGGGTACCGTAGTTTTCATGTAAAGGCCTTTTATTCCTTTGTTGGATTGATTCCTAAGTATTTCATTTTTTTAGATGCTATTGTGAAAGATGTTGTTGCCCTAATTTCTCTCTCAGGGAATTTATCATTTGTATACAAGGATGCTATTGATTTTTGAGTGCAGACTTTGTATTCAGCTGTGCTACTAAATTTGCTTATAAATCTAGGAGTGTTTTGGTGGAGTGTTTGGGATCCTCTGTGTAGTGTGTCATGTCATACACAGGTATGTTAATTTAATTTCTTTCTTTCTTTCTTTTTCCTATTCCTACTCCTTTTATGTTTTCTTTTGTCTCATTGCTCTGGCTAATATTTCCGTAACTATACTGAATAACAGTGGTGACAGTGGACATCCTTGGCTTGTTCCTGATATTTAAGTGAAAAATTTCAGTTTTTTGTATATGTAATTTGATGTTGGCTGTTGGTTTGTCATAGGTGGCTTTTATCAGATTGAGATAAAGGTGATCTATTCTAATTTTATGTAGTTTTTTTTTTATGAATGGGTGTTGAACTTTGTCAAATAGTTTTTCTTCTTGGCTCTATTAATGTGGTGTATTACATTTATTGATTTGTGTGTGTTGACCCATCCCTGCATCCCTAGAATGAATCCTGCTTGGTTATGTTGTCTTCTTGATGATTTGCTGCATTCTGTTTGCCAGTATCCTATTGAGGATTTTGGGTCTGTGTTTGTTAGAGAAATTGGCCTGTGGATCTGTTTTTTTGTTGATTCCTTCACTGGTTTTGGTATCAGGGCAATGCTTGCTTCCAGGAATGAATCTGGGGGTATTGCTTCCTTTTCAGTTTCATTAAAAAGTTTGAGAAGCAAGGGCATTAGGTCTTTCCAAAATTTCTTGTAGAATTCAGCAGTGAATCCATCAGGCCCTGGGCTTTTCTTTGTTGGTAGTAATAGGATTATTTCCAAAAGATGAAAAATATTTCCAAAAGATGAGAGGTATAAAACAAAAAGCGGCCTTTATTCTGAGAGCATGGAGAGGGATGACCGGCACCCCCCACTGCTGGAGTCCAGCTATCTCTCTGGTGGACACGTGGTGTGGTGGATATGTAAGTAGCCTCGGTTTGGGATGGAACCTAAGGGGGCATCAGGGATGCACAGGTAGCCCATTGGTCCTAGGTTTCGCACCATAGGTAAATTCCCAGGGGCGGGGAAGATGGCATCACAGGTAGATTCCTAGGGGCGGGGGAGATAGGAGCTTCCTGGTTCTGGTTACAGTGTCTGGCCTGGGCCAAAAGCCTTTCATCTCCCGTCTTATGATTATTATTATGAAAAGGGGTGAAGATTTCTCTCTTTAACTACTTCCTGCTGGCAGAGGGCGCTGTACTGGAGCCTAGGGGAGTCAATGGGATGACGGTTGATGCCCAGGTTGATGCTGGTGCCAGGTGTTTTAGCCAGGACAACTTCACTGGTGAATGCACATATGTTAGACTGGAAAAACAAAAAGACAAGATGTTATGAGGAGACACGGCACTGTCATAGTTAAGGACCCAGGTGTTGTAGTCAGGGGTTGTACACAGAGAACAATTCAGATCAGGACATGGAGTTTATAATATTTTTATAATGATCACCAGAAGTTAACACAGGAGAATGCAGGCAATCTATCCACAACACCAGTGACATAGATTATTTAGTCAAGAGTCTAAACCCCATGGCAATGTCCCACATGAGTCCAGATAAAAACCCAGAGCTCAGGACAATGCCTCCACGAGTCCAACTGGAAATCCAGAGCCCACAAGAAGGACTCACGCCAGTCTCTTTTATGGATTCATGCCGGGAAGACCCAAGGGTCAGCGGTGGAAGCCAGAAAGTCTATGCCAGCAGGATGAAGGAGCTGTGCTAGTGGGATGAGGGTTCTACGCTGGAGCTGAGAAGTCACACTCACAACAAAGACCAGAGCTATCCTGAAAGGCACCACAGCTGTCCTCAGCAACACGGAGGCCCCGAGCTCCTCCGAAGACAAGCACAGTCGGGTATGTGCCAGGAAGCAGCGTGACGAGTTCACCCTGGAGACCAAGCAGCACATATCTTCCCCTCCAGAGCCAGGAAGCAATGCTCGATGTGAAGACCAAAGCTTCTCCAGGAGAACCAACAGCTCAGACAGCAACTCGTAGGAGAACCCACAATGTCTCCTTAACGCTTCAATCCCTCTCTACATCTCTCTTCTTCTCCACCTATTTATCCTGGCAACTCTCCTTAGGTGGAGGATCTTCTCTCAATGCATGCTGATGTAATCCAGCTGGCATTAAGTTGACCACCAGTTTTCAAACCATAACACCAGGTGAGGTAGAAGGGAAGGTGCCTTTGATTTAGGCATGTCATTCTATCAGGACGACATTGAGGTAGGAACATTTCCATGGTAAGGCAGAATTCTGAAAATTAAATGTGGGGTTAGGAGGAGTGAAGTTGTGAGAGGTGATTACTCCCCCATCTGAAAGCATAAAAGTTAAAAAGGGTAGGTGTGTAAGGCTTGTCTCTGGTATGTATGATGTTGGAGTCTGTAAGCAATACTGTTAAAGAGTCCTGCTGTAAAAATGATCATTAATAGAACGTAAGAAATTAGGAACCAAAGTGGATCACAAAACATGACAACCTGTGAGTCATGGCCATGAGGCCTTGGTAAGGCAGAGATGAGTAGGAAAAGGATGGTCACATCTAGGGCCTGAGTGATGTGAAACCAGAATGGCAGTCTAGCAAATTTGATTGCTGTTGAGGTTACCAAGAATATCAGGTATGGGTCTCTGTAACTTGGTTGTAGTCCTTGGAATGATTTGCTGCAACAGAATTTTAGCAAGTATATCAGTAGTTTCCCTGGTTGTGAGAAAGACTTTTATGTATCCTGAAAAAGTATAAACAAAGTAAGAAGACAAAATGTATCTGTCAGTCTTGACTAGGGTTACCTGAGAAATTGGTAAATAAGAAAGGAAGGGGGTGGTCTTATATCACTGAGGAGAGGTTTACTAGCGATAGCAGGTGGAAGCTGTTGAAGCCTCAGTGTGTCTAAGGTAGCCTGTATATTTAGGACTGGGGACCTGTATGAAATAGGCCCTGTTTGTAAATGGCATAGGTTGACCATCAATACCCTGTCATAGAGATTGAGGACTTAATATAGCAGCCTGAAAACTCAGGAAGAACTCTGTATATATGGCCTCTATGTCCACAAATATAGAGAATTGTCTTACCTGAGACTTTAGTTGACTAGGACTCTGAGATGGACACCTTAAAGGGGGCTGTTGTTGCCCTGAACCCCCTCAGTCTTTGGCAGCAGTTTGTGTTGGCAATGAATCTGGCAGTGTCAATATTTCCTGTGAGGGCTAGAAGTTAGGATGGCTTACCCACTCTCTGGTGGCTAGGACAGTCCAGCAGCCCTGGAGTAAGGTCTCAAAGAACGCCAAGATGGGGCATTTTCTTGCCCAATGTCTTCTGCTGCATTTGAGCCTGGTCCATGGGGAGGCCAGGCAGCTCCACCTTGTGGTTTCCCTGCCTCAGAACTCAAAGTGTCAAAAGTGTTAAAAATATGAAAAACCATATGACGATCTCTCTAAGGTTTGAAGGTCAAGTTTTGCCTTTTTGTTTGGGATTTGGACTACAGTAGAATTAAGGAAGTATGTAGGAGTTTAATATTGGCATTTGAGATCAGAGTAGGCTTTATCTGGATGGCACGCTGCTTTTTTTTTTTTTTTTATGGTGCCACCTGGAATTAACAAAAAAGGCTTCAGTCTGCCCTCTCTCTTGTGGAGTATAATCTCATTTTAATGGAAACATTTGGCAGTAAAGGTTTACCAATCTTTTTTTTTTTTTTTTTGTCTTTTTCTTTTTATCGGTACTGGGGATCGAACTCACGACTGCCTGCTTGCAAGGCAGGTGCTTATGCCACTGAGCTAAATCTCCAGCCCCCGAGGTTTACCAATCTTATGAATACTTTTACCAAAACTGATCTAGTATTTTTAAATTCTGAACACATTTATTTGTTTTTAAACCTAAACAGGAGATTGGCAACAACAGAGTATAATGTAGGAAATAAGCCGCAGGCAATAAGCTCAACATATAACAGTAGTGGTGGTCTACAGCAAAAGGAATTGATAAATATCTTTTAATTTTAGTCATTAAAACAGGAGATTAGTGAAGGCCTTGATTGATAAACAAGGCTGGTAAAATTATCAGGTGGCCAATAAACTTGATTAAATGGTTTGAGAATTGTAATAAAAAAATAGCATCTTTTGAGCAGAGCCGAATTATAAAAAAAGCATGCCTGAGCAGAGCCGCTGAGCTGCTGTTTTGCGGTGTGCCAGTAGAGCATGCCCAGTGTCGGGGCGGGGTGAGCGTCGGGAGTAGCGCACAGGGGCAGGCTGGGACTGCCCCTGGAAACACGTAAGGTGGCGGTGATGATGGCACACGGGGGAGTGAGGGACTGGGACGGCGCATGAGGGAGGGGCTGGGAGGTGACCCAAAGTATCGAGTGAAGCTGGAACTGCTCGTGGGGTGCGAGGATTAGAAAGCCTATTTCGGAACACAGCTGGGTTTTGATTAGCCTCCTTGACCTGTTTTAAAAGTTCGTTATAGTTAGTATGCTTGTCCTGCTCTGGCACAGCTCTATAGGGTCATTATCAGCGGTGTTTACCTTATGTCTGTGATCAGCTTCTTTTTTTTTTTATTGGTATCGGGGATTGAGCTCACGACCGCCTGCTTGCAAGGCAGGTGCTTATGCCACTGAGCTAAATCCCCAGCCCCTGTGATCAGCTTCTCGAGCTGCTTGCCATAGCTGATTTCGCTCTTGTGAGCTGAGAGTGGTATTTAGAATCACATAAACATCCTTAAAATGTAAATCATAACAATTAGTAATAAATTTAAATTGCCTGATATAATTCTGTGGGTCAACAGAGAAGCTACCTAATTTACGGGTAATCTGAGATAGATCAAAAAGGGAAAAAGGCACATGGATGTTAACAAGTCCCTTGGGGCCAGCTTGCTCCCACAGTGGTAGCAGAGCTTGAGGAGAAGAATGAGGAGTAGAGGGCCACTGAGCAGCCATCTGTCTGGTAGACACGTGTGAGCAATCATCTGTAGAGCAGCTACAGAGGTGCTGCCGGTCACCCTGGGAAACACAGGCAGATGGCATTTCAGTGTGTGCCTTGCAGTGAGAGGATTGCTGTCAACAGCACAATGAAGCGTCATGTGCACTGCAACAGGGTGGCTGTTGCATTTCACAAGAGGAGCCACAAGGGGGTGCCCGTTGATAGTGAGACCCCTGCAAATATGGCAGTGCCCGGCCACGTGGTGGAAGGTTGTAACATAGCGACCGTTCCGGCACAAGCTGGAACAATCACGTGGCCTGCTGGAAAGACATAGTGACCAAGACCTAGTATGGTGGGCGGGTGGTGAGAATGCTGTAGGGGATAGAGAATTCTCAGGAGAATAAGAAGTCGGAGACTGAGAGGAAGCGCTAACAGAGGGATTAGAGCCCCTGGGAGAGTTATGGGTCCCGGGAGATGGAGGGGAAGAAGATCGCACAGCAGGAGATAAAGGTGAGGAACCATTTTGGGGGTAGGGAAGTGGCATCCAGGAAAACACCGGAGGGCAGGACGGAAAGGTTTGCAGCGCGGTAGAATTAGGTAAAAGTATCTGAGCGGGAGCACAAGACTTAATGAGAGACAGGTGTGTTCTCAGAATAAGAAAGGCCTGAATATAAGGGAGTTATAATAACTTGTCACCGGCCTGACAGAAATCATACAAGTTTCTGAGAATGCAGGGGTCAGATGTTCCTTCCTTGGGCCAACGATTGCCACTAAGTGGGTAGGTTGGCCAGACCTCCTGGCAGTAAAAAGTTAATTGTTTAGTTTTTATGGTACTTTTAATTTTAAGAGTATGTAAATTGGAAAATAGGCATTGTAAGGGTGTCTTTTGGGAGTTGGAAAATATGTTTCCCATGACTGATTCAGGCAAGAAATAAGCTGTGGTCCAGAGAACAAGCCATCACTCGTTTGTGGTACCACACGGCGGCTAAGGTTCCAAAAACTTGTATATTCCAGTCGTCACTGAGAGATTTACAAGTGAAGTTCACATGGGGTCAGTAACAGTTTTGCCCGTGAAAGCACGAGGCTTTAAGGGAAGTGAGGGTCTTTCAGTGTGGGCAGTCCAAAAATCTCTGCTTTGGGCTATCTGAACCCAAAGAATGTGAGAGATTTTAGAGTGTGGACACAGGTTTCCCCAGAAAGAACCCTGCCCTGGGCTGTCCTAAGGACGTGAAAATGCCACAGACCCATGGGAACAGGGAGAACAGTTGACTGGGGCTGCCCAGTGCCAAAAGTTCCCCGGAGAGTGCTCACCTGAAATCAATCTAGCTGATGGTGAGTGCAGGCGGCTGGCGACAAGGATGTATTGGGAGAGGAGAAAGTGCGGGAATTAATCCAGGATGTTATCCGGTTCGTGAATCGGCTGGGGGACTCAACTGGGTGTGTCCCAGGAGTTAGTTGCCGGCCGATCCGAGTCACAGCACCAAATGATAAGATTATTTCCAAAAGATGAAAAATATTTCCAAAAGATGAGAAGTATAAAACAAAAAGCGGCCTTTATTCTGAGAACATGGAGAGAGATGACTGGCACCCCCCACCGCTGGCGTCCGGTGATCTCTCCGGCGGACACGTGGCATGGGGGGTATGTAAGTAGCCTCGGTTTGGGGTGGAACCTAAGGGGGCATCAGGGATGCACGGGTAGCCCATTGGTCCTAGGTTTCGTGCCATGGGTAAATTCCCAGGAACAGGGAAGACGGCATCACAGGTAAATTCCTAGGGGTGGGGGAGATAGGAGCTTCCTAGTTCCGGTTACAGTGTCTGGCCTAGAAGCCTTTCAGGTAGGTTTTAAAATTCCATTTTCAATTTCATTGAATGATATTGGGTTATTTAGAATTTTTATATCTTCTTGATTTAGTTTGAGTGATTCATATGTATTTAGCAATCTCCTGTGTTTTTCATCTTATTAGAATACAGGTTCTTGAAGTAGGTATTGAGGGACTTCTGTATTTTTGCACTGTCTGTTGTGATTTCACATTTTTCATTCCTAATTACATGGATTTGAGTCTTTTCCTTTTTTCATAAGGTTTACTGAAGGTTTGTCAATTTTATTTAGTCTTCCAAAGAACCAACTCATGGATTCATTAATTCTTTGTATTGTTTTTTTAGTGTCCATTGCATTAATTTCTGCTCTGATCTCCCTCACTGAGTTTTAGGCTTGACTTGCTTTTTCTAGAAGCTTGAGGTTCAACTTTATATTGTTTACTTGAGGTAGTTCTGATTTTCTGATATGAGGATTTCACTGTTATAAATTTCCCTTGTAGGACTGCATTCATAATACCCCATAAGTTCTGATATGTTATATTGGCATTATCATTTTTTTTGAGACATTGTGTCACTGTGTAGTCTAGGATAGCTTTAAACTCACTGTGTAGCCCAGGCTGGTCTCAAACTTGCAGCAATCCTCCTGTTTCAGCCTCCAGAGTGCTGGGATTACAAGCATATGCCAACCATTTTTGTTTAATTGTAGAAACTGTCTAATTTCTTCTTTAACTTTATCTGTGACCTCATGGTTGTTCAGGAAGGTGTTACTTATTGACTGATTTGATTGGTACTTGGAATTGAACTTAGGACTTTGCACTTGCCAGGCAGGTGTTATGCTGCTGAGCTACATCCTCAGTCCAGGACAGTGTTATTTAATTTCAATGCATTTATGAAGTTTTGGTGATTTCTTTTGTCATTGAATCCCAATTTCATTTCATTATGGTCTGATAATATGATTTAGAAATTTCAGTTCATTTGCATTTAATTAAACATGTTCTGTGAGCTAATACATGGTTTGTTTTGGAGAAGACAATGTGTGTGCAGCTGAGAAGAATGTGTATTCTGATGTCATGGGATAGAACACTTTGTAGATGTCTGCCAAGTCCATTTGCTCAGAAGTTTGGTTCAGCTTTGCTATTTTTTTGTTGTTTTTTCTGCCTAAATGATTTTTCTATTTGTGACAGTGGATATTGGGGTTCCCCCATCATAATTGTACTAGCTTATTTGACTTTTATGTTTGTTAATACTTGTTTTATACAGTTGGGCACACCAGTATTTGTTGCATATATATTTATGATTGATAACTCTTCCTCTTGGATTGTTCTCTTTACAAGGATGTAGTGATCTTCTCTATCTCATCTAATCAGTCTTTGCTTGAAATCCACTTTGACTGCAAATAGAATAGCAACTCCTGCTTTTTTCCCAGTTTCCTGTCACATGGAGTATTGTTTTCCATTCTTTGACTTGTAGTTTATGAATTTATTTTGAGTCACATGTGTTTCTTGTATGCAGCATATTGTTGGATCTTGCTTCTTGATCCATTCTGCCAGTCTGTTTCTTTTGATCGGTCAACTGAGACCATTTACACTGATGGTTACAGTTGATACATATATTGGCTTGTCCTTGTTGTGTCATTTTCCTGTTGTTGGTTCCTTTTTTTTTTAGCCCCTCCTTTTAATTACTTAACTTGCCTGGTGGATTCATTTTGTTGGGGTTCATTAAGTTGTAGTCCTTGTTATTTCTAGAATGTACTTCAGAACATTTTGGAGTGTTGGCTTGATGATTATGTGTTTTTTCATGTGTTCTTTGTAATGGAAGTATCTTATTTTTCCTGAAGTTTTGAAATATATTTTGTGGGGTCCGTCAGTCTGGGCTAGAGGTTGTTTTCTCTTAGGGCTTGAAATACTTCACTCCAAGCTCTTGTTGACTTAATGTTTTATGTTGAGAAATCTGCTCTGATTCTGGTGGGCTTTATTGGTGATTTGTTTGTTTTCTCTAACATAACAGCTTCTTGTTTTTTTTTTTTTTTTTTTGAGACAGCCTTGATATGTAGTCCAGACTGGCCTTAAACTCACTAGCTCAGCCTGGTCTTGAACTCATGATGATCCTCCTGCCTTAGGTTCCTGAGTGCTGGAGTTACAGGCCTGTACCACCATGCCTGGCTCTAGCAGATTTTAATATTCTGTTCTTGTACTTAATTTCTGGAATCCTGATTATTTTATACCTTGGTATAGATTTTTTTGGTCATGGCTTAATGGAATTCTAGATGCCTCATTTATCTGTATGCCAAATTCTTTTTCCATGCTTTGGAAGTTTTCACTCACTATTTTTTTTTTTTTTTTGTCTTTTTCCTTTTAATTGGTACTGGGGATCGAACTTACGACTGCCTGCTTGCACAGCAGGCACTTATGCCACTGAGCTAAACCCCCAGCCCCTCTCCCACTATTTCTATGAAGAGGTTTTATTATGCCATTTATGCCAACTCCTGCTTTTTCATTGATTCTGATCAATCTTAATGTTATTCTTTTCATCATCTAGCAGCTGTTGGATTAACTTTTTGTGGTCTCTTGCTGTTTTCAAGAAATCTTTCTTTACATGATCAATAACTACAATCCTTCTTTGTCTGATATTTTGTCCTCACATTGGCTCATTCTGCTGCATATACTTTTTTTTTTTTTTTTTTTTGGTCTTTTTTGAGACAGGGTCATGCTATATAGTTCAGGCTGGCCTTGGGCTCACTTTGTAGTCCAGACTGGCTTTGAACTTGCAGCAATCCTCTTGACTCAGCCTCCTGAGTGCTAGGATTACAGCAGTGTGCCACCATGCTCTGTTTGCATATACTTTCAATGTAATTTTTCATCTCCTGGATGTCTATTTGAATCTGTTTCATGCATTCCACTTCTTTCCTATGTTGATCATTCATGGTTTACATCATTTTTCTAAGCTCCTTTATAGTTTTTTTGGTCTATATCTGCTCAGGAGTCACTAACCTTGTCTTTCTTTATGGTCACCATCCGTGGTGTTATCTGAGAAATTGTTTCTGATTTGACTTTTTTTTCTACAGCCTCATTCACCTGCTTTGTTCCTTCTGCTGTTGTCTCTTCAGAGAGTACAGGTGGGTGACTTTCAAGTTGTTCCACCTCACTGTCCCTTGGTTTGCCCTTGGTGAGCTGGAAGTCTGGCATTGTATCTTTCTTTCTTCCATGTCCTCTCATTCTTTTCTTTTTTTTTTTTTTTAGTTTAATTCCTGGTTTGATGCTTGTAAATTGCTTACGGCAGGTAGCTTTTATTGCTAGTATTAAGAACCCTTAGGAAATGATTTCTTGTCAGAGATCTCTTCCAGGTGTAGTTGGCTTTTGAATTTTGACTCTGTTACAAGATCCTACTTTTTGGGGCTGGGGATATAGCACAGCTCAGCAGCACAGCACCTGCCTGGCAAGTGTGAGGTCATGAGTTCGATTCCTGGTAATCCCCCAAATCCTGCTTCTTCAATTTATTGGGGATGAGAAGTTACTGTTTATTTTGCCTATTTCCTGGTTCTGTGGCACTGGCCTGTAGTATAGGTTATGATCTCTAGGCAGTCTCACTCTTGCATACCAGAATGAACAACTGATTAGAATAATTATGTCATCTTGGGGGCAGTTAGCAATAACAATAGCACTGAACACAGTCTAGAAAATGGCTGATTGTAGGAACTGTTAGTTTTCCACCTTTAACTGTATGAAGCAGATTTATGGTCATATAGCAAGATCTAACACAAACTAGAAAATTGTATACAGTAAATATGCCCTCTGTATGGTGATTTTTACCTTCAGGGGAGAAAATTTAAAAGGGACTAGGGGAAAAATAGAGAAAGAGAAGAAGAGATTAGAAGCAAGGCTAGAAGATAAAGGAAGATTACGTTAAACTTTGGGAATCCGGTGAAGAAGACAGGAGGGAAAGAGAAAGAAGAAATAAAAATAAGAACAGAACAGAACAACAATGAAAAAAACTAGAAGCAATGGTCACACTCTTCTAGAAACAGGAACAAACAATCAAGACAAAAGAAAACAAGTCAGAAACAAGATGAGAGAAAATTTTAAAAATTAGGAAAAAAAGCCCCTTCTTTGCATGTCTGTGCTGTCCCTGGTAGACGAAGTGGGCAGACAGAGTCCAGATCTGTGTTGAGTAACCCCAGCAGTCCAGCTGTAGTTGTAGGGTGGGTAGTAGATAACCCCAGCCAGCCTGCACCTTAAGTTGCTGAGGTTCAGGCTGGTTTCTGGTTGTGAGGCTGGAACCTGCAGCACTCCCTGTGCCTCCTGCTGGCTTGAACACAGCTCCGCCTTACCATGACACTGGGAGGTGTTGTATGGAGCCAGCCTGCAGCTGCTGTGACTTCCAGGCTCCTGTTGGCTCCTGTCTAACCATCCATCCTCCGCTCCTGGGGGATAGCTGAACCCCAGAAACTTAACAACCACTGCAGTCTGCTGTGTCCACTGTCCATCCTGCTGTTATGTTTCTCCATCGGGGCCTCTGGGGTCAACAGTAGTCACCATGCGCCTGCAGGTTCCAGCTGCTCCTCCATCACAGTGGGGCTCAGGGAAAAAGTGCTGCTTGCCACCTCCTCCTGCACTGAGGTCTCTCTCTTTGCTCTCCCTTTGGCTTCAGTTCTCACTTCGGATCCTTGCTGGGTTCTGGAGACCGCCTTTCCCTCCTTCTTCTCTTCTTCACATTGCTGTATTCTAGCATCTGGACACCAAATCTTAGACAGGCTGTTTCTCTGCTCTTCCTCGCTCCACCCTCTTCCTGGAAGTCTTGAACTTTTTCTTTTTTTGAGACAAGGTCTCACTATGTAGTTTAGGTCTTGAATTCATCGTGTAGCCTCTGTTGGCAGCCTCCTGAGTGCTGGTGTTGCCTTGGGTGATGAGGTCTCAGACTGGTTTGTTGGTTTTTATTTTGTGGGGAACAAAGAATGAGACATGGCATGCATAAGGGAAAAGCAGCAAAATTTAATAAAATTTAATTAGGCAGTGCTATGCTCAGAGTAAGCAGGCACCTGCTGCAGGAGAGGAAAATAGGACTAGCACTAAATACTTCGGGTTTAAGAATTCAAAATATTGTACTGGATCGAGGGCACCTCTTGCTGGGTCTCCAGAGCAAGATTGAGCTGGTCAGCTGTATCTACTGTGCCTGTCCTTCCTGTGACTCCTGCTCAGTGGATGAATTGCAGGCTGTAACAGCACACACCTATAATCCCAGCACTCAGGAGGTTGAGGCAGGAGGATTATTTTGAGTTTGAGGCAAGCCTGGGCTACATAGTGAGACCCTGTCTCAAAAAAAGGATGAATTAATATTTGGTCCCAGTGAACAAATCTTCAGCAAGTGCCCAGTAAACAAAGTTCATTGTGGGTCATACAGGAGGCTGTGGGATGCAGGTGTATGGTCTCTATGCGGGGGAGCAGGCCTGAGGACAATGGTTCAGGTGGCCCTGGGGTATGGCCCCACGCAGATGAGTGGAGAGGGGTGGTCCCAGCCCCAGTTGTGTGGTCTGTGTTACTGGCTTTTAAAAATTTTTAATGTCTGCATGCATGGAATCACAGAGTACCACAGAGCTCTCATTTGTAGTTTGCAGTAAATTTGGGTAAAAGTTTGGCCATTTTTAACATGCCCCACCCCCTTCAGCTAGCCTATTTGGTGTTGTCCCGCAGCACCCTGATATTCTGGGGGTTTTCTTTGTCTTTTTGTCTCTCTCTTTTTTTTTTTTTCTTTTTTCCTTTTTATCGGTACCGGGGATCGAACTCACAACTGCCTGCTTGCAAGGCAGGTGCTTATGCCGCTGAGCTAAATCTTCAGTCCCTTTTTGTCTCATTTTTGTGAAGTTCCTGTTGTTGTCATGTTCATTAACCCTTGCTTCTGCTGTCTAATCTGTTGAAATCTCTGATGGTGTAGTTTTTCTCTAGAATTTGAACTGAGTCTCTGCAGTGCCTCTCTTTGACATGCTTGAACTTATTTCTTTAGCTTGTTTTTTTTTTTTTTTGCGCTGGGAATTGAACTCAGGACCTTGCACTTGCCAGGCAGGCACTTGTGCCACTGAGCTATATCCCTGGCTTCTTTAGCTTCTTGAACATAGAGAATACAATTCACTCCCTTGAGTGTCCACACTGACAATGAGTCTACTTGACATCTCATTTCTGGGTCAATTTATTCTTTTCTTTCTTTCTTTCTTTCTTTTTTTCTTTCTTTCTTTCTTTCTGTCTGTCTGTCTGTCTGTCTGTCTTTCTGTCTTTCATTCTTTCTTCCTCTTTCTCCTCTACCTCCTCCTCCGCCGCCTCTTTCTCGTCCTCCTCTTTCTTCTTCCTTTTCCTCCATCTCCTTCTTCTTTAACGAAAAACCTCGCTAGTATGGTCTTGAATTCTCTATGTAGCTCAGGCTGGCCTCAGACGTGGTGGGGTGCTACTTGACAACTGAGATTACAGGTGCCTCGGCTACTTGACAACTGAGATTACAGGTGTACACCACTATGCACAGCTCTGGGTCAGTTTCGGTGGGCTGATTTCTCTCTTTATTAGGGGGTTGTCCTGCTTTTTTGCATTCCTGTTTATCTTTTACTAGAGTGGGCCTTGTTGGGTGGTAGGTAATATTTTACTCCTATAAAAATTGTTGAGCTTTATCCTGTGTACAGTTGTTTGGACACAGTTTGACCCTTGCAGGGCTTGCTTTGACAGGTGGGACAGGACTAATAATTCATCTATATCTGCTTTTGGCCCCCTGTTGAGGCAAAACCCTCTGAGAGTTGTTTTGGGCTTCCCTGCCTGGCAAGGGAGATTTCTGCTCTAACTTTTGGAAGAGGAAGTGTCCTAGCCCTGTCTCATTCTGCATCAGTTTATCAAGCCGGGACTCCTAGGGGACCCTGGAGCAGTCTGTGCCACTGTTTTCTGTTCGGGTTCCTGCCCTGCAAACTCTGGATGTCCGGGCCTTCCCAGCCCATGTCTCCAACTCTTCCTGGGATGTTCCTCTGCACAGGAGAGGTGCCTGGGTGACTCGTGTGCATCTCTCAGGATGTGCTGTCCCTTGTTGCCTGCTACCCACGGGGCCTGAGATGTCACTCAAGTTTTGTCTGGCCTCTGTTGTTAAAGGAAAGAAGGTGAATCAGTCCCTGTTACTTCCTCCTGACTGGACACTCTTGAATTGTAACCCAGTTCTACAGTGTGCAGCATTGTGTTCAATTAAAAGCCCATAATCAATTTAAAAAGTTTTCTTAGGTTTGCCGGTGGGAGCCCAAGAGCACTGCCTCCATTTCACTGCCCTTTGTGGGTCTAACAGTAGGATTCATGGTTCATTAAGTTGTCATTTAGGCTTTTTTTTTTTTTTTTTTAGATAGCATCACCTTATGTAGTTCAGGCTGGCCTTGAACTCACTGTGTAGCATAAGCTGGCCTCAAATTTGCAGCAGTCATCCTGCCTCAGTCTCCCCAGTGCTAGGGTTGTAGCTATGTGCCACCATGCCCATTTTATGTAGGACTCTTGGCCCCTCACTTGTTCTTTTCAGTGTTAGAACTACCTCATTGCATCAACTCCCAATCATTTTCCAGATAATGGTAATAAAATAGCTAGTACTTCATGTTCTATGTACTGTTCTGGGATTGTTGTGTTATGTGATTCAGTCTTTAACCAACTCTAGAAAGTCACAGCATCATTTTTTTTTTTTTTGTCTTTTTCCTTTTTACCGGTACGAGGGATCGAACTCACGACTTATGCCGTGAGCTAAATCCCCAACCCCACAGCATCGTTCTTGATGTGCAGCCGGGTGTGGTGGTGAACACTTGCAACTCCAGCCCTTGGGAAGCTGAGAAAGGAGGAGTTCGAGACCAGCCCCGGCTACAGAATGAGCTCAAGGCCAGCCTGAACTGTATAGTGAGACCCTGTCTCAAAAAGACAAAAAAAAAAAAAAAAAAAAAAAAAAGACAAAAAAAAATCGATGTGCAGATAAGGTAGCCTAACTGAGATCACACAGCTGGGAAGTAGCCTCTGGGGGTTTAGGCCTATGCTCTGGTTCCAAAGATCTTACTGCTCACCAGTACACAAGAACTACTTCTAATAGATTTGTTCTGTTCATCTAGGGGAGGCTGGTGGGCACGAGCTGCCTCCACTTTCAAAAAATGCATTAGGAGACTGTGTCTCAGCTATGGTTTCCTGGTCTTGTGCTGCTTTTTAAATTTTTTTATTTATGTATACCTGGGTCCTATATGCCTGTAGTTCAGTTTCACAGGATGATAACTAATCTCCCAACTGCCTTTCTCCAAATGCACTTCCTGCCCAAACCTTCTTAAGTTTTCCAGTGTGGTCTTCATATATCAAACTTAAAAACAACCTCATGCATTTTTTTTTTTTTTTTTGAGACAGGGTCTAGCTATGTAGTTTAGGCCAGCCTTGAATTTATTGCTGTTTTTCCCTGAAAATAAGACCTAACTAGAAAATGAGCCCTAGAATGATTTTCAGGATGATTCTAATATAAGCCCGTCCCCTCAAAATAAACCTCAGTTAAGATTGTCAGCCAAACAGACGCATTAATGTGTTTGTTGCAATATGCAATGGATTTATTAAATTATAAAACAATATTTACTTTAAAAATATTTATATAATTAAATATAATATTATTGACAGTACTTAAAATACATGATAATATAATTTTTAGTAAATACCCAAGTGGACACCTTTGGAGGAGAGGTAAATGCCAACGTAAGTGGAACTCGAGATTTATTGCCAAATGACTGACCCGAATATAGGCACAATGCATGAATAATGTGTGCATTTGATAAACGGAGAGACATGGTTATGTCTAAGATGAATCTTTGTAATTTTCCATGTGTCGTGATGGACATACTGCATGTACTTCATGTGAAATAAAGAAACATTTTCTAAATTTTGGTGCCTGCAATTTTTTTGTTACTTTTGTGTGCACTGTGATTCTTTTTTTGTTTCTGTTTTTAACTTTACTTTTTGTTTGTACAAGTGATAGAACCCATGACCGTGAGCTTGCAAAGCAGGTGCTTATGCCACTGAGCTAAATCCCTGGCTAAATTTTTAAATTATTATTATTTTGTCTTTTTGAGACAGGGTCTCACTATGCAGTTCAAGCTGGCCTACAACTCACTTTATAAACTCAAATTTGTGGCAGTCCTCCTGCCTCAGCCTTCAAAGTGCTGGAATTACAGGCATGTGCCACTATGTCCAGCCTCTCATTATTTAACTTTTTTTTTTTCCTTTTTCTTTTTTTGTACCAGGGATTGAACTCAGAACCTCACACTTGCCAGGCATGTGCTTGTGCCACTGAGCTAAATCCCTGGCCTCAGCCTCTCATTCTTTTTTTTTTTTTTTTTTTTGTCTTTTTCGTTTTTATCGGTACCAGGGATCGAACTCACGACTGCCTGCTTGCAAGGCAGGCACTTATGCCGCTGAGCTAAATCCCCAGCCCCAGCCTCTCATTCTTAACTACCATTTTTTGTTGCCAAAATTAAGCCTGCAAATAGCATCTGATTTAATGGAAATTTTGTGAAGCCCCAGCTTGCAGGAGGTGGTGGGAATTCTTGGGGAAAAGTCACTGATGGCTGTTCCCAGTGCACTAAGAGCAGGCTGCACGAACAAGAAGCGCTCATTTCAGGAGAGCTCTATCGCTGGACTTCAGAGACTGCTGCTGACAGCGCTGTTGGAAATGGAATCGCCAGCAATTCAGGCCAGAATTCAGGGCTTGTAGAGTTATGATGATGTTCTAGAAGATGACGCGACCATATTTGAATAAATGTAGATTTTTGTAGATGAATAAATGAATTAATGTAGATGATTGTACATGAAAAAAATACATTCCCTGTAAATAATCCCCTGTTGTGTCTTGGAAAAAAAAATTCATATAAGACCCGTCTTTTGGGGGAAACAGCCGCATTTACTCATTGGTCTGGGGAGTTCATCTGTGCCAGGTTCTAGGGAGCAGAGGGAGCTTTGTGTGGGAGTTGGTCCCTGTCCCCAAGTAGCTGGCAGTCTATAGGGAGACGTGAGAGAAGTAGTTGTGACATGCAGGTGTTCTGCAGTGCACAGCTCTGAGGAAATGGACCGTGGAACCAGGGAGTGTCACTGCTTCAGGAAGTGTTGCCGAGAGGGCTGTGGCCGTGCAGTGCAATCCCGTCACTCGGAGCCAGCGGCAGGAGGATTGCCGCGAGTTCAAACCCAGCCTGGGCTACACAGTTTGAGTGCAAGGCTGTCCTGGAATATATAGCAATACCCTGTCTCATAAAACAAAAAAACAAAAAAGGTGTTGCCAAGGGCTGCTGGTCATGTAAAGTTGGTGACCATCCTCCTGGGCCGGTGGGGAGCAGGAAGTTGCCGCAGCAGAGAGCCGGCTCCTGCAGGTTCCACCAGCTGAGCCTATCTGGAGCTGGGTCTCACCTCTCTGCGGACTCCCGGGGCTGCGGGCAGGGATCGCCGCCTGTGATTGGAGGACTCGTGCTGCCGGGATGTGGAACTTGGTAGTGTCACCGCAGCGGATTGGCTGGGCCCTGCTGCAGTGAGAATGCAGACTGGATGCTGTTCGCTGCTGCGCTGGGTGATGAGCTAGGACTGCTGAATGGCAGCTCTCAAGTTGCTTCTGCCTCTGGGAGAGGTCTGCTTGGATATCGCGTTTTCCTTTGAGAAACGAAAAAGTCAAAGCTCTGCTCCCTGGCTACTTACAGAAGTGCGGTTTTATTGAAGAGCCCTGCTGCAGTCTTTACTGCCCGCAGCCAGAGCCAGCTTCTTCTCAGGCCAGGCACGACAGCAGCATTAGGAAAGAGCTTTTGCGTTTGGAGCTCCCAGCCTGAGTGCTCCCCAGGCCGGTCGTCCAGGCAACTGTGCCAGCAGAAACCCTAGGGACTGTGGTCTCATTCCTCCAAAGCCAGCGGCCACCAGGCCACCATCGGCAGCGTTGGGAGGACACCGGGATGCTGCAGGTGCTGTGGCATTTTCTGTCTGGCTTCCTCCCCAGGGCTGGGTGCCAGGGCACCAGAGAGGGCTCCGATCACGGAGTTAAAGGCATCCAGGGAGACCAGGTGCCAGGCTTTCTGGGCAAACAGGACGGAAGGGCTGACGCCCCGGAAAAGAGACCCACCATCTTGCTGGTGGTTGGACCGGCAGAACAGTTTCCTAAGGTAACAACACCTGAGAGGCTGGGCTGGGCATTTCCCCCCGCCCCAGGGAAAAAAGCTGGGGTGTAGGAAAAAAGAGAGGAATTACTTTAAAAACATCAGCTTGGTAGTGAGGGTCAGAGATGTGTCAGGCAATGAACAGAAGCCCACTGATTCAGCCAGAATCTCCCAAGGCTCCCATGAAAGCTTTCTTATCCCTTGGGACCACACAGAATGCAATAGAGCAAAAAAGGAAGAGCAGTTTCAATAGACTTGCCTTAGGATTTGTCAGCTTGCTGGCAGAAAGCCATCTGAAAGTAAGAGACAAACTAAAGCCGAGTGGTAGCTCATCTGAGCAATCCGGAGAGCACAACAGAGTTGCTGTGGAAGTCCAACCTAGTGGCCCTAGCCAGGGATAGTTTTTTGTGGGTGTTGTTGAAGGTCACACTCCCCTTGCCTCAGTGGGATTCTCTTGACTTTTGGGTCCCAGAGGAAGTGGGAAGGGATGGGGTCATGTCCTAGAGAGGGTGGAATCTTACCTGGGGTCTGCCCAGTGCCAGGGCTCTTTGTCCCTGGTGACCCCCAAGCATGGCTGCCCCATCCGGGCTTCACAAGAGCCAAGGTGAGTGACAGTGCTTTAGTTTTATATGTGGGGAAAATGAGGTGCAAAAGGGTCAATATTTTACCCAGGGGTAAGCAATTGAGGTCAGGTGAAGCTGAGATTAAACCCCAGGTCTGCCGGGAATGTTTCCCCTTCTGTCTCCGTCGTGTCCTTACGCAGCAGTGCACTCGCAGCAGTGCACTTGGCTCCTTGAGTTCTTAGCGTAGAGCACTTCCTGAGCTTCGGTTATTTTGAATCTTTTCTCTTTCCTTAGAGGAGGGACAGAGAAGCTATCTACCCTGTTTTTGGTACACTGAAGATGCCCTGGATGTAATCTCTACATTTAAGAAATAAATGAGTATCTATCTATGTACTAAGAGTGACTTTTACAGGGACAACTTTAGCGGTTACTGTGGGTACTGACATTGAGGAGAATCCTGAGGGTTGGGCTGTTTGCTGTCCTCAGTCTCTGTGGCATCTGAGAATCTGAGATATGCGCACTTAATGTACTACCACAGTGTCACTTTCTGCCTTTGCCTTTCGCTTGTTTTAGACACCATTAGAAATGGCAGCAGGGCTAGTTTTTATGAGGAAGTTTTATCTACAGCCCTGGCTGCCTCATGGCCTGAATTAGCTGTCTGCCTTTTTAAAAGCACTCCCATCTTTAAAAAAAAAAAAAAAAAACTGTAATAATTAACCGCTCCATTTTCCAGGCTCACACAGGCCCCCTTTGCCAGCTCCCCCCAGGAGTGACCTCAGGTGGGGCTTTCTGTCCAGGGCAGCCTAGTTCTTGGCCTGCAGACCCAGGGACCCACACTGTTCCTGGCTCGGTTCCCACCAGCGAGATTACTTGGCTGGTTGCTGGGGCTTGGGGTAGTGAGAGGAGGTGGAGCAGCTGGTTTGGTTTGAAGGTGAGTAAGCGCCCAGGTGGGCTTGTAGACCCTTGAGAAGGGAAGGGGGGTGGTGGTGGATTTGTGCGGTGACAGCGAGTATGAGATTCTGTCCCCGAGGCGAGGCTACCCCTTTTCAGCTAGAGGCCTCCAGAGTTCTTGGAAGCTGGAAGTTCCCTGACCTCTCAGGCTCCCCGGTGACTAGCAGCCCTACTTCGTTTAGCTCTCACTTCCCCTAGGTAAATGTGTGTCTCTGTGATTCGGGTTCTGGAGGCTTTCATTCCAGGAACCGCGCCAGTTTCCCCCTTTATCTTCGGCTTCCAGTTAATTGCGGCCGAGCAAGGGAGCCTCGTAGTCTGGAGTGGGAGGTGGCCTCGTGGCGCCGGAGCTTGCTCTGATCCTGAGGGGCTGGCTTCGCTGCAGCGCAGAGCTTCTGGCTCATTGTGTGTGTAATTGCCAAGTGTAAGCAGGTCTCACTGGAAACCGGCTGTGCTGGGCTGTCATGGCAACCTGGTCATCAAATGATACGGTAGCCACAGTAACCAATGAGAGTGGAGGGTTCGGGGTGGGTGGGGCTTTCAAGGCTGCTTCATAGACTAATGTTTCTGGCTCGCAGTGAGTCAGCCATGGAGGGGGTGGGGAGGATGCGAGGTCTCACCTGATGCTGCGGCTTCTATAGGCGTTGGCCCTGTTCTTACTCATTGTATTCTGGTCCTAACAGGAAGTACCTGCTTGGGGGCTTGTGGTAGGATGAGGAAAGCTTATCTGTCTGTAAAGAGATACTTGAGGGAGGGCCTGCTTCTTCACAGATGAAAAGAAATCTGATGCCACTAAATTCTGAGGGACACAGCGTCCTGGCGTTTTTGAGTGCCCAGCGTGGGCAATGGACATGAGAGGAGCAGGAGGAAATAGATCTGGGTGGCAGAACTAGAATGAAGGGAGCCGAGGAGAATGTGCACTGTCCAGGGCTGGGAGCTGGAAGCCAGGACTGGAAGCCAGGCCTGTGCTTGGCGTCCGTGAAGCATTGTGTCGTTGCAGAGGCAGTCAGTAACCTTAGCTAAGACCAGATTTGCTTGTTACGCTTTCCCACATCCCTCCTCCCTCCAGCGGCACCGTTTGGAACTGGACTTTGCAGTCCTCTTGTGGCAGAGTTGGTTTTGGATGCTTTTAAGTGAATGTTGTCACCAGAGCCCAGCCTAGCTGTGAGCCTGAGCCCAAGTCTGGCCTATCTCTCAGGGCCGCTGTGCTGGGCGCTGAGGTTAAGGGCATATGCACTGACTCCACTGGGCCTCACAGGGTGCGAGTGTTCCTGGCCTGGGACCCTGGGCTGTCTGGGAAGCATCCTTGGTACTGTGTGAAGGTGGAGTTCTGAATATCTCGAGAAATATAGGGGATGGGTTGTTTAAATAAGTAAGCAAACATCAGTTTAGTTTTACCCAGTGAGGACACTGTGGATCCCAGTCACAGTGGCAAAAACAAAGAAAAGGAGCCTTGCACTAGGATTGACGTTAACATTGTAAAATGACGTGTTCACAGACAGATGCCGAGCCAGTCGGAGAACTTCTCCAGGCGTCCTGAAACTGCTGCACTGTGTGGGTTAGAGAGGGTTGTTAAGAGTTGGGAAAAGTTCATTGTTTTTTTTGTTAGCAAACAGTTGTCCCTGTAGTTGTGTGATAATACTTAACACTACTCTCTGTCTTTTTTCTGAAACAGTGTCTCACAATGTAGTCCAGGCTGACTTGTTTGTGTTTTTTTTTTTTTTTTGGTACCAGGGATCGAACTCAAGATAGCGTGCTTGCAAGGCATGTGTTTATGCCACTGAGCTAAATCCCTGGCCCAGGCTGACTTTGAACTCTTGGTGATCCTCCCGCCTCAGCTGCCCAAGTGCTGGGATTCTAGGCATGCATCACTATGCCTGGCTTGATTGTTTTCAAATCTTTTCTCAGATTTGTTTTATATATACTATAAACCTCAATGGAACAATTACTCTTAGCAAAACTGTGTCCACTACTTTATTAGGAATGGGCTGGGGATTTAGCTCAGTGGGATAAGTACCTGCCTTGCAAGCAGGCGGTCATGAGTTCGATCCCCAGTACCAATAAAAAAAAAAAAAAAGAATACTTTATTAGGAAATGAACATCTCTAGTCAAGCAATTTATCCAGGCAACATGTTGGCTATTTTGTATTGGAAAAACTGTAGTCTTCCCTAAAATAGGACACTTAACAGATTTGTGTCTCTTTTTAGAGAAATTATTTTGGCTTTTTGAGATAAGGTTTTGGTATGTAGTTCAAACTAGGCCTTGAACTTACTAGGTAGCCCAGATTGGCCTTGAACTTGCAGTGTTCTTTCTGCCTCAGCCTCCCAAGTGCAGGGATTGCAGGCATGCAATACTGTCCTCACAGAGGGTGACCCAGTGTGTACTTGGGGCCTCAGAGGCTAGCTAAGCAAGCGTTCAGGGCTTCTAATGAAGTCCCTGGTATAATCCAGGAAGAGATTAGAAGCAAGAAAGGAAACACAAAGGCCCAAACCAGTAGCTTTCTGCTTTCATGGACTCCCGCAGTGGAGATAAAATGTGTCTTAAAGCCAGGTGTGGTATCCCAGACCTGTAATCCCAGCACTCGGGAGGCTGAGGCAGGAGAATTGCTGCAAGTTCCAGGCCAGCCTGGGCTACACCATGAATTCAAATTCAGGCTGAACTACATAGCAAGACCCCATGTGGGAGGAGAAAATAGCCCCAGAACAAAATAGTCTGGGTTGGGCAGCTCCGGCAGTTTGCCTGGATCATCAGCCTAGGGCTTGCTTTTACAAAGTCATCACCAGGTCTCTCTCCAGATGCCAAAACTTTCGGTCCTTGTTTATGGCCTCTGGATTACATCTTATTCTAGAAACCTCTCCAGAGCTTCTTAAAAAGCTTTGCTGTGAGTTCACAGGTCTTTTTCATATAGTTACTTCCAAATGGTAACCATCTTTTTATTGGTACTGGGGATGGAACTCATGACCTGGCACTTGCTAGGCAAACACTTGTGCCACTGAGCTAAATCCCTGGCCGGTAACTACCCTTTTCAGCTACCCTTTGAATCCATCCTGTTCTTTCGGCCACTCTGACCAAGGCTCCTTCTCCGTAGTCTGCCAGGAAGAAAAGGGGGGATGCTGGCTGGGCTGGGGAGGACTGTCCTTGTCCTTAGGTGACCAGGCCTTCCTAGCCCTGCTGGGTAGCCCAGGGTAAGTTTCTGCAACACCGAAGCGGCTGTTATTGCTATTATGCACGCATGGCTACAGAGTATGACCTGGCTGAGTTTTTAATTTTACTTTGATTTCAAAAGCTTCTGTATTGAACAGCAGTGCTGCTAGCCTAGAAGCAGGTGCAGGTTCACGCATCTGGGGAGTCCCTCCGTAGAGACCATTGGACCCCACAGTGCCCCCTCTCCCAGCCTACTGTCCAGTCCTGGGTGACTTAGAGTTTAAGGGAAGCCTGCAGGCTGTGCTTAGTTTCTGGGTGCTCTGTCACAGTGGCCCGTGAGCTGCACAGGAACTGGATGCCCGTGGGCTAGGCTGGGCTGGGCTGGGGACCCGGAGCAGATGTCAACCTGGAAAGTCAGGCCTGCCAGGCAGCCCCTGCAAGATGAGTGGCCCACAGTGTGGTCCAGGTCCTAGGACAGTTGAGGACCCTCTCTCACAGTTACACTGTCCATTTTCAGCTCTTATGGCTTCAAGGTACTCTACATCCATGTGATTTTTGCAAAGGGCAACCCCAGCCCTTTGCATTTTGTTTTGAGACCAGGTCCTGCTGAGTTGCTGCAAACTTGGCGATCTTTCCTGCCTCAGCCTCCTGCAGAGCTGGGATTGCAGGTGTGCAACACCGCAGAGCTCATCCTCTGATTTTTTTTTTTTTTTTTTTTTTTTTTTTTCTGCTAGGAATGATGTACTAACAGCAGAAAACCATTACATGTTGTGACGCATTTGGGGACCTTGTGTGAAAACAGGCTGTGGGCTGTTTGTCCATGTGGAGGTGCTGGCAGCCAGGGGGTAAAGGTTAGTTTGGCGATGGTACCAGGATTCGAGACTGAACCTGCCACTGCCCCACTCCCAGAGTTCACCGCGGGTGGCGATAACGTCAGTCCTGCTCTTTGCTCAGAGTTCTTGAGCAACCCGAAGCCGAAGCCGCTGTCCGCTGAGGGCAGCGCTGATTGGCTGGCAGCTCCTCTACACTGGGTGGATTTTTTTTTTCAATTAAGTAAAAGGGCAGGGCCTAAGCAGCCAATGAAAGGCGAGGTCTGGCATATCTAGCGTGCATTTCCCCAACCGGCAGCATTCCCATCCAAAGGCTGCCAGCACCTCGCTCCCCCTGGCCGCCCGAGCCGGCTCCGTCAGCATGCTCTGCCTGTGCCTGTATGTGCCGCTCATCGGGGAGACCCAGACTGAGTTCCAGTACTTTGAGTCCAAGGGGCTTCCCGCCGAGCTCAAGTCCATCTTCAAACTCAGTGTCTTTATCCCTTCCCAGGAGTTTTCCACCTACCGCCAGTGGAAGCAGGTCTGTGCAGGGTGGGGGCAGGGGCGGGGGTGGTGAGGGGCGCCGGGTGTGCAGTGTGGGGGGGTATTTGTTGAGTGAATGGATGAGCGGCATTAGAGGCTATGCCCCTTACCCAGGAGCAAGAATGTCTGACAGGTGGAGCTTTTCCCCCAGCAGGCCGGCAGAAGGGGTGACTGGTTTTCATGTGACTTCTATGGAAGGCAGGCTGGGATTCTAGGGAGTCACTCAGGTGAGATGGAGGAGATCGGATGGCTGCCTACTCCAGGACAGGAGCAGGAAGCTGGCCCAGTGGTTTGGAGTGGAAGCAGGCTCTAGGAGAACACTTTGAAATTAGCCATGAGAGGGACTGTTGCGCATGTTCCGTGTTCTGGGGCAGGCAGCCTGGGGGTCTCTCCGAGTGACACCTCCACGCTGCTTCCAGTCCTGTAGGAATCTTCCGTGATGGCCGCATTGTGTAATTTCCATCCCTCTGGCGGAGAGCACAAGTGTTGGCAGGAAGTTAACGTAACCCCAGATAGCAGATGAAATATGCACTGCAGCTGCCCTACATTCCTGCCGCACCCCACACCCAGCGCTTTCGATCAAGTGAGGTCACAGAGCTCCCAGCCAGGCCTCCCTCAGCCTGGGGTCTGGTGCGATGTCTCAGAAGGGCACTGTCGATTTCCAAACGCGACATCCTCCAAAGACTTTGGAACCCGTGTTGCTTTGTATTAGTGAATGGGGTTCTGGACAAGGGACTGGGGGACACAGTTACCTCTAAGGAGCAGTGTGGTTCTCGATTCAGGGTGTTGCTAAGTTGGGGTGATTCACAGTTGTCGCCCATTTTCTTGAGATTACTCTGTCAGGTGGCAATGGGATCCTCAGGGAGGTGGCTCAGGCGTCCAGCAGGCCTGGCTGGTGTCCTCTGCCTCCCACGTGTGGCTGTGTGACCTCTCGTGGGGAACTCAGCCTGTCTGAGTGCCAGCTGTGTAACCAGGGAAACGATGGGCCCTGGAGCTGTTTGAGAGAATCCCAGAAAGTGTGGGGCACAGCTGTGGCCCATGGTGCGTGGCCTCCACGTGAGGGGACAACGGAACTCATCTCCAAAGGGCAGAGGAGTTTTGGAAGCTCAGAGCAAAGGATTTTTTTTCTTTTTTTGAGACACTATGTACTTCAGGCTGGCCTTAAATATACTGTGTAGCCCAGGCTGGCCTCAAACTTGCATCGATCCTCCTGCCTCAGCTTCCCGAGTACTGGCATTATGGTTGTGGAATAAGCAGTCACTTAAAGCCTCCTTGGATCACTAAACCAGCCATGAGTTGAGCTGTCCCAGGTGTACAGTGCCTGGTGGGACGGCTGGAGTTGGTCTCATCCTCAGGCAACCTTGGGACCCTTGGGTGGCTGTGGCATCAGCACAGGCTTTGGAATAATCATTTGTCTTTGGTTCCTGCCTGTCCTGCAGCCTCAGTGCTCCTGGCAGCGTTTCTGCCAAGTGGGTTTTGTCCCTGCACCTTTGCCCTGGCTTGTTCTTGGGCCAATGCCACCGTGGGGACAAAAAGAGCATCTGCAGGCTTTCTGAGGGAACCTGACTCCAAACCTGTCCCACCTCACCACCAGGAGCATGGGGCCAGGGCCTGGCACTGGGGACAGGGCTGCTGGGGCACCAAGCAGCTGACCGGGCAGTGTGACAAGCCACTCTTGGGAACTCTAAGAAGGAACAAGTGCCAGGCAGCCCTGCTGACCTCTGTCTCAAGGATCCTCCTGGCCCTCTCGCCTCACTGCTTGTCAAGAATGCAGGGTGGGCCTGAGCGGGGGTCTGGACCAGGTTTCGAAGACCTGCGCGGTGGCCGTGGCATGTGGGGACAGAACTGGGCGAGAGTGAGCATAAGCTACAACACAAAACCTCACTTGTGTTTTTTAGAAAATTGTTCAGGCTGGTGACAAGGACCTCGATGGGCAGCTGGACTTTGAAGAGTTTGTGCACTACCTTCAAGACCATGAGAAGAAGCTGAGGCTGGTGTTCAAGAGTCTGGACAAGAAGAACGATGGTGAGTTTGAACTGCAGAGCCTGGCCAGCCTGCCCCCGCCGGGGCTTCTGCACATGCCTGGCTCTGCTCACGCTCCTTGTTGCTGCAGGACGCATCGACGCCCAGGAGATCATGCAGTCCCTACGGGACCTGGGAGTCAAGATCTCCGAACAGCAGGCGGAGAAGATCCTTAAGAGGTGTGTGGCCGGCAGGCCTGGGCTGTATTTGCAAAGGGGAAGCTCTGGCCTAACCCGAGGTGCTGCTGGCTGTGTGGACTGCTCTCTGAACTGTGCCTTCTCACGGTTGCCAAGGATAATAAATGAGTAACCCCAGTACAAGGCCAGCCGTCCCACCTATGCAGCCCAGCTGCCCTGGAACAACCACAGGTCTCCTGGAATTAGGGAATTAGGCCCTCAGTGACCCAGAAAGAAAAGATTAGTTGGAGGGAAGCCAGGCAAGGTGGCACATGTCTATAATTCTAGCACTTGGGAGGCTGAGGCAAGAGGATTGTCATGCGTTTGAGCCCAGTCTAGCCTGCTTAGTGAGCTCGAGACTAGCCTGACCTGCATGACGAGACCCTGACTCAAAAACCAAAAAATAAAAGAGAAGACTAGTTGGGGTGATTTCAAGTCACTGAAAGGTGTCCCAAGAATACTTTCTGTACATGGTTGAGAAGGGTTTGGCACCACATGTGGCCCTGGATTGGGGCTAGCTCCTTGCCACCCCCTTCTCACTGTCTAGACTGCCCAGCACCCCCAGTCACGCACTGTCCTGGTGAGGTGTTCCCGGGGGTGGTGGTTGCCAGGAAACCCTCCTGAGAAGCCCCAGGTACTGCTGTCCTTCCTGGCTGAGCCTTTCCAGACCCCTGAGGCTGGAACCTGCTCCCTGGCCATCGCTGCGGGGCCTGCTCTCGCGCTGGGCCATGCCGCCGTCTGCATGTGTCTTGTGCTTGCTTCACTAACTCTGCCGGGCACTTATCTGTGTTTCTCCTCTCTCCTCTGCATCCTCCTTTGTCTGTCTGTCAGAATACGAACGGGCCATTTCTGGGGCCCTGTCACCTAGTAAGTATGCGTGTCCCTCCCTTCCCCACTCAACGCCTCCCTCCCTCCCTCCCTGCCAGAACGGGGATCTAAACTGGTGTGGTGGTGCACCCCTGGAACCCCAGCAATCAGAAGGTTGAGGCAGGAGCATCTCCATGAGTTCAAGGCCAGCCTGGGCTATATAGTGAGTTCAAGGCCGGCCTGGAATACATAGGGAGACCTATCTCAAAACTCATAAAAATAAGATCCCCCTAATATATGCAATATATATATTATCCTAATATATCCCTGTCTCGTGCAAGGTGGAGACACCTTGACTTTTCTCTGGGGACCACCTTCTGTGGTTTCCTCTGAAGCCAGACTGTCCGTCTCTGGCTTGCCCAGAGAGGGGCCATGCAGCTGGGGCGCCGTCACCCATGGCTGACTGAGCCCTTCTCTTGCAGCATGGATAAGAATGGCACGATGACCATTGACTGGAACGAGTGGCGGGACTATCACCTCCTGCACCCCGTGGAGAACATCCCCGAGATCATCCTGTACTGGAAGCATTCCACGGTAAGGGTGCCCTCTGCCCTGTACCCACCGCGGCGGCCCTGGCCCTCTGCCTGCCCACCAGAACCAGGTTTCCTGCACACTGGCCAATCCGAACAACCTGACTGCTCCCTGGGCATGGGGTCCCTTTGCCAAGAGTGCCTATGCCTCCTAGGTGTGCTAAACATCCCTTCCCACTATGTATTTGACCTCCCAAACCTGTGATCCTTCCCCCAGGGGCAGGGCAAGAAATGATGCTACAGAGGACATACATGGAAAGCTACTAGATGTCCCTACACTCACCTGTTTTTTGATGCCATTTCTCCCTATGAAAAAAATAGCATCTGGGTATGGTGGCGCATGCCTGTAATCTCAGCACTTGGGAGGCTGAGGCAGGAGGATTTCTGTAAGTTTGAGGCCAGTCTGGCCTACATAGTGTGTTCAAGGCCTGGAACTGCGTACCAGGACCCCTGTCTCCAAACAGCCACAGAAACACTGTGGCCCTCAGGCTCCCCATTTTTCTGTCAGTGTAGCTTCATACTTGACGAAGACCTCTTGGCACTCGCTGTGTCCCCTCTGCCTCTGGCTGAATCACTCCCCTGGACTGGCAGTGCCCGCTAACTCCCAGGTTCAGAGCAGCTGGACCTGAGTCTCTGGTCCACAGCCTGGATCAGGGCAGCACTGGATAGAACCGGCTGGATGTTGCCCAGAGGGAGGGCAGCCATGGGCGTACCCCTCCTGTATGCTGAGGCCTTGCGTAATGTTCTGCCAGCGTGGTCCGGTTACACATCGGGTTTCAGAGGGCTTTTACCCTGGGCTTGATCCTGTCATCCTGGCTAGCTGGGTGGCCCTCGATGACCTACCTTGGAAGCCAGTTTTGAGTGGCCTGTGCCTGTCCCTGTGGCCTGTCCTTTGCGCTGTGCTTCCCCTGGTCTCTGCCTGGGCCTCTCCAAGCTGTGAAGCCTAGAGGCTTCGCCCTGTGTGTGGTACTTCCTGCCCAGTGTCTGTTGTATACCCACTCCAAGAGGGTGGGAGGTGACACCTGTCACTGGCTCGGCACCAAGTGCCGTAAGTCAGGCCTGTGATGTCTCCACTGCTCTTTCTTGTAGATCTTTGATGTGGGTGAGAACCTGACAGTCCCCGATGAGTTCACCGTGGAAGAGAGGCAGACGGGCATGTGGTGGCGACATCTGGTGGCAGGAGGCGGGGCGGGGGCTGTGTCAAGGACCTGCACGGCCCCCCTGGACAGGCTCAAGGTGCTCATGCAGGTGAGTGGCAGGCGGCCAGGCTGCCTGGGTTTCGCCCTGGGGTCGCTGGTGGATTGACTTCCCTCCTTTGGCTGCAGGCTGCTTTGGCCCCTGCTTCCCTAACCCCGTGAATTAGTCCCTCCTGATCAGGGCACAGCAGATCCAGGCCTTGCTGACCTTTTGCACATGGCCAGTCTAATTTTAGCTGAGGTTCTTAAGCTAGGCATCACTTTACAGTGGCTGAATGTGCACCAGTGAGGCCAGGGGCACCTGGGGGTGTGGCAGGCGCTGGTTCCTGCAGCACAGTGGTGGGGACAGCCTCATCTGATGAGATGCCACGGGGAGTAGCACCCTCAGCCCTCCCAGGTCCTAGCGCCATGTCTGAAGGACAGAGATAAAAGCCTGTCTGATGTCAGGGCTGAGATTACGAAATGACCTGCCTGAGGATGCTCTGCTCTGTTGGACTTTGATATCTGTCCGAACAGTGACCCTTCATCGTTGGTCTCCCTAGCTTGCTTCTGGCACTTTTTGTGCCTGCTCAGAAAAGAGGTCATCAAACCAGGGATTATGGTGCATATCTGTAATTCTATTACTCAGGCGGCCAAGGCAGGAAGATAGAAAGTTTGAGCCTAGCCTGGGCTGCGTAGTGAGACCCTTCCCCAAAAAAACCTCAGGAGAAAGAGAGAAAGAAAGAAAGAACAGGAAGAAGGAAAAAGAACTGTCCTTTGCTCTCCCAACTCTGACCTTGAGGACACCACCCCACCTTTCGAGGCCTCAACATAAAGGACTTGAACAACTGGTGGTCTTGATAGGATTCCTGGAACATTGGGGAAATTAAAAGCAGCCCTGGACAAAATGATTGACCCCAGTGTGATGGTTTTTGAAGCTAGGATGCATTCATGGAGGCTTAAGGTTAATCTGTTTTTATATGTTTGAACATTTCAGGATTTGCAGCTTTTTGTTTTTTGCAGTATTGGGGATTAAACCCAGGGTGTTTGCTCTGAGCCACTGCCCCAGTCCCTTTGTAGTTTTTATTTTGGGACAAGTTCTTGCCAATTTGCCCAGCCTGACTCAGCTTTCTAGAGTACTGTGATTCCAGGCTTCACCACCACAGCTGGCTTTTTTTTTAAACTTCGGGGTGCGGGCTGGGGATTTAGCTCAGTAGCATGAGCGCCTGCCTGGCAAGTGTGAGGTCGGGAGTTCGGTTCCCGGTACTGCAAAAAAAAAAAAAAAAAAAGCTCAGGGGCGCATGTAGTGCTGTTGGCATGCAGTGGGGTGCAGTAAAATCTAGTTGAAGCTAAAGGGAATCAGCCTCCCTTGGTCCTCCTGGTGGCCGTGTGTCCTGCTAGGTTCCACTGACCGTGTGTCCGCCCCCTCAGGTCCATGCCTCCCGAAGCAACAACATGTGCATTGTGGGCGGATTCACTCAGATGATCCGGGAGGGAGGAGCCAGGTCCCTGTGGCGGGGCAACGGCATCAATGTCCTTAAAATCGCCCCGGAGTCGGCTATCAAATTCATGGCGTACGAGCAGGTGAGGCCCTGGTGTCCGGAAGTCAAAAAGCTTCCCCTAGACAGGGGTCCCCAAAGCCAGAGCCAGTCATTCTGCCCAAGGGACAGCAGGGAGGGGGACCTGAGCCTGGCCCCGCTCTGCTACAGCATACAATGGACCATGGCGGCCAGGTCTTGGCCAGCACGTCTGGGGCCCCTTGGGGCCTGGCAGAGGTGGACGGGCATCATGGTCTCCGTCTGTCCCTTTCTAGATCAAGCGCCTGGTCGGCAGTGATCAAGAGACACTGAGGATACACGAGAGGCTTGTGGCAGGCTCCTTGGCTGGGGCCATTGCCCAGAGCAGCATCTACCCCATGGAGGTGAGGGGTTGCCCTGGACTGGGGTGCGGGAGACAGCACAAGTGGGGAACCAGGAGCGTGGGCCATGCTCACAGTCCTGACACCCAATGCAGGTTCTGAAGACTCGAATGGCCCTGCGGAAGACGGGCCAGTACTCAGGCATGTTGGACTGTGCCCGCAGGATCCTGGCCAAGGAAGGGGTGGCTGCCTTCTACAAAGGCTATGTCCCCAATATGCTGGGGATCATCCCTTATGCAGGCATCGATCTGGCAGTCTACGAGGTGAGGTCCCGGGAGCAAGCAGAGGAGACGGGGCCCTCGAGTCCTCCCCCAGTCCCTTGGTTGCCCTTATCTCCCTGCCCACTGGGCCAGTAGGAATGGGAAAGACAGGAAACAGCACTTTGTCTGTTTATACACGGGCTTCTTGTTACTCCCTGCCCCTGTCACACTTGGAGGTGGTGAGGGGAGGGGGCACAGGAAAATGCATCTGGTGTGGAGCCAGTGATGGGGTTGCATCCGGGGCTCACCCTCCGCCCTCTCCCCTAGACGCTCAAGAACACCTGGCTGCAGCGCTATGCGGTGAACAGCGCCGACCCTGGTGTGTTCGTGCTTCTGGCCTGTGGCACCATCTCCAGCACCTGTGGCCAGCTGGCCAGCTACCCACTGGCCCTGGTCAGGACCCGGATGCAGGCGCAAGGTGAGTTGAGTCCTGGGTTAGTCCCTGTCATGTGGGCAGCTGGGGTGGGGGCGTGGCAGAGACATCTGATCTGACCAGTGCCCTTCCCCCTGCAGCCTCCATCGAGGGTGCCCCCGAGGTGACCATGAGCAGCCTCTTTAAGCACATCCTGCGGACAGAGGGTGCCTTCGGGCTGTACCGGGGGCTGGCCCCCAACTTCATGAAGGTGATCCCAGCCGTGAGCATCAGCTACGTGGTGTATGAGAACCTGAAGATCACCCTGGGCGTGCAGTCGCGGTGACAGAGTTGGGGTGGGTGCGGACTCTTGGATCCTGGCCCGGCCGGGGTGTGGAGCCATCTCATTCTGTGAATGTGCCAACACTAAGACGACCGAAGCCAAGCTATGGAACTCTGGACGCGCCATGGGGGAGGGTGGAGACACCTGGTGGGGCCTTTCCTGCTGACCTGGTAGACCCTATGCCCTTTCCAGGGGAGACCTGTGGACATTGCTTAGGGTCCAGGGTCAGCAGGAACCCAGGCGCTCAGGCCTAGGGACAGGACATTCCCTGCAGTGCCTGCCAAATAGCTAGCTTGGAGGCCGGCTTAGTTCTTCCATCTCGTCCTTCTCTGGCTGGCCGGGCCACCTCAGGCCCGCTGCTCACCTGCCTCTTGGTGTGCTGTAGCAGGAGGTGGGCGCTGGCTGCTCATACCCCTCCTTGTGCCCTCCCCCTCGGTGCACGGTGCCAGGTGATGCCGCCTCTGGCTGCCGTGGGCGCCGAGGCAGGTGCGGGGAGGCGGGGTCTCGCTCATGTGCCTGCTTCGTGGTGAGCCCACCAGCGGGGCACCAGATGCACTTGTGCCCTTAGTGCTGGCTGCCTGGCATTGCGGCGCATGGCTTTAGGGGAAGCCAGTGTTGGGCCTGGAGCCCAAAGGACCTCTGCTGCCCGCCTGGTCCCAGACTCTGCCAGGACTGGCATCAGTGCAGAACCAAACGTATCGTCCTGCTGCTTGGCTTGAGGGCAGCACCAGGTCTCGAGTTAGGCCAAGGGCAGAGTTGGTGCCGCCAGCCCTGTGCCCTGGTGAGGAGGGAAAGATGTTGAAGGCCTTAATCATGTATTACTCGGAAAAAGGTTTTGTCCCAGGCTGAGCTGGACAGTTGTGCCTGCTCTGTGCTCCCGGAAGAGAGGCATGGAGAGGGCAGGCTGGGTGGCTGGCTGGTGGCGTGACGGTCTGTCTCTGTCGCCCAGGGTTGTATCCAATCCTGTGGGCCAAGTGGGACCAGCCTCACATTCCACTGATGCGACATATCACACTGCTTGGAGCCTATTTATTTTGTATTTATTTGAACAGAGTTATGTTCTAACTATTTTTATAGATTTGTTTAATTAATAGCCTGTCACTTTCAAGTTCCTTTTTTATTCATATTTATGTTCATGGTTGATTGTACCTTGCCATCGCTGCCCTGTGGGGATGGGGAGGAAAGGGGGGACACTGTGACCCCTGCCCATGCCAATGTCATGTCTGTATCTGTCTGAAGAAGTTCCTCTGGGGACTGGAGATGAGAAGAAGGGGGGCTTGGTGGTAGAGAGCAAGTCCCGGGGTGTGGCTCGTCCCCAGGAAGCTGGGATCTCAGGGTTTGATGGGCAGATTGAGCTCTGGACTGGGGGTTTCCTTGTGTCATCCTTTTCGAATCACAAGGCAGCGAGGTGCCTCACTGTGAATTTGGGGAGAGGTTGGGGGCTGGCGGACTGGGCAGTGAGTCCCCTACCCCTGTCTATGAAGTAGACCCCCCTCCCTCCTGGCCCGCAGCTGCCCGTGCTCAATAATGCTGGTCACCTGGCCACCTGATGGCACCTCCATGAGCTGACCAGAAAACTCTTGATAGGATGCAAAGATCAATGCAAAAATCATTATATAGAAGTATAGAGTTATAACTGGAATTTGTCAACAAGCAAGTTCGAGAATTGGTTGGAAGTTGTCATTTCACACAGCCTTCTAATAAAGTTGTTTCAGAGCTGATATTTGTGAAACTAGGTATTTTCTCCTTTGGGACTGGGAGGTTGGGGGCATTTGTGTGAGTGTTTGCTTTCCTTTTGCTGGGATATGACACCCGGCACCCGCCATCCAGAGCAGGAGAAGGATTGTTTCAGGAGTCCAGGGCTTCAGTCCATGGTTGACTACCTGTAAGGATGGTGGAACCAAGCTGAGCCACTCAGTTCTGGCAGCCAGAAAGCAGAGCAGGATGGCACATGGAAGGAGGGGGCCAGAGGGGCCAGACAGACCCCAAGACCATGCCCCCCAAATGCCCTCCACGGATCCCTGGAGTGGATCCCAAAGCCAGTTAACTTACCCCCTACTCTAATCGCTGGACCATGCTGGGAAATGAACTCATTTTTATCACACAGTGCCTGGCCAGCCTCTGCCTCTTGGCTCAGGGAAAGTGCTCCCTCTTGGACAGGTGGGTTAGATTTTGGGTGTTCCAGTGAGGTCCCCAGTGTTGAGTCCTTCAGTCCTGGTTGGTTCTTGCCTGAAGCCATCTTCACATGGCCTCCAGATGACTCCTTCCTCTTTTTGGTTGATTTGAGATGGGGTCTCAAAACAGTGTAGTTGTTTAGGCCTGTGCAGCCCAGGCTAGCCTCTAATTTAAAGATCATCCTGCCTCAGCGCACAAGGGCTGGGATTTTTACAGATGTGCGCTCTCAAGCTAGGAAAGAGCTGATTTGGGCTCTTAAGAGGTGAGCGGATCCTGAGAGTTTTAACCTCATCAAGTAGACTACACTGTGATGAGTTTTTGACCTAACGGGCTGAGCAGAGGCAGAGGCCTAACTGGCTGGAGCAGGTCACCGAGACACTGGGTGCTGAGCAGCTTTGAACTGTGTTCTTCCTGAGGTCCATAGCAATGGAACCCACCAGCCACAGTCCGACCCACACAGACCTCTCTTCTCCTCTAAGCTGATTTCCTCACCCGCAGCAGCCAAGAGCAGCCAACACTCCAGGCACCATGACTGTTAGAACTCAAGAAGATAGCCCAGTTAGAAATGGACATTCACATGGTCCAGGCTGAGGCAGGAGGGTCACCAGTGTGAGCCCAGCCTGGACAACTTTGCCAACACATCACTAAAGAAAGAAGGAAAGAAAGAGAGAGAAGGAAAAAGAGAAAAAAAGGAGAGAGAGAAAGAAAAAGAAAGGAAAGAAAAGGCCAAGGGGTATAGCTCAGTGCCCGGGCCTGGGTTCAATCCACAGTACTGCAGTGAAGATCAGTGGGTGAGGTGGGGCTGGGGGTGGGGGACAGCCCTTGGTGTCTCCTGACCTGGAGACAGGTGTCTCCTTCTCGGCTCATGGGGAGCCTGTGACCCTCCCACCCACGACTAGAGGTGCAGTCACAGGAAGTGGCGGGGTTTGTCTTCAGTGCTGTTCCTGGCCTGCCCGGCTGGGCCTCACTGTGAGGGGAGCCGGGGCTGCATGTCCTGAGGGGTCCCCAAGGCCCAGTGCTTGGTGCCTGGGGTCTGCTTTCCTCAGTTGCCGGCATTCAGCTGTGCCCCTCTCCTCCCTCCCTCCCCTGATCTGAACAGGGCCTGGCTCTGCAGCCCAGGCTGGCCGCAGGCGCCACCACCGCTGGCTACAGGCTTGGGTCCCCACGGAACCTGGCTCTCGCCTCTGAGGTCCCCAACCTGCCAGGCCTTTGCCTCCTGCTCACTGGTGGACTCTTCCCCGATATAGCTGTCAAGTGCTTCACTCCTGCCTTTGTTTTTTTTTTTTTTTTTTTTTTGGTGGTACCAGGGATCGAACTCTGGACCTTACGCTTGCCAAGCAGGCGCTTATGCCACTGAGCTAAATCCCCAGCCTTTTTATTTTATTTTTTGAGACAGGGTCTCGCTATGCAGTTCTGGCTGGTTTTGAGCTCACTGGGTAGCCCAGGCTGGTCTGGAACTAGAATCGATCCTCCTGCCTCAGCCTTCTGAGTGCTGGGATTACAGGCATGCCCCGCCACAGCTGGATTTTTGGCATTTTTTTGAGACAGGGTATCGTTCTGTTGTCCAGCTTGGCCTTGAACTCTGGGTCTCCAGTGATCCTCCCGCCTCAGCCTTCCAAGCACTGGAACCACAAGTGCCTGGCTTTCTCTGGCTCTTGACATTCTCTATTTGCTTTCTGCCTCTGACCACAAAAGAGGGTGAGGCCCTAGTGCAGGAAATAATTGTACTTATATCCTGTGTGTGGTGTACAGCATCCCGACACAATGTCCCTTAGATAAAGTGTCCACACCTCAGTGTTCTGCTGGCCCTGGGCACTGGAGTCCCCGTCCAGCGCAGGTGGCAGGAAGCAGCTCTTGGGATCCAGCGTGCAGCAGGGGGGGTCACTGGCCCCCACTTGGTCCCACCAGGCCTCAGCCTCAGTTCCATGCTACCAGGCGACAGGGCCTCTGGTGCTGAAGTTGTATTGACTCTGAGGACACTTCGGGGTGCAGACCCTCACCGGGCTGCCTGGGTGTGAGCACCTCGGTTCCTCACGCCTCTGTCCTGTCTCTTTCTCCCCTCCCAACTTTCTTTCCCTTCCTACTACTGAGAATGAAGCCCAGAGCCTTCCCACTGAGCTACATGCCCTGTGCTTTTTTATTTTGATTTTGAGCCACAGTCTTGCTAAGTCTTGCTGACTTGCCCAGGATGTGTTGGAACCTACGACCCTCCTGCCTCAGCCTCCCTGCGTGCGGGGCTTACTGGCTGCCCCATCATGCCTGGCTGTGTGCACTGTTACTTGTGTGTCACCACTGGGAATCTCATCTGTCTCCACTGGCCCCGCCTCTTTTCCAGTTTGTCCTCCTTCGAGGGACTGTTTATTGTCACTCCTTGGTTCATCTGCTCCTCCCCACTGAGGATGGGGCTGTTTCTGTTCGGTTACAGCACCCAGAGAGTTGTCACCATACTGTTCTGGTCACCAGTGTTGCACCCCGCCCTCAGACTGGAGAATTAGCTTACAGGTGAAGGAATAACTTGGCCTCCTCTGGGCCAGGTTTCTGCATTGCTGAGTCTCCATTTCATCCCTAAAAAGACAAGCATAGACAGCAAGAATGGTGTGCACACGTGTAAACCCCAGTACCAGGGAGGCTGAGGCAGGAGGATCACCCTGAGAGGCTGGCCTGGACTACACAGAGGCCTTATCTCAAGGAAATGAGTATGGACACAGGACCTTGCCTAGGGCCTTGAGGGCAGAGATCTCTGTCCAGTGTGTGCAAATGTAACCAGCACAGGGCAGTCCCTGCCCTGTCCCTGCCTGGTTGCTGCTGCTGCCATCTGGATCTCACTGGTCTGGGCCGATGCGAAGTAGGAGAAAAGTGAGGACTGGAGGCCGCCTGAGTTGGGCCCTGCCTCCGGGTGGACTTGGCTCTGCTGCCACAGGCCACAGCATAGCCAGGGTGGAAGGTGGGGAAGGTGCAGAGGTCAGGTGGGACAGAGAGGGGAGGGCATTCTACGGGGATAAATGAGGTCAGAGAGGCCCAGGTCTGTCCTAGGTCCCCGGGTCCTAGCCCCAGCCCTCATCTTGTGGTCTGGAATCTTGGGTGCCCTAGTCACTGAGCCCCTGACGACCTGCGCTGACCGCACTTGGGTTTGTGCCTGACGCATGTCCGCTCGTCTCCGGTGCTGGAGGGAGCCAGGAGGCCAAAACAAGTTCCCCATCGGGCAGCAAGGTGCAGAGCCAGCAAGCCCTTCAGAGCCCCTGGGAGAATGCGGTCGGCCTCCCCGCAGCTTCAGCAGGCACCAGGCTCCGCTTCGGGCGTCTCTAGCTGTTGCGCACGCGCAGTGCCACTCTGCTCACTTCTAGCTGGCCCCCCCCCCCCCCGGCTTCCCTAGGCACTCCGACCACGGCTGGGGTCACCCGGAATCTCCCATCTCACACCCGCCTTTCCTGCACCACGGGAGCCATAGTGCTCAGAGGTGACAGGGATCAGGACCTGAATATTGGGGCCACTATTTAGCCTGCTGTGGCCCACTCCTCCCCAAGCACCATTCCTGTCAAACCCATGAAAATCCTTCCTATCCTTTTTTTTTTTTTTTGAGACAGGGTCTCACTATGTAGCCCTGGTTGGCCTTGCTTTTGGTGATCCTCCTGCCTCAGCCTCCTGAGTGCTGGGTTTACAGAAGGTCACCCTGCCTGGCTCAGGACACTGTTAAATATGGAAGGCAACAGTCACATTATATAGTGTGCAGCTCGTGAAAGATGAGGGTCATTAGAATTGGCGAGGGTGAAAGATCCCTGGCCCCTCTACAGGGTGGGGCGCAGCTTCGGGGGGGAAAAAGACTGGAGGTCGGGATTCCAGTTCTGCACCTCTCACTGGGTGAGTCACTGACCTTCCTGATGCTTGTTCCCTAAATGGAAAGTTGCTGCGGACCTTGCAAGAACATAGCTGGGAAGAATGCGGCCACCTCGGTCAAGTGTCCTGCACAGTGACCGCAGCAAAGAGGGCCCCATTTAACTGTGAAGCACGCACTTATTAGATAGTATATGCGTGTGACCGTGTACGTGCGTACCTTATGCGGGTTACGTGAAAAACTACCTAGAAGGCTGTGTGTCCAAAATGTTAAGTGGGACCATGAAATATTTGGATTATCTTATTTCTTAACTGCAGTCTTTAAGCACTCATTATGTGCACCGTCAGAATGAGACGATTTCATTTTATTTATTTATATATTTTTGAGACTGGGTCTCACTATGTAACCCAGGCCAGCCTTGAAGCCACTATGTCACCCCGCCTCGATATTGGGATCCTCCTGTCTCAGTTTCCCTAGGGCTTGGGTCAGACAGGTGTGTATTCACCACCACGCCAGGTGAAACTGTAATAGATGCCACCGAAGCAGAATCCTCTTCCTATCTACCGGCCATTCCCCCAGGAATCTGGCTCGGAGGACGGATTTTGCCATGAGTCAATTCTACAAATGGCCACAAGGCGGCAGCAACAGTCCTGTGTCCATCTCTTGCTGCGTTTCTCAGGTTCTTGCGCCCTCTGGCGGTGATAATGGAACAATGCAGACTCATTACATTCGTGATTTGGGTGGGAGGTACTGGGGCAGGAGGTTGGGGGTGGGCTGCCCTGTTGTTCTCCAGCCCCAGTCCCAGGGATCAGGTCCTTGGCCTTTCATCAAGGTGACCAGAGTGACCCTCATCACAGCTGGGCACCTCAGGGGTTGCCTTTGGGGCGCTGTGTCAGCCACAGAGGTGAGTTGGCCTCTCATGCTGGAGGACAACAGGGGGCTAGAAAGGAAAGGCTTTAGAGGGAAGACGGGAGCAAGAAGAGGGAGCAGCGGAGGGGGAAGGGAGAGGGCCCACGCTGCACCTCACTTAAAGGGGCAGGTCGAGGAGTACGCAGGGAGTGTCATCGAGGATCGAACCCAAGCCAGTACTCACGGGATCCTCCTGCGTCAGCTTCCCGAGTGCTGACGTCACACTCGCTACCATCCCCAGCAAAATTCTAACATTTGACATAAACAAGCGAACCAGAACCCTCCCCGCAGCTGCCCTCCAAGGACTCCCTGGAAGGCGGGTCTTGCTGTTCCCACCAGGGCTCTTGACCTGACCCCAACCCTCGGAAGTCAACAGGTCAGAGTAGGGACCGTGCCTGGGCAGCAGCGGCCCCAACCAGCTGCATTAAGCCTCTCAAACGTCAGCTTGGGCCTCACCTTCCCTGTACCCATGGGCTCGAGGATGCCATTCAAGAGGAAGGGGCCCACCCAAGGTGCTGAACTCAGGACCCTGCTGCCGCCAGGACCACAGGGAATGTGTCGTAAGTAGAGCATGGCAAACTGGGACAAGGGCTCCTGCTTTGGGGCCTCTTGGGAGATAAGGTTTTCCCCACTTGCTTATCTTCAGACCCCGACACATTAAACCCATTTTATAGTTGAGTCCCCTGGACAATGACGGCAGACAAGTCGCTGCTGAGATTGGCCACCAGGGGGCAGCACCAGGTCTGTTTTCGGGTCCTTTCCGGCTCCGAAACCTCTTGCGCCCTCTGGCAATGGTGTGGAAACACTCAGAGAAAAGGTGGCCTCAGGGCAGGGGTGGCGCCCGTGGGTACCCTGGGGCTGGCCCCTGCCCACTTCTCCAGCCACACTCATTGGATCCGGTCCACTCTTCATCTAGGTGACGAGGCCTTGCAAGCTTTCCCCTCCCTGCAGAGCCCCAGGGAAGGGGACTTGGAGAAGCCCTGTTCCCAGCAGGTCTCCAACACCAACCCCAAGCTTCTGCCAAACCCAGACAGGAAAGAAATGACCACCGCCTTGATAACCCCGGGAAGCGGACGGTGTGGCATGGGGGGGGGCAGGCGCAGGGGAAGCCGGGGTCAGGAGTGGCCAGAGTAGGCCACCAAGGCCCCTCCCCAGGATCAGACAGACAGGTGAGTCAGACTCTTGTGCAGGAGAACAGCAGGGGTCCTGGGCAGGAAAAGCCAGAGAGCAAAAAGGGGAAGCCGGCTGGGTACAGGGACAGGGGAGGCCAGTAGGGAGCGCTGCAGGGCTGCAGGCCTGGGGACAGAACACCAGGTGACTGGAAGAGTGGGTGACCAAGGAAGGGAGTGGGACTGGAGGCAGGCAGGGGAAAGTGATGGAGGGAGGGAAGGGGCTCCCTCATCTCGGTAGTCATGGCCTTGTTCCTGCTCTGCAAGGGAGCCCTGAGGTCCATGGGCCATGCTGGGCCTGGAGCTGAGGCTCCTCAGCAGGGCTGGTAACTGGGGCAGGTCCCGGCGTGCCCAGCTCCCTTCCTCCAGCAGCCCAGAGCTCCAGAGGGTGCATTGGCACAGCTCCTCAGGGAGCAGCGCATACTGCCCAAGTCAGGTTGGCTCAAGGCAGAGGCCCAGCGTGGGAGCGAGGATAAGGTGGTGGCCTGGGGACACTCTGAGGCTATCGACCCCACAGCTGCCCCAGTGCCTTGCTGTCCAAGCTGCCAACACACACCTGCAGGTTATTTATGAGGAAGATGAGTAATTACTTTAAGTCCTGGAGATCAAACCCAAGGGTGCTCTGCACTGAGCTCCACTCTCCCCCTTTCCACTTCTGAGACTAAGTCACTGAACTGGGCTCTGACCTGGGATCTGCCCATCTCAGCTGCTGATTGCTAGGATTACAGGAGTGCAGGGCCATCTAGGGCCCCTTTTAAAGCTCAGTAGAATGTGCAAACAGTGGAGACCTCTGCTCAGTGGCCTCCCTGCAGGCCCTAGCCTTGAGATGGAATTTGGGGAACAGACACCTGTGCTGTTCCCCTCCATCAGAGACACTGAGGCTACTTCCTGATGCAGACCTGCCCCAGTCTGGGGTGACACTGGCGGAGAGTCCTGTCCCTGAAGCATGGCCTGTCTGCAGAGTGGAGGTGTCACTGTTGCTGTCCCCTTCTGTGCACCTGGCTCTGCGGTCATCAAACCCCTCAACTTCCCAGGAGGTAGGACCATCACTGTGCCCATCACACAGACGAGGAAACTGATCATCCCACACTGTGGTCCTCTTTCAGCTGGGGGCACAACCAGACCTGGCCCTGAGGCCTCTGGTTGAGGTGTGATGTGTCTGCTCCTCACCTCTCCCTGCCCTTGGGTGTGACAGCCACACACCGCCCTCCAGGGGAGCAGCAAAATTCCTCTTTATTGCAGCATGACAGTGCCCCAGGGGTGGCCAGAAGAGGGGGATCTCTGAACACCACCCCACTCCCCATCCATCAGGGGCTGTAGAACAGGGAGGTCCAGGCAGGGATCAGCTCCCAGGGTGGGGCACAGTCCCTGAGGTGACCACAACCCTCCAGGCAACTGTGAGCAGAAACAGCCCCAACCTGTCCCCAGCTCCCGGAGCCCCAAAGTGTCAGCGTCAGCAGCTGGGGAGCTGGGGCTGGGGCAGACAGCAGGTGGAAGGCCCCCGCACCCATCACCCCTATCTATAACAGTGTTGCCAGCACTGGCCCTGGGGCCCTGGTCCCCACAGTCTTCTGCTTCCTACTCTCCATCAGGTGAGGACCTTCAGGGTGCTGTGGGGGCCTCCGCGATGGCCTTCTCCACCCGCAGGTACCAGGGCTGGATGCGTGTGTGCTGCATCATGTCGTCGAAGGCCTTCAGCCCCTCCATGACACGCAGCACACCATACACTGCCTGTGGAGGGAGCCATGTGACTGCTGAGGGGCTGCTTTGGCATGGGACTGACACAGGGCAGACACAGGACATGTGTGGTGGTGGCAGGTTGCACCTTGGACTCCACAGCCCCTTCTAGACACCAGTCCCCCCCAAGTCTCTCTGTTTCCTGAGGAAGAAACCCCAGCATCCCACCCTAAACCAGGACGTACGGCTGCAGGACAGTCCCTCAGCTGGGCACTGAAGCCCGACCAAGGAGGGAACCAGGCCCGCCTGAGGCTGACGCCAATTCCCAGGCCGGCAGTGCCAGGCTTACGCCTGGGCCCTGGTTCGGCCACTCAGCACTCTGGATCCAGGGAGGCCTGAAGACGACCCCTTCTCTGAGCTTGTCAGGAATGGGAACCAGTACAGTTCCTTGCAGTTGGCTGCTTTTTTAAGCTACTCTGAGCTGAGTCTCTATTGACACCAGATTGGGGTGAGCACGGCTGGATGGGTCCAAAGGCAGGCCATGACTGGCCCACCCTCCCCTGTGCCCACCCCCAAGGCAGGCCCCTCCGCCTGGGCACTCTGCACTGCCATGACACCCACCAGGTCAGCGAGGTTTGGCTTCTGGCCTCCCATGAAGGGCCGGTCTTTGCCCACGGCTGCCACCCACTTGTTGGCGGCCTCATAGAGGTCCTCACGCACGTCATCCTGGAGGTGATGCCTGGGTGGGGGAGGGGAGCCCCATCAGGCTAGTGTGCAGGGCGGCCCTGGGAGACCCCAGAGGGTGTCTGCTGGATGGGGGGATGGGTGTGGCTCAGGAGGGCATGGCCCAGTGTGGAGACAGCAGCCGATGGAAGCGTGGCATGGCAGCTTCGGACCCGCAGGCCTGGTGCTGGGGGAGAGGCTCTGGAGCTCGGGCTGCCCACCTGTCTCCCTCGGGCCTGGGGGTGGCAGGCCCAGACCCACACACGCATGCATCACCTGCTCTTGAGACGCTTGCTGATGAGGTACATGGCCGCTGCGCCCACGTACTTGGCCATGGCGCCCTCCACGGCTCCAAACTTGCCCTCGTGGACGATGTAGTCGAAAGAGGCCAGGGCCTCGCCTGGTGTGCGGTACACGTTGGGTGAGATGAGGTGCACCAGCCAGTCGTCTGCCCACTGCCGCCACTTCATCTCCTCCCTGTGGGCGTGGGAGGTGGCATGGTGGGCCCGAGGGGGTTAGGAGCACAGCTTGGCCCCAGCCCTTGGGGGCCGCCAGCACTGAACCCCTGACCCCACTCACGTCCTGGCCTCCTTGCTGTCATACATGCGCTGGGCCTCCTGCTCGTTCAGCATGAGCCAGTATTTGTTACAGAACTCAGTCACCTCCTTGCCCTGGTCATTCAGGGCCTTCATGGGTGGGTAGTAGGTGACGATCTCTTCCAGGGGCTGCCTTTGGGAAAGAGCCAGGGTCTCATGCCTGCTCTGCCTTCCTTCTGTCTCCAGGGCCACCTGACTGTGCCCCAAAGACTCTGCCCTTTCAGGTTAGACACTGAGCCCAACAGAGGAAGGAAACTCTCCCTCCAGCCCACCTGGAAACCTCAGCTCAGGGAGGCCTCCTTGGAGAGAGAGGGGACAAGAACCCAAGGTCCTTACCCAGATACCAGATGGGTCTTGAGGGCACTGATGATGACGGAGGAGTCATTCAGCTGTTGCTGGAAGAGAAGGCCATTTGGCAGTTTTGGTTACTGAGACAGGGTCTCACTGTGTAGCCCAGGCTGGCCTCCAACTCATGATCCTCATGCCTCAGCCTTCCAAGTGCTGGGATTACAGGCATACACCACCCTGCTTGGCTTTGGATCCGAAGTTCTGACTCTGGCTAGCAGAATGGGCACGGGCTCCTAAACTCCAGCTACCTGGCTACACAGAGCCCAGGCAGGATGCACCCATCTTAGGGCTCACCCTACTGAGCCCCCAACTCTCTACCCTCAGGCCCTCATTCTGAGCCAGGGTGACCAAGCATGGCAGGGTGGCAGCTGGGGGGAAGCCACAGCATCTGCAACTGCCCCCTCCCCCTAGCTCTAAAGGCCCCAGAAGCTGCACATGAGGTGCTAAGCCCGAGCGAGGCACTTCACACCTGCTGTCCCTACAGTCAGATTCAGGGTACTCCAGGATA